>NW_026554998.1:4375000-4876744 GCF_021234165.1 Pteronotus mesoamericanus | reverse complement strand
ACTGAACGGACTTCTTGGCCACCCTCGTACGCCGGAGGACTGGGTCAGACTGTTGGGCCGGTCCAGGATGACGGCGGGGGTGACCGAATGTGGTTTCCGGCCCACCGCGCATGACGCTCCGCAGACAGAACGGCCTCTCTGGCCAACACCCTGCGAGGGCCGCGGCGGCCGAACGGACTTTTTGGCCCGCCACTAGCGCACTCGCGCGGCCGAACGGACTTTTGGCCAGCCGTGGTGGCATGGGGAGGGAGGCCAAACAGGTTTTAAGACAACCCAGCACTGCGGCGGGAGGGCCCTAACGGACTTTGTGTCCAAACCGCGAGGCCGCAAGCGTCGCCAGGCACAGCCGCGATCAAGCCCGTTGCGCATGCGCTCGGTTCCCATGACCGCCCCGACGCTGCGATTCACGGAAGAGCCGTGCCTGGCCCCCTCTCCGCTCCGGCACCGGCGACACAGGCCTCGAAGCGGCCTCCAACACGAACCACTCTTCCAGCCGCACGATAGGCTGGACCCAGCCATCCCAAGGGTCCTACGTCCCGAACCGGGAGAAGAAAATCCTCACCACCCCGCCCCCCACGCCGGCCCCGGGCGCGTCAGTTCGCAACGATGTTCGAAACGGATGAGAGAGGCGCATCCCTCCCAGGAGCCGAAAGGCGTGAGGGAACTCCGGACAGAGCCGCCGACACCGTCCGCACACCCGTCCGGAAGGGCGCGCCCACAAACGAGGACAGCGCGTCAGCGTCCTTTCGTTTCTTTTTTTCCCCTCTCCTTAGGGGACTGGGACTGCGATCTGCTTTCCCCCTCCGTCCAGGGAGGCTGCTGCACACGCACCAACTCTCGCACGGTTCCCAGGCTCGCTCGGCGCGCCTCAGCGCCTGCCTCTGGGACGCCGCCGCCCAGCGCCGACAGAAACCGCCCCGCACACGCTCGGTGGCCCCTTGGCCCGGAGCCCGCGACCCAGTCGCAAGGTAACCGGGCCGTCCCGACGCCGGGCCGCCTCAAACGCGCTCCTCAATGACCCCGCCATCCAAAGTCGCTCATTGCCCACTACTGTCGGCGGCTCTGCCCGCGGACCGGCGCCTGGCTGTCATTCCGCGGAACGGCCACGAGACGGCAGCAGAGACCGCGAGGGGGACGACGCTCGGGCCATTCGGCTCCACCAAAAGCCTCCTCGGCTCTCGCCCCTCCCAGGCAACGAAGAGCTGGCCTCTCTCCAGCAAAACTGTTGCCGTTGGGCGCCAAGGCAAGGACTCGGACCAGAGCCATACGGAGGGAGGGCGCTGGGCGGGGCGCGTGGGGGACGGGACCGAACGTGTGGGTCCACGGGCTAGTGCGGCCGGGAGCGCGAACACACTTTCCGGCCAGCCCCGCGAGGCGGTAGGGTGACTGAACGGACTTCTTGGCCACCCTCGTACGCCGGAGGACTGGGTCAGACTGTTGGGCCGGTCCAGGATGACGGCGGGGGTGACCGAATGTGGTTTCCGGCCCACCGCGCATGACGCTCCGCAGACAGAACGGCCTCTCTGGCCAACACCCTGCGAGGGCCGCGGCGGCCGAACGGACTTTTTGGCCCGCCACCAGCGCACTCGCGCGGCCGAACGGACTTTTTGGCCAGCCGTGGTGGCATGGGGAGGGTGGCCAAACAGGTTTTAAGACAACCCAGCACTGCGGCGGGAGGGCCCTAACGGACTTTGTGTCCAAACCGCGAGGCCGCAAGCGTCGCCAGGCACAGCCGCGATCAAGCCCGTTGCGCATGCGCTCGGTTCCCATGACCGCCCCGACGCTGCGATTCACGGAAGAGCCGTGCCTGGCCCCCTCTCCGCTCCGGCACCGGCGACACAGGCCTCGAAGCGGCCTCCAACACGAACCACTCTTCCAGCCGCACGATAGGCTGGACCCAGCCATCCCAAGGGTCCTACGTCCCGAACCGGGAGAAGAAAGTCCTCACCACCCCGCCCCCCACGCCGGCCCCGGGCGCGTCAGTTCGCAACGATGTTCGAAACGGATGAGAGAGGCGCATCCCTCCCAGGAGCCGAAAGGCGTGAGGGAACTCCGGACAGAGCCGCGGACACCGTCCGCACACCCGTCCGGAAGGGCGCGCCCACAAACGAGGACAGCGCGTCAGCGTCCTTTCGTTTCTTTTTTCCCCTCTCCTTAGGGGACTGGGACTGCGATCTGCTTTCCCCCTCCGTCCAGGGAGGCTGCTGCACACGCACCAACTCTCGCACGGTTCCCAGGCTCGCTCGGCGCGCCTCAGCGCCTGCCTCTGGGACGCCGCCGCCCAGCGCCGACAAAAACCGCCCCGCACACGCTCGGTGGCCCCTTGGCCCGGAGCCCGCGACCCAGTCGCAAGGTAACCGGGCCGTCCCGACGCCGGGCCGCCTCAAACGCGCTCCTCAATGACCCCGCCATCCAAAGTCGCTCATTGCCCACTACTGTCGGCGGCTCTGCCCGCGGACCGGCGCCTGGCTGTCATTCCGCGGAACGGCCACGAGACGGCAGCAGAGACCGCGAGGGGGACGACGCTCGGGCCATTCGGCTCCACCAAAAGCCTCCCTCGGCTCTCGCCCCTCCCAGGCAACGAAGAGCTGGCCTCTCTCCAGCAAAACTGTTGCCGTTGGGCGCCAAGGCAAGGACTCGGACCAGAGCCATACGGAGGGAGGGCGCTGGGCGGGGCGCGTGGGGGACGGGACCGAACGTGTGGGTCCACGGGCTAGTGCGGCCGGGAGCGCGAACACACTTTCCGGCCAACCCCGCGAGGCGGTAGGGTGACTGAACGGACTTCTTGGCCACCCTCGTACGCCGGAGGACTGGGTCAGACTGTTGGGCCGGTCCAGGATGACGGCGGGGGTGACCGAATGTGGTTTCCGGCCCACCGCGCATGACGCTCCGCAGACAGAACGGCCTCTCTGGCCAACACCCTACGAGGGCCGCGGCGGCCGAACGGACTTTTTGGCCCGCCACTAGCGCACTCGCGCGGCCGAACGGACTTTTGGCCAGCCGTGGTGGCATGGGGAGGGTGGCCAAACAGGTTTTAAGACAACCCAGCACTGCGGCGGGAGGGCCCTAACGGACTTTGTGTCCAAACCGCGAGGCCGCAAGCGTCGCCAGGCACAGCCGCGATCAAGCCCGTTGCGCATGCGCTCGGTTCCCATGACCGCCCCGACGCTGCGATTCACGGGAGAGCCGTGCCTGGCCCCCTCTCCGCTCCGGCACCGGCGACACAGGCCTCGAAGCGGCCTCCAACACGAACCACTCTTCCAGCCGCACGATAGGCTGGACCCAGCCATCCCAAGGGTCCTACGTCCCGAACCGGGAGAAGAAAATCCTCACCACCCCGCCCCCCACGCCGGCCCCGGGGCGCGTCAGTTCGCAACGATGTTCGAAACGGATGAGAGAGGCGCATCCCTCCCAGGAGCCGAAAGGCGTGAGGGAACTCCGGACAGAGCCGCGGACACCGTCCGCACACCCGTCCGGAAGGGCGCGCCCACAAACGAGGACAGCGCGTCAGCGTCCTTTCGTTTCTTTTTTCCCCCTCTCCTTAGGGGACTGGGACTGCGATCTGCTTTCCCCCTCCGTCCAGGGAGGCTGCTGCACACGCACCAACTCTCGCACGGTTCCCAGGCTCGCTCGGCGCGCCTCAGCGCCTGCCTCTGGGACGCCGCCGCCCAGCGCCGACAGAAACCGCCCCGCACACGCTCGGTGGCCCCTTGGCCCGGAGCCCGCGACCCAGTCGCAAGGTAACCGGGCCGTCCCGACGCCGGGCCGCCTCAAACGCGCTCCTCAATGACCCCGCCATCCAAAGTCGCTCATTGCCCACTACTGTCGGCGGCTCTGCCCGCGGACCGGCGCCTGGCTGTCATTCCGCGGAACGGCCACGAGACGGCAGCAGAGACCGCGAGGGGGACGACGCTCGGGCCATTCGGCTCCACCAAAAGCCTCCTCGGCTCTCGCCCCTCCCAGGCAACGAAGAGCTGGCCTCTCTCCAGCAAAACTGTTGCCGTTGGGCGCCAAGGCAAGGACTCGGACCAGAGCCATACGGAGGGAGGGCGCTGGGCGGGGCGCGTGGGGGACGGGACCGAACGTGTGGGTCCACGGGCTAGTGCGGCCGGGAGCGCGAACACACTTTCCGGCCAACCCCGCGAGGCGGTAGGGTGACTGAACGGACTTCTTGGCCACCCTCGTACGCCGGAGGACTGGGTCAGACTGTTGGGCCGGTCCAGGATGACGGCGGGGGTGACCGAATGTGGTTTCCGGCCCACCGCGCATGACGCTCCGCAGACAGAACGGCCTCTCTGGCCAACACCCTACGAGGGCCGCGGCGGCCGAACGGACTTTTGGCCCGCCACCAGCGCACTCGCGCGGCCGAACGGACTTTTTGGCCAGCCGTGGTGGCATGGGGAGGGAGGCCAAACAGGTTTTAAGACAACCCAGCACTGCGGCGGGAGGGCCCTAACGGACTTTGTGTCCAAACCGCGAGGCCGCAAGCGTCGCCAGGCACAGCCGCGATCAAGCCCGTTGCGCATGCGCTCGGTTCCCATGACCGCCCCGACGCTGCGATTCACGGAAGAGCCGTGCCTGGCCCCCTCTCCGCTCCGGCACCGGCGACACAGGCCTCGAAGCGGCCTCCAACACGAACCACTCTTCCAGCCGCACGATAGGCTGGACCCAGCCATCCCAAGGGTCCTACGTCCCGAACCGGGAGAAGAAAGTCCTCACCACCCCGCCCCCCACGCCGGCCCCGGGGCGCGTCAGTTCGCAACGATGTTCGAAACGGATGAGAGAGGCGCATCCCTCCCAGGAGCCGAAAGGCGTGAGGGAACTCCGGACAGAGCCGCGGACACCGTCCGCACACCCGTCCGGAAGGGCGCGCCCACAAACGAGGACAGCGCGTCAGCGTCCTTTCGTTTCTTTTTTCCCCTCTCCTTAGGGGACTGGGACTGCGATCTGCTTTCCCCCTCCGTCCAGGGAGGCTGCTGCACACGCACCAACTCTCGCACGGTTCCCAGGCTCGCTCGGCGCGCCTCAGCGCCTGCCTCTGGGACGCCGCCGCCCAGCGCCGACAAAAACCGCCCCGCACACGCTCGGTGGCCCCTTGGCCCGGAGCCCGCGACCCAGTCGCAAGGTAACCGGGCCGTCCCGACGCCGGGCCGCCTCAAACGCGCTCCTCAATGGCCCCGCCATCCAAAGTCGCTCATTGCCCACTACTGTCGGCGGCTCTGCCCGCGGACCGGCGCCTGGCTGTCATTCCGCGGAACGGCCACGAGACGGCAGCAGAGACCGCGAGGGGGACGACGCTCGGGCCATTCGGCTCCACCAAAAGCCTCCTCGGCTCTCGCCCCTCCCAGGCAACGAAGAGCTGGCCTCTCTCCAGCAAAACTGTTGCCGTTGGGCGCCAAGGCAAGGACTCGGACCAGAGCCATACGGAGGGAGGGCGCTGGGCGGGGCGCGTGGGGGACGGGACCGAACGTGTGGGTCCACGGGCTAGTGCGGCCGGGAGCGCGAACACACTTTCCGGCCAACCCCGCGAGGCGGTAGGGTGACTGAACGGACTTCTTGGCCACCCTCGTACGCCGGAGGACTGGCTCAGACTGTTGGGCCGGTCCAGGATGACGGCGGGGGTGACCGAATGTGGTTTCCGGCCCACCGCGCATGACGCTCCGCAGACAGAACGGCCTCTCTGGCCAACACCCTACGAGGGCCGCGGCGGCCGAACGGACTTTTTGGCCCGCCACTAGCGCACTCGCGCGGCCGAACGGACTTTTTGGCCAGCCGTGGTGGCATGGGGAGGGTGGCCAAACAGGTTTTAAGACAACCCAGCACTGCGGCGGGAGGGCCCTAACGGACTTTGTGTCCAAACCGCGAGGCCGCAAGCGTCGCCAGGCACAGCCGCGATCAAGCCCGTTGCGCATGCGCTCGGTTCCCATGACCGCCCCGACGCTGCGATTCACGGAAGAGCCGTGCCTGGCCCCCTCTCCGCTCCGGCACCGGCGACACAGGCCTCGAAGCGGCCTCCAACACGAACCACTCTTCCAGCCGCACGATAGGCTGGACCCAGCCATCCCAAGGGTCCTACGTCCCGAACCGGGAGAAGAAAGTCCTCACCACCCCGCCCCCCACGCCGGCCCCGGGCGCGTCAGTTCGCAACGATGTTCGAAACGGATGAGAGAGGCGCATCCCTCCCAGGAGCCGAAAGGCGTGAGGGAACTCCGGACAGAGCCGCCGACACCGTCCGCACACCCGTCCGGAAGGGCGCGCCCACAAACGAGGACAGCGCGTCAGCGTCCTTTCGTTTCTTTTTTCCCCTCTCCTTAGGGGACTGGGACTGCGATCTGCTTTCCCCCTCCGTCCAGGGGAGGCTGCTGCGCACGCACCAACTCTCGCACGGTTCCCAGGCTCGCTCGGCGCGCCTCAGCGCCTGCCTCTGGGACGCCGCCGCCCAGCGCCGACAGAAACCGCCCCGCACACGCTCGGTGGCCCCTTGGCCCGGAGCCCGCGACCCAGTCGCAAGGTAACCGGGCCGTCCCGACGCCGGGCCGCCTCAAACGCGCTCCTCAATGGCCCCGCCATCCAAAGTCGCTCATTGCCCACTACTGTCGGCGGCTCTGCCCGCGGACCGGCGCCTGGCTGTCATTCCGCGGAACGGCCACGAGACGGCAGCAGAGACCGCGAGGGGGACGACGCTCGGGCCATTCGGCTCCACCAAAAGCCTCCTCGGCTCTCGCCCCTCCCAGGCAACGAAGAGCTGGCCTCTCTCCAGCAAAACTGTTGCCGTTGGGCGCCAAGGCAAGGACTCGGACCAGAGCCATACGGAGGGAGGGCGCTGGGCGGGGCGCGTGGGGGACGGGACCGAACGTGTGGGTCCACGGGCTAGTGCGGCCGGGAGCGCGAACACACTTTCCGGCCAACCCCGCGAGGCGGTAGGGTGACTGAACGGACTTCTTGGCCACCCTCGTACGCCGGAGGACTGGCTCAGACTGTTGGGCCGGTCCAGGATGACGGCGGGGGTGACCGAATGTGGTTTCCGGCCCACCGCGCATGACGCTCCGCAGACAGAACGGCCTCTCTGGCCAACACCCTACGAGGGCCGCGGCGGCCGAACGGACTTTTGGCCCGCCACCAGCGCACTCGCGCGGCCGAACGGACTTTTGGCCAGCCGTGGTGGCATGGGGAGGGTGGCCAAACAGGTTTTAAGACAACCCAGCACTGCGGCGGGAGGGCCCTAACGGACTTTGTGTCCAAACCGCGAGGCCGCAAGCGTCGCCAGGCACAGCCGCGATCAAGCCCGTTGCGCATGCGCTCGGTTCCCATGACCGCCCCGACGCTGCGATTCACGGAAGAGCCGTGCCTGGCCCCCTCTCCGCTCCGGCACCGGCGACACAGGCCTCGAAGCGGCCTCCAACACGAACCACTCTTCCAGCCGCACGATAGGCTGGACCCAGCCATCCCAAGGGTCCTACGTCCCGAACCGGGAGAAGAAAATCCTCACCACCCCGCCCCCCACGCCGGCCCCGGGCGCGTCAGTTCGCAACGATGTTCGAAACGGATGAGAGAGGCGCATCCCTCCCAGGAGCCGAAAGGCGTGAGGGAACTCCGGACAGAGCCGCGGACACCGTCCGCACACCCGTCCGGAAGGGCGCGCCCACAAACGAGGACAGCGCGTCAGCGTCCTTTCGTTTCTTTTTTCCCCTCTCCTTAGGGGACTGGGACTGCGATCTGCTTTCCCCCTCCGTCCAGGGAGGCTGCTGCACACGCACCAACTCTCGCACGGTTCCCAGGCTCGCTCGGCGCGCCTCAGCGCCTGCCTCTGGGACGCCGCCGCCCAGCGCCGACAGAAACCGCCCCGCACACGCTCGGTGGCCCCTTGGCCCGGAGCCCGCGACCCAGTCGCAAGGTAACCGGGCCGTCCCGACGCCGGGCCGCCTCAAACGCGCTCCTCAATGACCCCGCCATCCAAAGTCGCTCATTGCCCACTACTGTCGGCGGCTCTGCCCGCGGACCGGCGCCTGGCTGTCATTCCGCGGAACGGCCACGAGACGGCAGCAGAGACCGCGAGGGGGACGACGCTCGGGCCATTCGGCTCCACCAAAAGCCTCCTCGGCTCTCGCCCCTCCCAGGCAACGAAGAGCTGGCCTCTCTCCAGCAAAACTGTTGCCGTTGGGCGCCAAGGCAAGGACTCGGACCAGAGCCATACGGAGGGAGGGCGCTGGGCGGGGCGCGTGGGGGACGGGACCGAACGTGTGGGTCCACGGGCTAGTGCGGCCGGGAGCGCGAACACACTTTCCGGCCAGCCCCGCGAGGCGGTAGGGTGACTGAACGGACTTCTTGGCCACCCTCGTACGCCGGAGGACTGGCTCAGACTGTTGGGCCGGTCCAGGATGACGGCGGGGGTGACCGAATGTGGTTTCCGGCCCACCGCGCATGACGCTCCGCAGACAGAACGGCCTCTCTGGCCAACACCCTACGAGGGCCGCGGCGGCCGAACGGACTTTTTGGCCCGCCACTAGCGCACTCGCGCGGCCGAACGGACTTTTTGGCCAGCCGTGGTGGCATGGGGAGGGTGGCCAAACAGGTTTTAAGACAACCCAGCACTGCGGCGGGAGGGCCCTAACGGACTTTGTGTCCAAACCGCGAGGCCGCAAGCGTCGCCAGGCACAGCCGCGATCAAGCCCGTTGCGCATGCGCTCGGTTCCCATGACCGCCCCGACGCTGCGATTCACGGAAGAGCCGTGCCTGGCCCCCTCTCCGCTCCGGCACCGGCGACACAGGCCTCGAAGCGGCCTCCAACACGAACCACTCTTCCAGCCGCACGATAGGCTGGACCCAGCCATCCCAAGGGTCCTACGTCCCGAACCGGGAGAAGAAAGTCCTCACCACCCCGCCCCCCACGCCGGCCCCGGGCGCGTCAGTTCGCAACGATGTTCGAAACGGATGAGAGAGGCGCATCCCTCCCAGGAGCCGAAAGGCGTGAGGGAACTCCGGACAGAGCCGCGGACACCGTCCGCACACCCGTCCGGAAGGGCGCGCCCACAAACGAGGACAGCGCGTCAGCGTCCTTTCGTTTCTTTTTTTCCCCTCTCCTTAGGGGACTGGGACTGCGATCTGCTTTCCCCCTCCGTCCAGGGAGGCTGCTGCGCACGCACCAACTCTCGCACGGTTCCCAGGCTCGCTCGGCGCGCCTCAGCGCCTGCCTCTGGGACGCCGCCGCCCAGCGCCGACAGAAACCGCCCCGCACACGCTCGGTGGCCCCTTGGCCCGGAGCCCGCGACCCAGTCGCAAGGTAACCGGGCCGTCCCGACGCCGGGCCGCCTCAAACGCGCTCCTCAATGACCCCGCCATCCAAAGTCGCTCATTGCCCACTACTGTCGGCGGCTCTGCCCGCGGACCGGCGCCTGGCTGTCATTCCGCGGAACGGCCACGAGACGGCAGCAGAGACCGCGAGGGGGACGACGCTCGGGCCATTCGGCTCCACCAAAAGCCTCCTCGGCTCTCGCCCCTCCCAGGCAACGAAGAGCTGGCCTCTCTCCAGCAAAACTGTTGCCGTTGGGCGCCAAGGCAAGGACTCGGACCAGAGCCATACGGAGGGAGGGCGCTGGGCGGGGCGCGTGGGGGACGGGACCGAACGTGTGGGTCCACGGGCTAGTGCGGCCGGGAGCGCGAACACACTTTCCGGCCAACCCCGCGAGGCGGTAGGGTGACTGAACGGACTTCTTGGCCACCCTCGTACGCCGGAGGACTGGCTCAGACTGTTGGGCCGGTCCAGGATGACGGCGGGGGTGACCGAATGTGGTTTCCGGCCCACCGCGCATGACGCTCCGCAGACAGAACGGCCTCTCTGGCCAACACCCTGCGAGGGCCGCGGCGGCCGAACGGACTTTTGGCCCGCCACCAGCGCACTCGCGCGGCCGAACGGACTTTTGGCCAGCCGTGGTGGCATGGGGAGGGAGGCCAAACAGGTTTTAAGACAACCCAGCACTGCGGCGGGAGGGCCCTAACGGACTTTGTGTCCAAACCGCGAGGCCGCAAGCGTCGCCAGGCACAGCCGCGATCAAGCCCGTTGCGCATGCGCTCGGTTCCCATGACCGCCCCGACGCTGCGATTCACGGAAGAGCCGTGCCTGGCCCCCTCTCCGCTCCGGCACCGGCGACACAGGCCTCGAAGCGGCCTCCAACACGAACCACTCTTCCAGCCGCACGATAGGCTGGACCCAGCCATCCCAAGGGTCCTACGTCCCGAACCGGGAGAAGAAAATCCTCACCACCCCGCCCCCCACGCCGGCCCCGGGCGCGTCAGTTCGCAACGATGTTCGAAACGGATGAGAGAGGCGCATCCCTCCCAGGAGCCGAAAGGCGTGAGGGAACTCCGGACAGAGCCGCCGACACCGTCCGCACACCCGTCCGGAAGGGCGCGCCCACAAACGAGGACAGCGCGTCAGCGTCCTTTCGTTTCTTTTTTCCCCTCTCCTTAGGGGACTGGGACTGCGATCTGCTTTCCCCCTCCGTCCAGGGAGGCTGCTGCGCACGCACCAACTCTCGCACGGTTCCCAGGCTCGCTCGGCGCGCCTCAGCGCCTGCCTCTGGGACGCCGCCGCCCAGCGCCGACAGAAACCGCCCCGCACACGCTCGGTGGCCCCTTGGCCCGGAGCCCGCGACCCAGTCGCAAGGTAACCGGGCCGTCCCGACGCCGGGCCGCCTCAAACGCGCTCCTCAATGACCCCGCCATCCAAAGTCGCTCATTGCCCACTACTGTCGGCGGCTCTGCCCGCGGACCGGCGCCTGGCTGTCATTCCGCGGAACGGCCACGAGACGGCAGCAGAGACCGCGAGGGGGACGACGCTCGGGCCATTCGGCTCCACCAAAAGCCTCCTCGGCTCTCGCCCCTCCCAGGCAACGAAGAGCTGGCCTCTCTCCAGCAAAACTGTTGCCGTTGGGCGCCAAGGCAAGGACTCGGACCAGAGCCATACGGAGGGAGGGCGCTGGGCGGGGCGCGTGGGGGACGGGACCGAACGTGTGGGTCCACGGGCTAGTGCGGCCGGGAGCGCGAACACACTTTCCGGCCAACCCCGCGAGGCGGTAGGGTGACTGAACGGACTTCTTGGCCACCCTCGTACGCCGGAGGACTGGGTCAGACTGTTGGGCCGGTCCAGGATGACGGCGGGGGTGACCGAATGTGGTTTCCGGCCCACCGCGCATGACGCTCCGCAGACAGAACGGCCTCTCTGGCCAACACCCTGCGAGGGCCGCGGCGGCCGAACGGACTTTTGGCCCGCCACCAGCGCACTCGCGCGGCCGAACGGACTTTTTGGCCAGCCGTGGTGGCATGGGGAGGGAGGCCAAACAGGTTTTAAGACAACCCAGCACTGCGGCGGGAGGGCCCTAACGGACTTTGTGTCCAAACCGCGAGGCCGCAAGCGTCGCCAGGCACAGCCGCGATCAAGCCCGTTGCGCATGCGCTCGGTTCCCATGACCGCCCCGACGCTGCGATTCACGGAAGAGCCGTGCCTGGCCCCCTCTCCGCTCCGGCACCGGCGACACAGGCCTCGAAGCGGCCTCCAACACGAACCACTCTTCCAGCCGCACGATAGGCTGGACCCAGCCATCCCAAGGGTCCTACGTCCCGAACCGGGAGAAGAAAATCCTCACCACCCCGCCCCCCACGCCGGCCCCGGGCGCGTCAGTTCGCAACGATGTTCGAAACGGATGAGAGAGGCGCATCCCTCCCAGGAGCCGAAAGGCGTGAGGGAACTCCGGACAGAGCCGCCGACACCGTCCGCACACCCGTCCGGAAGGGCGCGCCCACAAACGAGGACAGCGCGTCAGCGTCCTTTCGTTTCTTTTTTCCCCTCTCCTTAGGGGACTGGGACTGCGATCTGCTTTCCCCCTCCGTCCAGGGAGGCTGCTGCACACGCACCAACTCTCGCACGGTTCCCAGGCTCGCTCGGCGCGCCTCAGCGCCTGCCTCTGGGACGCCGCCGCCCAGCGCCGACAGAAACCGCCCCGCACACGCTCGGTGGCCCCTTGGCCCGGAGCCCGCGACCCAGTCGCAAGGTAACCGGGCCGTCCCGACGCCGGGCCGCCTCAAACGCGCTCCTCAATGGCCCCGCCATCCAAAGTCGCTCATTGCCCACTACTGTCGGCGGCTCTGCCCGCGGACCGGCGCCTGGCTGTCATTCCGCGGAACGGCCACGAGACGGCAGCAGAGACCGCGAGGGGGACGACGCTCGGGCCATTCGGCTCCACCAAAAGCCTCCTCGGCTCTCGCCCCTCCCAGGCAACGAAGAGCTGGCCTCTCTCCAGCAAAACTGTTGCCGTTGGGCGCCAAGGCAAGGACTCGGACCAGAGCCATACGGAGGGAGGGCGCTGGGCGGGGCGCGTGGGGGACGGGACCGAACGTGTGGGTCCACGGGCTAGTGCGGCCGGGAGCGCGAACACACTTTCCGGCCAACCCCGCGAGGCGGTAGGGTGACTGAACGGACTTCTTGGCCACCCTCGTACGCCGGAGGACTGGCTCAGACTGTTGGGCCGGTCCAGGATGACGGCGGGGGTGACCGAATGTGGTTTCCGGCCCACCGCGCATGACGCTCCGCAGACAGAACGGCCTCTCTGGCCAACACCCTGCGAGGGCCGCGGCGGCCGAACGGACTTTTTGGCCCGCCACTAGCGCACTCGCGCGGCCGAACGGACTTTTGGCCAGCCGTGGTGGCATGGGGAGGGAGGCCAAACAGGTTTTAAGACAACCCAGCACTGCGGCGGGAGGGCCCTAACGGACTTTGTGTCCAAACCGCGAGGCCGCAAGCGTCGCCAGGCACAGCCGCGATCAAGCCCGTTGCGCATGCGCTCGGTTCCCATGACCGCCCCGACGCTGCGATTCACGGAAGAGCCGTGCCTGGCCCCCTCTCCGCTCCGGCACCGGCGACACAGGCCTCGAAGCGGCCTCCAACACGAACCACTCTTCCAGCCGCACGATAGGCTGGACCCAGCCATCCCAAGGGTCCTACGTCCCGAACCGGGAGAAGAAAATCCTCACCACCCCGCCCCCCACGCCGGCCCCGGGCGCGTCAGTTCGCAACGATGTTCGAAACGGATGAGAGAGGCGCATCCCTCCCAGGAGCCGAAAGGCGTGAGGGAACTCCGGACAGAGCCGCGGACACCGTCCGCACACCCGTCCGGAAGGGCGCGCCCACAAACGAGGACAGCGCGTCAGCGTCCTTTCGTTTCTTTTTTCCCCTCTCCTTAGGGGACTGGGACTGCGATCTGCTTTCCCCCTCCGTCCAGGGAGGCTGCTGCGCACGCACCAACTCTCGCACGGTTCCCAGGCTCGCTCGGCGCGCCTCAGCGCCTGCCTCTGGGACGCCGCCGCCCAGCGCCGACAGAAACCGCCCCGCACACGCTCGGTGGCCCCTTGGCCCGGAGCCCGCGACCCAGTCGCAAGGTAACCGGGCCGTCCCGACGCCGGGCCGCCTCAAACGCGCTCCTCAATGACCCCGCCATCCAAAGTCGCTCATTGCCCACTACTGTCGGCGGCTCTGCCCGCGGACCGGCGCCTGGCTGTCATTCCGCGGAACGGCCACGAGACGGCAGCAGAGACCGCGAGGGGGACGACGCTCGGGCCATTCGGCTCCACCAAAAGCCTCCTCGGCTCTCGCCCCTCCCAGGCAACGAAGAGCTGGCCTCTCTCCAGCAAAACTGTTGCCGTTGGGCGCCAAGGCAAGGACTCGGACCAGAGCCATACGGAGGGAGGGCGCTGGGCGGGGCGCGTGGGGGACGGGACCGAACGTGTGGGTCCACGGGCTAGTGCGGCCGGGAGCGCGAACACACTTTCCGGCCAACCCCGCGAGGCGGTAGGGTGACTGAACGGACTTCTTGGCCACCCTCGTACGCCGGAGGACTGGGTCAGACTGTTGGGCCGGTCCAGGATGACGGCGGGGGTGACCGAATGTGGTTTCCGGCCCACCGCGCATGACGCTCCGCAGACAGAACGGCCTCTCTGGCCAACACCCTGCGAGGGCCGCGGCGGCCGAACGGACTTTTGGCCCGCCACTAGCGCACTCGCGCGGCCGAACGGACTTTTTGGCCAGCCGTGGTGGCATGGGGAGGGAGGCCAAACAGGTTTTAAGACAACCCAGCACTGCGGCGGGAGGGCCCTAACGGACTTTGTGTCCAAACCGCGAGGCCGCAAGCGTCGCCAGGCACAGCCGCGATCAAGCCCGTTGCGCATGCGCTCGGTTCCCATGACCGCCCCGACGCTGCGATTCACGGAAGAGCCGTGCCTGGCCCCCTCTCCGCTCCGGCACCGGCGACACAGGCCTCGAAGCGGCCTCCAACACGAACCACTCTTCCAGCCGCACGATAGGCTGGACCCAGCCATCCCAAGGGTCCTACGTCCCGAACCGGGAGAAGAAAATCCTCACCACCCCGCCCCCCACGCCGGCCCCGGGCGCGTCAGTTCGCAACGATGTTCGAAACGGATGAGAGAGGCGCATCCCTCCCAGGAGCCGAAAGGCGTGAGGGAACTCCGGACAGAGCCGCCGACACCGTCCGCACACCCGTCCGGAAGGGCGCGCCCACAAACGAGGACAGCGCGTCAGCGTCCTTTCGTTTCTTTTTTCCCCTCTCCTTAGGGGACTGGGACTGCGATCTGCTTTCCCCCTCCGTCCAGGGAGGCTGCTGCGCACGCACCAACTCTCGCACGGTTCCCAGGCTCGCTCGGCGCGCCTCAGCGCCTGCCTCTGGGACGCCGCCGCCCAGCGCCGACAGAAACCGCCCCGCACACGCTCGGTGGCCCCTTGGCCCGGAGCCCGCGACCCAGTCGCAAGGTAACCGGGCCGTCCCGACGCCGGGCCGCCTCAAACGCGCTCCTCAATGACCCCGCCATCCAAAGTCGCTCATTGCCCACTACTGTCGGCGGCTCTGCCCGCGGACCGGCGCCTGGCTGTCATTCCGCGGAACGGCCACGAGACGGCAGCAGAGACCGCGAGGGGGACGACGCTCGGGCCATTCGGCTCCACCAAAAGCCTCCTCGGCTCTCGCCCCTCCCAGGCAACGAAGAGCTGGCCTCTCTCCAGCAAAACTGTTGCCGTTGGGCGCCAAGGCAAGGACTCGGACCAGAGCCATACGGAGGGAGGGCGCTGGGCGGGGCGCGTGGGGGACGGGACCGAACGTGTGGGTCCACGGGCTAGTGCGGCCGGGAGCGCGAACACACTTTCCGGCCAACCCCGCGAGGCGGTAGGGTGACTGAACGGACTTCTTGGCCACCCTCGTACGCCGGAGGACTGGCTCAGACTGTTGGGCCGGTCCAGGATGACGGCGGGGGTGACCGAATGTGGTTTCCGGCCCACCGCGCATGACGCTCCGCAGACAGAACGGCCTCTCTGGCCAACACCCTGCGAGGGCCGCGGCGGCCGAACGGACTTTTGGCCCGCCACCAGCGCACTCGCGCGGCCGAACGGACTTTTTGGCCAGCCGTGGTGGCATGGGGAGGGAGGCCAAACAGGTTTTAAGACAACCCAGCACTGCGGCGGGAGGGCCCTAACGGACTTTGTGTCCAAACCGCGAGGCCGCAAGCGTCGCCAGGCACAGCCGCGATCAAGCCCGTTGCGCATGCGCTCGGTTCCCATGACCGCCCCGACGCTGCGATTCACGGAAGAGCCGTGCCTGGCCCCCTCTCCGCTCCGGCACCGGCGACACAGGCCTCGAAGCGGCCTCCAACACGAACCACTCTTCCAGCCGCACGATAGGCTGGACCCAGCCATCCCAAGGGTCCTACGTCCCGAACCGGGAGAAGAAAGTCCTCACCACCCCGCCCCCCACGCCGGCCCCGGGCGCGTCAGTTCGCAACGATGTTCGAAACGGATGAGAGAGGCGCATCCCTCCCAGGAGCCGAAAGGCGTGAGGGAACTCCGGACAGAGCCGCCGACACCGTCCGCACACCCGTCCGGAAGGGCGCGCCCACAAACGAGGACAGCGCGTCAGCGTCCTTTCGTTTCTTTTTTCCCCTCTCCTTAGGGGACTGGGACTGCGATCTGCTTTCCCCCTCCGTCCAGGGAGGCTGCTGCGCACGCACCAACTCTCGCACGGTTCCCAGGCTCGCTCGGCGCGCCTCAGCGCCTGCCTCTGGGACGCCGCCGCCCAGCGCCGACAGAAACCGCCCCGCACACGCTCGGTGGCCCCTTGGCCCGGAGCCCGCGACCCAGTCGCAAGGTAACCGGGCCGTCCCGACGCCGGGCCGCCTCAAACGCGCTCCTCAATGACCCCGCCATCCAAAGTCGCTCATTGCCCACTACTGTCGGCGGCTCTGCCCGCGGACCGGCGCCTGGCTGTCATTCCGCGGAACGGCCACGAGACGGCAGCAGAGACCGCGAGGGGGACGACGCTCGGGCCATTCGGCTCCACCAAAAGCCTCCTCGGCTCTCGCCCCTCCCAGGCAACGAAGAGCTGGCCTCTCTCCAGCAAAACTGTTGCCGTTGGGCGCCAAGGCAAGGACTCGGACCAGAGCCATACGGAGGGAGGGCGCTGGGCGGGGCGCGTGGGGGACGGGACCGAACGTGTGGGTCCACGGGCTAGTGCGGCCGGGAGCGCGAACACACTTTCCGGCCAACCCCGCGAGGCGGTAGGGTGACTGAACGGACTTCTTGGCCACCCTCGTACGCCGGAGGACTGGCTCAGACTGTTGGGCCGGTCCAGGATGACGGCGGGGGTGACCGAATGTGGTTTCCGGCCCACCGCGCATGACGCTCCGCAGACAGAACGGCCTCTCTGGCCAACACCCTGCGAGGGCCGCGGCGGCCGAACGGACTTTTTGGCCCGCCACCAGCGCACTCGCGCGGCCGAACGGACTTTTTGGCCAGCCGTGGTGGCATGGGGAGGGAGGCCAAACAGGTTTTAAGACAACCCAGCACTGCGGCGGGAGGGCCCTAACGGACTTTGTGTCCAAACCGCGAGGCCGCAAGCGTCGCCAGGCACAGCCGCGATCAAGCCCGTTGCGCATGCGCTCGGTTCCCATGACCGCCCCGACGCTGCGATTCACGGAAGAGCCGTGCCTGGCCCCCTCTCCGCTCCGGCACCGGCGACACAGGCCTCGAAGCGGCCTCCAACACGAACCACTCTTCCAGCCGCACGATAGGCTGGACCCAGCCATCCCAAGGGTCCTACGTCCCGAACCGGGAGAAGAAAGTCCTCACCACCCCGCCCCCCACGCCGGCCCCGGGCGCGTCAGTTCGCAACGATGTTCGAAACGGATGAGAGAGGCGCATCCCTCCCAGGAGCCGAAAGGCGTGAGGGAACTCCGGACAGAGCCGCGGACACCGTCCGCACACCCGTCCGGAAGGGCGCGCCCACAAACGAGGACAGCGCGTCAGCGTCCTTTCGTTTCTTTTTTCCCCTCTCCTTAGGGGACTGGGACTGCGATCTGCTTTCCCCCTCCGTCCAGGGAGGCTGCTGCACACGCACCAACTCTCGCACGGTTCCCAGGCTCGCTCGGCGCGCCTCAGCGCCTGCCTCTGGGACGCCGCCGCCCAGCGCCGACAGAAACCGCCCCGCACACGCTCGGTGGCCCCTTGGCCCGGAGCCCGCGACCCAGTCGCAAGGTAACCGGGCCGTCCCGACGCCGGGCCGCCTCAAACGCGCTCCTCAATGGCCCCGCCATCCAAAGTCGCTCATTGCCCACTACTGTCGGCGGCTCTGCCCGCGGACCGGCGCCTGGCTGTCATTCCGCGGAACGGCCACGAGACGGCAGCAGAGACCGCGAGGGGGACGACGCTCGGGCCATTCGGCTCCACCAAAAGCCTCCTCGGCTCTCGCCCCTCCCAGGCAACGAAGAGCTGGCCTCTCTCCAGCAAAACTGTTGCCGTTGGGCGCCAAGGCAAGGACTCGGACCAGAGCCATACGGAGGGAGGGCGCTGGGCGGGGCGCGTGGGGGACGGGACCGAACGTGTGGGTCCACGGGCTAGTGCGGCCGGGAGCGCGAACACACTTTCCGGCCAACCCCGCGAGGCGGTAGGGTGACTGAACGGACTTCTTGGCCACCCTCGTACGCCGGAGGACTGGCTCAGACTGTTGGGCCGGTCCAGGATGACGGCGGGGGTGACCGAATGTGGTTTCCGGCCCACCGCGCATGACGCTCCGCAGACAGAACGGCCTCTCTGGCCAACACCCTGCGAGGGCCGCGGCGGCCGAACGGACTTTTTGGCCCGCCACTAGCGCACTCGCGCGGCCGAACGGACTTTTTGGCCAGCCGTGGTGGCATGGGGAGGGAGGCCAAACAGGTTTTAAGACAACCCAGCACTGCGGCGGGAGGGCCCTAACGGACTTTGTGTCCAAACCGCGAGGCCGCAAGCGTCGCCAGGCACAGCCGCGATCAAGCCCGTTGCGCATGCGCTCGGTTCCCATGACCGCCCCGACGCTGCGATTCACGGAAGAGCCGTGCCTGGCCCCCTCTCCGCTCCGGCACCGGCGACACAGGCCTCGAAGCGGCCTCCAACACGAACCACTCTTCCAGCCGCACGATAGGCTGGACCCAGCCATCCCAAGGGTCCTACGTCCCGAACCGGGAGAAGAAAATCCTCACCACCCCGCCCCCCACGCCGGCCCCGGGCGCGTCAGTTCGCAACGATGTTCGAAACGGATGAGAGAGGCGCATCCCTCCCAGGAGCCGAAAGGCGTGAGGGAACTCCGGACAGAGCCGCGGACACCGTCCGCACACCCGTCCGGAAGGGCGCGCCCACAAACGAGGACAGCGCGTCAGCGTCCTTTCGTTTCTTTTTTCCCCTCTCCTTAGGGGACTGGGACTGCGATCTGCTTTCCCCCTCCGTCCAGGGAGGCTGCTGCGCACGCACCAACTCTCGCACGGTTCCCAGGCTCGCTCGGCGCGCCTCAGCGCCTGCCTCTGGGACGCCGCCGCCCAGCGCCGACAGAAACCGCCCCGCACACGCTCGGTGGCCCCTTGGCCCGGAGCCCGCGACCCAGTCGCAAGGTAACCGGGCCGTCCCGACGCCGGGCCGCCTCAAACGCGCTCCTCAATGGCCCCGCCATCCAAAGTCGCTCATTGCCCACTACTGTCGGCGGCTCTGCCCGCGGACCGGCGCCTGGCTGTCATTCCGCGGAACGGCCACGAGACGGCAGCAGAGACCGCGAGGGGGACGACGCTCGGGCCATTCGGCTCCACCAAAAGCCTCCTCGGCTCTCGCCCCTCCCAGGCAACGAAGAGCTGGCCTCTCTCCAGCAAAACTGTTGCCGTTGGGCGCCAAGGCAAGGACTCGGACCAGAGCCATACGGAGGGAGGGCGCTGGGCGGGGCGCGTGGGGGACGGGACCGAACGTGTGGGTCCACGGGCTAGTGCGGCCGGGAGCGCGAACACACTTTCCGGCCAACCCCGCGAGGCGGTAGGGTGACTGAACGGACTTCTTGGCCACCCTCGTACGCCGGAGGACTGGCTCAGACTGTTGGGCCGGTCCAGGATGACGGCGGGGGTGACCGAATGTGGTTTCCGGCCCACCGCGCATGACGCTCCGCAGACAGAACGGCCTCTCTGGCCAACACCCTACGAGGGCCGCGGCGGCCGAACGGACTTTTTGGCCCGCCACTAGCGCACTCGCGCGGCCGAACGGACTTTTTGGCCAGCCGTGGTGGCATGGGGAGGGAGGCCAAACAGGTTTTAAGACAACCCAGCACTGCGGCGGGAGGGCCCTAACGGACTTTGTGTCCAAACCGCGAGGCCGCAAGCGTCGCCAGGCACAGCCGCGATCAAGCCCGTTGCGCATGCGCTCGGTTCCCATGACCGCCCCGACGCTGCGATTCACGGAAGAGCCGTGCCTGGCCCCCTCTCCGCTCCGGCACCGGCGACACAGGCCTCGAAGCGGCCTCCAACACGAACCACTCTTCCAGCCGCACGATAGGCTGGACCCAGCCATCCCAAGGGTCCTACGTCCCGAACCGGGAGAAGAAAATCCTCACCACCCCGCCCCCCACGCCGGCCCCGGGCGCGTCAGTTCGCAACGATGTTCGAAACGGATGAGAGAGGCGCATCCCTCCCAGGAGCCGAAAGGCGTGAGGGAACTCCGGACAGAGCCGCGGACACCGTCCGCACACCCGTCCGGAAGGGCGCGCCCACAAACGAGGACAGCGCGTCAGCGTCCTTTCGTTTCTTTTTTCCCCTCTCCTTAGGGGACTGGGACTGCGATCTGCTTTCCCCCTCCGTCCAGGGAGGCTGCTGCGCACGCACCAACTCTCGCACGGTTCCCAGGCTCGCTCGGCGCGCCTCAGCGCCTGCCTCTGGGACGCCGCCGCCCAGCGCCGACAGAAACCGCCCCGCACACGCTCGGTGGCCCCTTGGCCCGGAGCCCGCGACCCAGTCGCAAGGTAACCGGGCCGTCCCGACGCCGGGCCGCCTCA
The DNA here is from genome assembly GCF_021234165.1 of Pteronotus mesoamericanus. Taxonomy (NCBI): domain Eukaryota; kingdom Metazoa; phylum Chordata; class Mammalia; order Chiroptera; family Mormoopidae; genus Pteronotus; species Pteronotus mesoamericanus. The sequence goes on along the minus strand of NW_026554998.1, from coordinate 4,856,357 downwards.
AACGCGCTCCTCAATGACCCCGCCATCCAAAGTCGCTCATTGCCCACTACTGTCGGCGGCTCTGCCCGCGGACCGGCGCCTGGCTGTCATTCCGCGGAACGGCCACGAGACGGCAGCAGAGACCGCGAGGGGGACGACGCTCGGGCCATTCGGCTCCACCAAAAGCCTCCTCGGCTCTCGCCCCTCCCAGGCAACGAAGAGCTGGCCTCTCTCCAGCAAAACTGTTGCCGTTGGGCGCCAAGGCAAGGACTCGGACCAGAGCCATACGGAGGGAGGGCGCTGGGCGGGGCGCGTGGGGGACGGGACCGAACGTGTGGGTCCACGGGCTAGTGCGGCCGGGAGCGCGAACACACTTTCCGGCCAACCCCGCGAGGCGGTAGGGTGACTGAACGGACTTCTTGGCCACCCTCGTACGCCGGAGGACTGGCTCAGACTGTTGGGCCGGTCCAGGATGACGGCGGGGGTGACCGAATGTGGTTTCCGGCCCACCGCGCATGACGCTCCGCAGACAGAACGGCCTCTCTGGCCAACACCCTGCGAGGGCCGCGGCGGCCGAACGGACTCTTTGGCCCGCCACTAGCGCACTCGCGCGGCCGAACGGACTTTTTGGCCAGCCGTGGTGGCATGGGGAGGGAGGCCAAACAGGTTTTAAGACAACCCAGCACTGCGGCGGGAGGGCCCTAACGGACTTTGTGTCCAAACCGCGAGGCCGCAAGCGTCGCCAGGCACAGCCGCGATCAAGCCCGTTGCGCATGCGCTCGGTTCCCATGACCGCCCCGACGCTGCGATTCACGGAAGAGCCGTGCCTGGCCCCCTCTCCGCTCCGGCACCGGCGACACAGGCCTCGAAGCGGCCTCCAACACGAACCACTCTTCCAGCCGCACGATAGGCTGGACCCAGCCATCCCAAGGGTCCTACGTCCCGAACCGGGAGAAGAAAGTCCTCACCACCCCGCCCCCCACGCCGGCCCCGGGCGCGTCAGTTCGCAACGATGTTCGAAACGGATGAGAGAGGCGCATCCCTCCCAGGAGCCGAAAGGCGTGAGGGAACTCCGGACAGAGCCGCCGACACCGTCCGCACACCCGTCCGGAAGGGCGCGCCCACAAACGAGGACAGCGCGTCAGCGTCCTTTCGTTTCTTTTTTCCCCTCTCCTTAGGGGACTGGGACTGCGATCTGCTTTCCCCCTCCGTCCAGGGAGGCTGCTGCACACGCACCAACTCTCGCACGGTTCCCAGGCTCGCTCGGCGCGCCTCAGCGCCTGCCTCTGGGACGCCGCCGCCCAGCGCCGACAGAAACCGCCCCGCACACGCTCGGTGGCCCCTTGGCCCGGAGCCCGCGACCCAGTCGCAAGGTAACCGGGCCGTCCCGACGCCGGGCCGCCTCAAACGCGCTCCTCAATGACCCCGCCATCCAAAGTCGCTCATTGCCCACTACTGTCGGCGGCTCTGCCCGCGGACCGGCGCCTGGCTGTCATTCCGCGGAACGGCCACGAGACGGCAGCAGAGACCGCGAGGGGGACGACGCTCGGGCCATTCGGCTCCACCAAAAGCCTCCTCGGCTCTCGCCCCTCCCAGGCAACGAAGAGCTGGCCTCTCTCCAGCAAAACTGTTGCCGTTGGGCGCCAAGGCAAGGACTCGGACCAGAGCCATACGGAGGGAGGGCGCTGGGCGGGGCGCGTGGGGGACGGGACCGAACGTGTGGGTCCACGGGCTAGTGCGGCCGGGAGCGCGAACACACTTCCCGGCCAACCCCGCGAGGCGGTAGGGTGACTGAACGGACTTCTTGGCCACCCTCGTACGCCGGAGGACTGGCTCAGACTGTTGGGCCGGTCCAGGATGACGGCGGGGGTGACCGAATGTGGTTTCCGGCCCACCGCGCATGACGCTCCGCAGACAGAACGGCCTCTCTGGCCAACACCCTGCGAGGGCCGCGGCGGCCGAACGGACTTTTGGCCCGCCACTAGCGCACTCGCGCGGCCGAACGGACTTTTGGCCAGCCGTGGTGGCATGGGGAGGGAGGCCAAACAGGTTTTAAGACAACCCAGCACTGCGGCGGGAGGGCCCTAACGGACTTTGTGTCCAAACCGCGAGGCCGCAAGCGTCGCCAGGCACAGCCGCGATCAAGCCCGTTGCGCATGCGCTCGGTTCCCATGACCGCCCCGACGCTGCGATTCACGGAAGAGCCGTGCCTGGCCCCCTCTCCGCTCCGGCACCGGCGACACAGGCCTCGAAGCGGCCTCCAACACGAACCACTCTTCCAGCCGCACGATAGGCTGGACCCAGCCATCCCAAGGGTCCTACGTCCCGAACCGGGAGAAGAAAGTCCTCACCACCCCGCCCCCCACGCCGGCCCCGGGCGCGTCAGTTCGCAACGATGTTCGAAACGGATGAGAGAGGCGCATCCCTCCCAGGAGCCGAAAGGCGTGAGGGAACTCCGGACAGAGCCGCGGACACCGTCCGCACACCCGTCCGGAAGGGCGCGCCCACAAACGAGGACAGCGCGTCAGCGTCCTTTCGTTTCTTTTTTCCCCTCTCCTTAGGGGACTGGGACTGCGATCTGCTTTCCCCCTCCGTCCAGGGAGGCTGCTGCACACGCACCAACTCTCGCACGGTTCCCAGGCTCGCTCGGCGCGCCTCAGCGCCTGCCTCTGGGACGCCGCCGCCCAGCGCCGACAGAAACCGCCCCGCACACGCTCGGTGGCCCCTTGGCCCGGAGCCCGCGACCCAGTCGCAAGGTAACCGGGCCGTCCCGACGCCGGGCCGCCTCAAACGCGCTCCTCAATGACCCCGCCATCCAAAGTCGCTCATTGCCCACTACTGTCGGCGGCTCTGCCCGCGGACCGGCGCCTGGCTGTCATTCCGCGGAACGGCCACGAGACGGCAGCAGAGACCGCGAGGGGGACGACGCTCGGGCCATTCGGCTCCACCAAAAGCCTCCTCGGCTCTCGCCCCTCCCAGGCAACGAAGAGCTGGCCTCTCTCCAGCAAAACTGTTGCCGTTGGGCGCCAAGGCAAGGACTCGGACCAGAGCCATACGGAGGGAGGGCGCTGGGCGGGGCGCGTGGGGGGACGGGACCGAACGTGTGGGTCCACGGGCTAGTGCGGCCGGGAGCGCGAACACACTTTCCGGCCAACCCCGCGAGGCGGTAGGGTGACTGAACGGACTTCTTGGCCACCCTCGTACGCCGGAGGACTGGCTCAGACTGTTGGGCCGGTCCAGGATGACGGCGGGGGTGACCGAATGTGGTTTCCGGCCCACCGCGCATGACGCTCCGCAGACAGAACGGCCTCTCTGGCCAACACCCTGCGAGGGCCGCGGCGGCCGAACGGACTTTTTGGCCCGCCACTAGCGCACTCGCGCGGCCGAACGGACTTTTGGCCAGCCGTGGTGGCATGGGGAGGGAGGCCAAACAGGTTTTAAGACAACCCAGCACTGCGGCGGGAGGGCCCTAACGGACTTTGTGTCCAAACCGCGAGGCCGCAAGCGTCGCCAGGCACAGCCGCGATCAAGCCCGTTGCGCATGCGCTCGGTTCCCATGACCGCCCCGACGCTGCGATTCACGGAAGAGCCGTGCCTGGCCCCCTCTCCGCTCCGGCACCGGCGACACAGGCCTCGAAGCGGCCTCCAACACGAACCACTCTTCCAGCCGCACGATAGGCTGGACCCAGCCATCCCAAGGGTCCTACGTCCCGAACCGGGAGAAGAAAATCCTCACCACCCCGCCCCCCACGCCGGCCCCGGGCGCGTCAGTTCGCAACGATGTTCGAAACGGATGAGAGAGGCGCATCCCTCCCAGGAGCCGAAAGGCGTGAGGGAACTCCGGACAGAGCCGCCGACACCGTCCGCACACCCGTCCGGAAGGGCGCGCCCACAAACGAGGACAGCGCGTCAGCGTCCTTTCGTTTCTTTTTTCCCCTCTCCTTAGGGGACTGGGACTGCGATCTGCTTTCCCCCTCCGTCCAGGGAGGCTGCTGCACACGCACCAACTCTCGCACGGTTCCCAGGCTCGCTCGGCGCGCCTCAGCGCCTGCCTCTGGGACGCCGCCGCCCAGCGCCGACAGAAACCGCCCCGCACACGCTCGGTGGCCCCTTGGCCCGGAGCCCGCGACCCAGTCGCAAGGTAACCGGGCCGTCCCGACGCCGGGCCGCCTCAAACGCGCTCCTCAATGACCCCGCCATCCAAAGTCGCTCATTGCCCACTACTGTCGGCGGCTCTGCCCGCGGACCGGCGCCTGGCTGTCATTCCGCGGAACGGCCACGAGACGGCAGCAGAGACCGCGAGGGGGACGACGCTCGGGCCATTCGGCTCCACCAAAAGCCTCCTCGGCTCTCGCCCCTCCCAGGCAACGAAGAGCTGGCCTCTCTCCAGCAAAACTGTTGCCGTTGGGCGCCAAGGCAAGGACTCGGACCAGAGCCATACGGAGGGAGGGCGCTGGGCGGGGCGCGTGGGGGACGGGACCGAACGTGTGGGTCCACGGGCTAGTGCGGCCGGGAGCGCGAACACACTTTCCGGCCAACCCCGCGAGGCGGTAGGGTGACTGAACGGACTTCTTGGCCACCCTCGTACGCCGGAGGACTGGCTCAGACTGTTGGGCCGGTCCAGGATGACGGCGGGGGTGACCGAATGTGGTTTCCGGCCCACCGCGCATGACGCTCCGCAGACAGAACGGCCTCTCTGGCCAACACCCTACGAGGGCCGCGGCGGCCGAACGGACTTTTTGGCCCGCCACTAGCGCACTCGCGCGGCCGAACGGACTTTTTGGCCAGCCGTGGTGGCATGGGGAGGGGGGCCAAACAGGTTTTAAGACAACCCAGCACTGCGGCGGGAGGGCCCTAACGGACTTTGTGTCCAAACCGCGAGGCCGCAAGCGTCGCCAGGCACAGCCGCGATCAAGCCCGTTGCGCATGCGCTCGGTTCCCATGACCGCCCCGACGCTGCGATTCACGGAAGAGCCGTGCCTGGCCCCCTCTCCGCTCCGGCACCGGCGACACAGGCCTCGAAGCGGCCTCCAACACGAACCACTCTTCCAGCCGCACGATAGGCTGGACCCAGCCATCCCAAGGGTCCTACGTCCCGAACCGGGAGAAGAAAGTCCTCACCACCCCGCCCCCCACGCCGGCCCCGGGCGCGTCAGTTCGCAACGATGTTCGAAACGGATGAGAGAGGCGCATCCCTCCCAGGAGCCGAAAGGCGTGAGGGAACTCCGGACAGAGCCGCCGACACCGTCCGCACACCCGTCCGGAAGGGCGCGCCCACAAACGAGGACAGCGCGTCAGCGTCCTTTCGTTTCTTTTTTCCCCTCTCCTTAGGGGACTGGGACTGCGATCTGCTTTCCCCCTCCGTCCAGGGAGGCTGCTGCACACGCACCAACTCTCGCACGGTTCCCAGGCTCGCTCGGCGCGCCTCAGCGCCTGCCTCTGGGACGCCGCCGCCCAGCGCCGACAGAAACCGCCCCGCACACGCTCGGTGGCCCCTTGGCCCGGAGCCCGCGACCCAGTCGCAAGGTAACCGGGCCGTCCCGACGCCGGGCCGCCTCAAACGCGCTCCTCAATGACCCCGCCATCCAAAGTCGCTCATTGCCCACTACTGTCGGCGGCTCTGCCCGCGGACCGGCGCCTGGCTGTCATTCCGCGGAACGGCCACGAGACGGCAGCAGAGACCGCGAGGGGGACGACGCTCGGGCCATTCGGCTCCACCAAAAGCCTCCTCGGCTCTCGCCCCTCCCAGGCAACGAAGAGCTGGCCTCTCTCCAGCAAAACTGTTGCCGTTGGGCGCCAAGGCAAGGACTCGGACCAGAGCCATACGGAGGGAGGGCGCTGGGCGGGGCGCGTGGGGGACGGGACCGAACGTGTGGGTCCACGGGCTAGTGCGGCCGGGAGCGCGAACACACTTTCCGGCCAACCCCGCGAGGCGGTAGGGTGACTGAACGGACTTCTTGGCCACCCTCGTACGCCGGAGGACTGGCTCAGACTGTTGGGCCGGTCCAGGATGACGGCGGGGGTGACCGAATGTGGTTTCCGGCCCACCGCGCATGACGCTCCGCAGACAGAACGGCCTCTCTGGCCAACACCCTACGAGGGCCGCGGCGGCCGAACGGACTTTTTGGCCCGCCACTAGCGCACTCGCGCGGCCGAACGGACTTTTTGGCCAGCCGTGGTGGCATGGGGAGGGAGGCCAAACAGGTTTTAAGACAACCCAGCACTGCGGCGGGAGGGCCCTAACGGACTTTGTGTCCAAACCGCGAGGCCGCAAGCGTCGCCAGGCACAGCCGCGATCAAGCCCGTTGCGCATGCGCTCGGTTCCCATGACCGCCCCGACGCTGCGATTCACGGAAGAGCCGTGCCTGGCCCCCTCTCCGCTCCGGCACCGGCGACACAGGCCTCGAAGCGGCCTCCAACACGAACCACTCTTCCAGCCGCACGATAGGCTGGACCCAGCCATCCCAAGGGTCCTACGTCCCGAACCGGGAGAAGAAAATCCTCACCACCCCGCCCCCCACGCCGGCCCCGGGCGCGTCAGTTCGCAACGATGTTCGAAACGGATGAGAGAGGCGCATCCCTCCCAGGAGCCGAAAGGCGTGAGGGAACTCCGGACAGAGCCGCGGACACCGTCCGCACACCCGTCCGGAAGGGCGCGCCCACAAACGAGGACAGCGCGTCAGCGTCCTTTCGTTTCTTTTTTCCCCTCTCCTTAGGGGACTGGGACTGCGATCTGCTTTCCCCCTCCGTCCAGGGAGGCTGCTGCACACGCACCAACTCTCGCACGGTTCCCAGGCTCGCTCGGCGCGCCTCAGCGCCTGCCTCTGGGACGCCGCCGCCCAGCGCCGACAGAAACCGCCCCGCACACGCTCGGTGGCCCCTTGGCCCGGAGCCCGCGACCCAGTCGCAAGGTAACCGGGCCGTCCCGACGCCGGGCCGCCTCAAACGCGCTCCTCAATGACCCCGCCATCCAAAGTCGCTCATTGCCCACTACTGTCGGCGGCTCTGCCCGCGGACCGGCGCCTGGCTGTCATTCCGCGGAACGGCCACGAGACGGCAGCAGAGACCGCGAGGGGGACGACGCTCGGGCCATTCGGCTCCACCAAAAGCCTCCTCGGCTCTCGCCCCTCCCAGGCAACGAAGAGCTGGCCTCTCTCCAGCAAAACTGTTGCCGTTGGGCGCCAAGGCAAGGACTCGGACCAGAGCCATACGGAGGGAGGGCGCTGGGCGGGGCGCGTGGGGGACGGGACCGAACGTGTGGGTCCACGGGCTAGTGCGGCCGGGAGCGCGAACACACTTTCCGGCCAACCCCGCGAGGCGGTAGGGTGACTGAACGGACTTCTTGGCCACCCTCGTACGCCGGAGGACTGGCTCAGACTGTTGGGCCGGTCCAGGATGACGGCGGGGGTGACCGAATGTGGTTTCCGGCCCACCGCGCATGACGCTCCGCAGACAGAACGGCCTCTCTGGCCAACACCCTGCGAGGGCCGCGGCGGCCGAACGGACTTTTGGCCCGCCACTAGCGCACTCGCGCGGCCGAACGGACTTTTGGCCAGCCGTGGTGGCATGGGGAGGGAGGCCAAACAGGTTTTAAGACAACCCAGCACTGCGGCGGGAGGGCCCTAACGGACTTTGTGTCCAAACCGCGAGGCCGCAAGCGTCGCCAGGCACAGCCGCGATCAAGCCCGTTGCGCATGCGCTCGGTTCCCATGACCGCCCCGACGCTGCGATTCACGGAAGAGCCGTGCCTGGCCCCCTCTCCGCTCCGGCACCGGCGACACAGGCCTCGAAGCGGCCTCCAACACGAACCACTCTTCCAGCCGCACGATAGGCTGGACCCAGCCATCCCAAGGGTCCTACGTCCCGAACCGGGAGAAGAAAGTCCTCACCACCCCGCCCCCCACGCCGGCCCCGGGCGCGTCAGTTCGCAACGATGTTCGAAACGGATGAGAGAGGCGCATCCCTCCCAGGAGCCGAAAGGCGTGAGGGAACTCCGGACAGAGCCGCCGACACCGTCCGCACACCCGTCCGGAAGGGCGCGCCCACAAACGAGGACAGCGCGTCAGCGTCCTTTCGTTTCTTTTTTCCCCTCTCCTTAGGGGACTGGGACTGCGATCTGCTTTCCCCCTCCGTCCAGGGAGGCTGCTGCACACGCACCAACTCTCGCACGGTTCCCAGGCTCGCTCGGCGCGCCTCAGCGCCTGCCTCTGGGACGCCGCCGCCCAGCGCCGACAGAAACCGCCCCGCACACGCTCGGTGGCCCCTTGGCCCGGAGCCCGCGACCCAGTCGCAAGGTAACCGGGCCGTCCCGACGCCGGGCCGCCTCAAACGCGCTCCTCAATGACCCCGCCATCCAAAGTCGCTCATTGCCCACTACTGTCGGCGGCTCTGCCCGCGGACCGGCGCCTGGCTGTCATTCCGCGGAACGGCCACGAGACGGCAGCAGAGACCGCGAGGGGGACGACGCTCGGGCCATTCGGCTCCACCAAAAGCCTCCTCGGCTCTCGCCCCTCCCAGGCAACGAAGAGCTGGCCTCTCTCCAGCAAAACTGTTGCCGTTGGGCGCCAAGGCAAGGACTCGGACCAGAGCCATACGGAGGGAGGGCGCTGGGCGGGGCGCGTGGGGGACGGGACCGAACGTGTGGGTCCACGGGCTAGTGCGGCCGGGAGCGCGAACACACTTTCCGGCCAACCCCGCGAGGCGGTAGGGTGACTGAACGGACTTCTTGGCCACCCTCGTACGCCGGAGGACTGGCTCAGACTGTTGGGCCGGTCCAGGATGACGGCGGGGGTGACCGAATGTGGTTTCCGGCCCACCGCGCATGACGCTCCGCAGACAGAACGGCCTCTCTGGCCAACACCCTGCGAGGGCCGCGGCGGCCGAACGGACTTTTTGGCCCGCCACTAGCGCACTCGCGCGGCCGAACGGACTTTTGGCCAGCCGTGGTGGCATGGGGAGGGAGGCCAAACAGGTTTTAAGACAACCCAGCACTGCGGCGGGAGGGCCCTAACGGACTTTGTGTCCAAACCGCGAGGCCGCAAGCGTCGCCAGGCACAGCCGCGATCAAGCCCGTTGCGCATGCGCTCGGTTCCCATGACCGCCCCGACGCTGCGATTCACGGAAGAGCCGTGCCTGGCCCCCTCTCCGCTCCGGCACCGGCGACACAGGCCTCGAAGCGGCCTCCAACACGAACCACTCTTCCAGCCGCACGATAGGCTGGACCCAGCCATCCCAAGGGTCCTACGTCCCGAACCGGGAGAAGAAAATCCTCACCACCCCGCCCCCCACGCCGGCCCCGGGCGCGTCAGTTCGCAACGATGTTCGAAACGGATGAGAGAGGCGCATCCCTCCCAGGAGCCGAAAGGCGTGAGGGAACTCCGGACAGAGCCGCCGACACCGTCCGCACACCCGTCCGGAAGGGCGCGCCCACAAACGAGGACAGCGCGTCAGCGTCCTTTCGTTTCTTTTTTCCCCTCTCCTTAGGGGACTGGGACTGCGATCTGCTTTCCCCCTCCGTCCAGGGAGGCTGCTGCACACGCACCAACTCTCGCACGGTTCCCAGGCTCGCTCGGCGCGCCTCAGCGCCTGCCTCTGGGACGCCGCCGCCCAGCGCCGACAGAAACCGCCCCGCACACGCTCGGTGGCCCCTTGGCCCGGAGCCCGCGACCCAGTCGCAAGGTAACCGGGCCGTCCCGACGCCGGGCCGCCTCAAACGCGCTCCTCAATGACCCCGCCATCCAAAGTCGCTCATTGCCCACTACTGTCGGCGGCTCTGCCCGCGGACCGGCGCCTGGCTGTCATTCCGCGGAACGGCCACGAGACGGCAGCAGAGACCGCGAGGGGGACGACGCTCGGGCCATTCGGCTCCACCAAAAGCCTCCTCGGCTCTCGCCCCTCCCAGGCAACGAAGAGCTGGCCTCTCTCCAGCAAAACTGTTGCCGTTGGGCGCCAAGGCAAGGACTCGGACCAGAGCCATACGGAGGGAGGGCGCTGGGCGGGGCGCGTGGGGGACGGGACCGAACGTGTGGGTCCACGGGCTAGTGCGGCCGGGAGCGCGAACACACTTTCCGGCCAACCCCGCGAGGCGGTAGGGTGACTGAACGGACTTCTTGGCCACCCTCGTACGCCGGAGGACTGGCTCAGACTGTTGGGCCGGTCCAGGATGACGGCGGGGGTGACCGAATGTGGTTTCCGGCCCACCGCGCATGACGCTCCGCAGACAGAACGGCCTCTCTGGCCAACACCCTGCGAGGGCCGCGGCGGCCGAACGGACTTTTGGCCCGCCACTAGCGCACTCGCGCGGCCGAACGGACTTTTTGGCCAGCCGTGGTGGCATGGGGAGGGAGGCCAAACAGGTTTTAAGACAACCCAGCACTGCGGCGGGAGGGCCCTAACGGACTTTGTGTCCAAACCGCGAGGCCGCAAGCGTCGCCAGGCACAGCCGCGATCAAGCCCGTTGCGCATGCGCTCGGTTCCCATGACCGCCCCGACGCTGCGATTCACGGAAGAGCCGTGCCTGGCCCCCTCTCCGCTCCGGCACCGGCGACACAGGCCTCGAAGCGGCCTCCAACACGAACCACTCTTCCAGCCGCACGATAGGCTGGACCCAGCCATCCCAAGGGTCCTACGTCCCGAACCGGGAGAAGAAAGTCCTCACCACCCCGCCCCCCACGCCGGCCCCGGGGCGCGTCAGTTCGCAACGATGTTCGAAACGGATGAGAGAGGCGCATCCCTCCCAGGAGCCGAAAGGCGTGAGGGAACTCCGGACAGAGCCGCGGACACCGTCCGCACACCCGTCCGGAAGGGCGCGCCCACAAACGAGGACAGCGCGTCAGCGTCCTTTCGTTTCTTTTTTCCCCTCTCCTTAGGGGACTGGGACTGCGATCTGCTTTCCCCCTCCGTCCAGGGAGGCTGCTGCACACGCACCAACTCTCGCACGGTTCCCAGGCTCGCTCGGCGCGCCTCAGCGCCTGCCTCTGGGACGCCGCCGCCCAGCGCCGACAGAAACCGCCCCGCACACGCTCGGTGGCCCCTTGGCCCGGAGCCCGCGACCCAGTCGCAAGGTAACCGGGCCGTCCCGACGCCGGGCCGCCTCAAACGCGCTCCTCAATGACCCCGCCATCCAAAGTCGCTCATTGCCCACTACTGTCGGCGGCTCTGCCCGCGGACCGGCGCCTGGCTGTCATTCCGCGGAACGGCCACGAGACGGCAGCAGAGACCGCGAGGGGGACGACGCTCGGGCCATTCGGCTCCACCAAAAGCCTCCTCGGCTCTCGCCCCTCCCAGGCAACGAAGAGCTGGCCTCTCTCCAGCAAAACTGTTGCCGTTGGGCGCCAAGGCAAGGACTCGGACCAGAGCCATACGGAGGGAGGGCGCTGGGCGGGGCGCGTGGGGGACGGGACCGAACGTGTGGGTCCACGGGCTAGTGCGGCCGGGAGCGCGAACACACTTTCCGGCCAACCCCGCGAGGCGGTAGGGTGACTGAACGGACTTCTTGGCCACCCTCGTACGCCGGAGGACTGGCTCAGACTGTTGGGCCGGTCCAGGATGACGGCGGGGGTGACCGAATGTGGTTTCCGGCCCACCGCGCATGACGCTCCGCAGACAGAACGGCCTCTCTGGCCAACACCCTGCGAGGGCCGCGGCGGCCGAACGGACTTTTTGGCCCGCCACTAGCGCACTCGCGCGGCCGAACGGACTTTTGGCCAGCCGTGGTGGCATGGGGAGGGAGGCCAAACAGGTTTTAAGACAACCCAGCACTGCGGCGGGAGGGCCCTAACGGACTTTGTGTCCAAACCGCGAGGCCGCAAGCGTCGCCAGGCACAGCCGCGATCAAGCCCGTTGCGCATGCGCTCGGTTCCCATGACCGCCCCGACGCTGCGATTCACGGAAGAGCCGTGCCTGGCCCCCTCTCCGCTCCGGCACCGGCGACACAGGCCTCGAAGCGGCCTCCAACACGAACCACTCTTCCAGCCGCACGATAGGCTGGACCCAGCCATCCCAAGGGTCCTACGTCCCGAACCGGGAGAAGAAAGTCCTCACCACCCCGCCCCCCACGCCGGCCCCGGGCGCGTCAGTTCGCAACGATGTTCGAAACGGATGAGAGAGGCGCATCCCTCCCAGGAGCCGAAAGGCGTGAGGGAACTCCGGACAGAGCCGCGGACACCGTCCGCACACCCGTCCGGAAGGGCGCGCCCACAAACGAGGACAGCGCGTCAGCGTCCTTTCGTTTCTTTTTTCCCCTCTCCTTAGGGGACTGGGACTGCGATCTGCTTTCCCCCTCCGTCCAGGGAGGCTGCTGCACACGCACCAACTCTCGCACGGTTCCCAGGCTCGCTCGGCGCGCCTCAGCGCCTGCCTCTGGGACGCCGCCGCCCAGCGCCGACAGAAACCGCCCCGCACACGCTCGGTGGCCCCTTGGCCCGGAGCCCGCGACCCAGTCGCAAGGTAACCGGGCCGTCCCGACGCCGGGCCGCCTCAAACGCGCTCCTCAATGACCCCGCCATCCAAAGTCGCTCATTGCCCACTACTGTCGGCGGCTCTGCCCGCGGACCGGCGCCTGGCTGTCATTCCGCGGAACGGCCACGAGACGGCAGCAGAGACCGCGAGGGGGACGACGCTCGGGCCATTCGGCTCCACCAAAAGCCTCCTCGGCTCTCGCCCCTCCCAGGCAACGAAGAGCTGGCCTCTCTCCAGCAAAACTGTTGCCGTTGGGCGCCAAGGCAAGGACTCGGACCAGAGCCATACGGAGGGAGGGCGCTGGGCGGGGCGCGTGGGGGACGGGACCGAACGTGTGGGTCCACGGGCTAGTGCGGCCGGGAGCGCGAACACACTTTCCGGCCAACCCCGCGAGGCGGTAGGGTGACTGAACGGACTTCTTGGCCACCCTCGTACGCCGGAGGACTGGCTCAGACTGTTGGGCCGGTCCAGGATGACGGCGGGGGTGACCGAATGTGGTTTCCGGCCCACCGCGCATGACGCTCCGCAGACAGAACGGCCTCTCTGGCCAACACCCTACGAGGGCCGCGGCGGCCGAACGGACTTTTTGGCCCGCCACTAGCGCACTCGCGCGGCCGAACGGACTTTTTGGCCAGCCGTGGTGGCATGGGGAGGGGGGCCAAACAGGTTTTAAGACAACCCAGCACTGCGGCGGGAGGGCCCTAACGGACTTTGTGTCCAAACCGCGAGGCCGCAAGCGTCGCCAGGCACAGCCGCGATCAAGCCCGTTGCGCATGCGCTCGGTTCCCATGACCGCCCCGACGCTGCGATTCACGGAAGAGCCGTGCCTGGCCCCCTCTCCGCTCCGGCACCGGCGACACAGGCCTCGAAGCGGCCTCCAACACGAACCACTCTTCCAGCCGCACGATAGGCTGGACCCAGCCATCCCAAGGGTCCTACGTCCCGAACCGGGAGAAGAAAGTCCTCACCACCCCGCCCCCCACGCCGGCCCCGGGCGCGTCAGTTCGCAACGATGTTCGAAACGGATGAGAGAGGCGCATCCCTCCCAGGAGCCGAAAGGCGTGAGGGAACTCCGGACAGAGCCGCCGACACCGTCCGCACACCCGTCCGGAAGGGCGCGCCCACAAACGAGGACAGCGCGTCAGCGTCCTTTCGTTTCCTTTTTTCCCCTCTCCTTAGGGGACTGGGACTGCGATCTGCTTTCCCCCTCCGTCCAGGGAGGCTGCTGCACACGCACCAACTCTCGCACGGTTCCCAGGCTCGCTCGGCGCGCCTCAGCGCCTGCCTCTGGGACGCCGCCGCCCAGCGCCGACAAAAACCGCCCCGCACACGCTCGGTGGCCCCTTGGCCCCGGAGCCCGCGACCCAGTCGCAAGGTAACCGGGCCGTCCCGACGCCGGGCCGCCTCAAACGCGCTCCTCAATGACCCCGCCATCCAAAGTCGCTCATTGCCCACTACTGTCGGCGGCTCTGCCCGCGGACCGGCGCCTGGGTGACATTCCGCGGAACGGCCACGAGACGGCAGCAGAGACCGCGAGGGGGACGACGCTCGGGCCATTCGGCTCCACCAAAAGCCTCCTCGGCTCTCGCCCCTCCCAGGCAACGAAGAGCTGGCCTCTCTCCAGCAAAACTGTTGCCGTTGGGCGCCAAGGCAAGTACTCGGACCAGAGCCATACGGAGGGAGGGCGCTTGGCGGGGCGCGTGGGGGACGGGACCGAACGTGTGGGTCCACGGGCTAGTGCGGCCGGGAGCGCGAACACACTTTCTGGCCAACCCCGCGAGGCGGTAGGGTGACTGAACGGACTTCTTGGCCACCCTCGTACGCCGGAGGACTGGCTCAGACTGTTGGGCCGGTCCAGGATGACGGCGGGGGTGACCGAATGTGGTTTCCGGCCCACCGCGCATGACGCTCCGCAGACAGAGCGGCCTCTCTGGCCAACACCCTACGAGGGCCACGGCGGCCGAACGGACTTTTTGGCCTGCAATTAGCGCACTCGCGCTGCCGAACGGACTTTTTGGCCAGCCGTGGTGGCATGGGGAGGGTGGCCAAACAGGTTTTAAGACAACCCAGCACTGCGGCGGGAGGGCCCTAACGGACTTTGTGTCCAGACCGGGAGGGCGTGAGCTTCACCCGGCGTCGCCGCGATCAAGCCCGTTGCACATGCGCTCGGTTCTCGTGACCGCCCCTATGCTGCGATTCACTGGGGAGCCGTGCCTGGCGCGCTCTCCGCTCTGGCACCGGTGACACAGGCCCCTAAGCGGCCTCCAACACGAACCACCCTTCCAGCCGCACAATAGACTGGACCCAGCCGTCCTAAGGGTCCTACGTCCCGAAACGGGAGCGTAAAATCCTCACCACCCGCCGCCCACGCCGGCCCCGGGCGCGTCAGTTCGGGACGACGTTCGAAACAGATGAGAGACTCGCATCCCTCCCACGAACCGAAAGGCGTGAGGGAACTCCGGACAAAGCCGCAGACGCCGTCTGCACACCCGTCCGGAAGGGCGCGTCCACAAACGAGGACAGCGCGTCAACGTCCTTTCGTTTCCCTTTCCCCCTCCACGTAGGGCATTGGGACTGCGATCAGCCTTCCCCCGCCGTCCAGGGAGGCTGCTGCACATGCACCAACTCACGCACGATTCCCAGGCACGCTCGGCGCGCCTCACCTCCTGCCTCCGGGACGCCGCAACCCAGTGCCAACACAAAGCGCCTCCGACACGCTCGGTTCCCCCTCGGCCCTGAGCCCGCAACCCCGTCGCAAGGTACCTGGGCGGTCCCGACACCGGGCCGCCTCAGACGCGCCCGTCACCGACCCCGCCGATCCAAAGTCGCTGGTTTCCCACTACTCTCCACTGCCCTCCCCGCGGGCCTGCGCCTGGGTGTCATTCCCCAAGGCGGCCACGAGATGGCAGCAGAGACCGTCAGGTGGAGGCCACTCGGGCACATCGGCTCCCCCAAAGGCCTCCTCCGCCCTCTCCCTCAACAGCCGGCGAACAGCTCGCTTTTTTTCACTTTCCACAAAAGGGTGGCTGGGAAACGGTCCCGCCATTTCGTTCCGCGGCCCCGGGCCTTCTCCCGGGCAGCTTCGCCACTCCGCCTCCCCACCACATTCTGCTCTTTTGGAGCAGACACGCACCGCCTCCAGCCGCCTCCGGCCGCCCTCCAAGGAACGGGGATTTTCCTGCACGAGGAGGCTTTGGGGAAGGCCCAACCCGGGCGCGCTCCGAACGTCAAGGCCTGCAGAGGACTGCGTGGGAATCAGAACCGCAAGGCCAGGCGGTGACCGCCTTCCCCCGGTCGCCAGAGAGACACGGGGGGGGGGGCAGGGAACGGGGCTCTCTGCCGTCCACCGAATTCAGGCCTCGTTCCCACGGGCCGAGCCCTCCGTGGTCCTGACGGGGAGCGGCGCTCCTTGGAACTGCCCGTCCCGTTTCCCGCCTCAAACCTCCTAAGTACAGGACGCCCTCCCAACGCCACCCGCCGGGTACGCGGCACCGCCTCCGTAGGATGAAGACCGCCTTCCGGGGTGGCTGCTGCTGCTCGTCCCTTTCGCGCGCCCCCGACCTCTCCCGATCCACATTGCCGTACCTCAACGGACGTTCGTGACCGCACCCCCAGTCTGACTTACAAACAGAACTTTTCGTTACGTTTCTGCAGGGAGTCACCCGTGGAAAAGAGGTCAGGAAGCGCCACACCCGTCCTCCCCGCTTAACCTCCGTGGAACGCAAGTGAGAGAGCGGTTGCAGTGCCCCTGCCTCTGCCAGCGAATCCTGACGCTTGATTGCGGTTCCGTGGCCTTCCCCTCACCTGCCACGGTGCGCTCTGTCCTTGCTTAACGTCAGGACTCAGTGGCAGTGGGCTTCAAATGGCCTACCCGGCCCTCGGGGAAGCTCCGCGTGAGAAACCTCGGGCATGAAACTCCGCGCGCCAGTCCTCCCGCGACCCTTCCGTCACGGCACCTCCCCCGTGCACGCCAAACGTCTTTAAAGGCGCTTCGGTCGCGCTTCTCTCTTTCCGGGAACGACAAAGCCTAAGAGGCCGAAAACGCTGCTCACGATCATCCATCTCCCACAGCCCACACAAGCAGCTTCGATGGGTTCTTTCCGTCGCGTGCACGCCAGTACGGCCTGTGTCAAGGGGAGGGCCAGCAAAACACGTCCCAAAGAACCTCCGGGCAAGTACTCGAACCACAGCCATGTGGAGGGAGGGCGATTGGCGGGGCACGTGGGGGGCCGGAACCGAACGTTTTGGCCAACGGGGTATCACGGTCGGGGGACCGAACACACTTTCGGGCCAACCCCGCGAGGCGGCAGGGTGGCTGAACGGACTTTTTGGCCAACCTCGTGTGACGGGGCAGTGGTTCAGACTTTCGGGCCAATCCGGCCTGAGGGTGGCGGGGGCGGGGGGTGGTGGCCGAACGGAGCTTTGGGCCAGCCCTGCATGACGGCCCGGCGACAGAACGGTCTTTCTGGCCATCAGCCTGTGGCGGCCGCGGCGGCCGAACGGACTTTTTGGCCAACCCGTATCCCAGGCGGGCCACCGAACGGACTTTTTGGCCACCGCGGCATGGGCCGTGGGGCCGAACGGACTTTCTGGCCAACCTCGGCGTGACGAGAGGACGCCCAGCCAGTTCTTAAGACAGCCCAGCATTGCGGCGGGAGGGGGCCCTAACGGACTTGGTGTCCGAGCCGGGAGGACGCTAGCTGCACCCAGCGTCGCCGCGGTGAAGCCCGTAGGGTATGCTTTCGGTTCTTGTGATAGCACCTATGCTGGAATTCACCGAAGAGCGGTGCCTGGAGAGGTCTCTGCTCTGGTACCGGTGACACAGGCTCCGTAAGCGGCCTCCCAAACCCGACCACCCTTTGAGTCGCACAATAGGATGAACCGAAGCGTCCTAAGGGTACAACGTACCGAAACGGGAGAACAACATCCTCACCGCCAGGCGCGCGTCGTTCGGGCTAACGAAAGTTCGATACAGACGAGAGTTGCATCCCTCATAAGAACCGAAAGCCATGAGGGAAGACCGGGCAAACCCGGAGACGCCGACTGCGCGCCCGTCCGGAAGGGCACGTACGCAGAACAGACAGCGCGTCAACTTCCTTTCGCTTCTTGGTGCCCTCTGCGTAGGGAACTCTGAGTGCATTGTGCTTCACCCCTTGCCGCGGGAGGCTGCCGCAGAGGCACCGACTCACCAACGATTCCCAGGCGCGCTCGGCACACCTGAGCTCCTGCCTCCGGGGCGCCACAATGCCAGTGCCAACAAACACGGCCTCCGACACGCTCGGTTCCCCCTCGGCCCTGAGCCCGCAACCCCGTCGCAAGGTACCTGGGTGGTCCGGACCCTGGGGCGCCTCAACCGCGCTCCTGAACGACCCCCGCCACCCGAAGGCGCTCACTTCCCACTACCATCGCCCGCTTTTCCCGCGGACCCGCGCCTGGGTGTCACTCCCCAAGACGGCCACGAGACGGCAGCAGAGACCGTCAGGTGGAGGCCACTCGGGCACATCGGCTCCCCCAAAGGCCTCCTCCGCCCTCTCCCTCAACAGCCGGCGAACAGCTCGCTTTTTTTCACTTTCCACAAAAGGGTGGCTGGGAAACGGTCCCGCCATTTCGTTCCGCGGCCCCGGGCCTTCTCCCGGGCAGCTTCGCCACTCCGCCTCCCCACCGCATTCTGCTCTTTTGGAGCAGACACACACCGCCTCCCGCCGCCTCCGGCCGCCCTCCAGGGAACGGGGATTTTCCTGCACGAGGAGGCTTTGGGGAAGGCCCAACCCGGGCGCGCTCCGAACGTCAAGGCCTGCAGAGGACTGCGCGGGAATCAGAACCGCAAGGCCAGGCGGTGACCGCCTTCCCCCGGTCGCCAGAGAGACACGGGGGGAAGGGGGGGGCGGAAAGGGGCGCTCTGCCGTCCACCGAATTCAGGCCTCGTTCCCACGGGCCGAGCCCTCCGTGGTCCTGACGGGGAGCGGCGCTCCTTGGACCTGCCCGTCCCGTTTCCTGCCTCAAACCTCCTAAGTACAGGACGCCCTCCCAACGCCACCCGCCGGGTACGCGGCACCGCCTCCGTAGGATGAAGACCGCCTTCCGGGGTGGCTGCTGCTGCTCGTCCCTTTCGCGCGCCCCCGACCTCTCCCGATCCACATTGCCGTACCTCAACGGACGTTCGTGACCGCACCCCCAGTCTGACTTACAAACAGAACTTTTCGTTACGTTTCTGCAGGGAGTCACCCGTGGAAAAGAGGTCAGGAAGCGCCACACCCGTCCTCCCCGCTTAACCTCCGTGGAACGCAAGTGAGAGAGCGGTTGCAGTGCCCCTGCCTCTGCCAGCGAATCCTGACGCTTGATTGCGGTTCCGTGGCCTTCCCCTCACCTGCCACGGCGCGCTCTGTCCTTGCTTAACGTCAGGACTCAGTGGCAGTGTGCTTCAAACGGCCTACCCGGCCCTCGGGGAAGCTCTGCGTGAGAAACCTCGGGCATGAAACTCCGCGCGCCAGTCCTCCCGCGAGCCTTCCGTCACGGCACCTCCCCCGTGCACGCCAAACGTCTTTTAAGGCGCTTCGGTCGCGCTTCTCTCTTTCCGGGAACGACAAAGCCTAAGAGGCCGAAAATGCTGCTCACGGTCATCCATCTCCCACAGCCCACACAAGCAGCTTCGATGGGTTCTTTCCGTCGCGTGCACGCCAGTACGGCCTGTGTCAAGGGGAGGGCCAGCAAAACACGTCCCAAAGAACCTCCGGGCAAGTACTCGAACCACAGCCATGTGGAGGGAGGGCGATTGGCGGGGCACGTGGGGGCCGGAACCGAACGTTTTGGCCAACGGGGTATCACGGTCGGGGGACCGAACACACTTTTCGGGCCAACCCCGCGAGGCGGCAGGGTGGCTGAACGGACTTTTTGGCCAACCTCGTATGACGGCGGAGTGGTTCAGACTTTCGGGCCGATCCGGTCTGAGGGTGGCGGGCGGGGCGGGGGGTGGTGGCCGAACGGAGCTTTGGGCCAGCCCTGCATGACGGCCCGGCGACAGAACGGTCTTTCTGGCCATCAGCCTGTGGCGGCCGCGGCGGCCGAACGGACTTTTTGGCCAACCCGTATCCCAGGCGGGCCACCGAACGGACTTTTTGGCCACCGCGGCATGGGCCGTGGGGCCAAACGGACTTTCTGGCCAACCTGGCGTGACGCAGAGGACGCCCAGCCAGTTCTTAAGACAGCCCAGCATTGCGGCGGGAGGGGGCCCTAACGGACTTGGTGTCCGAGCCGGGAGGACGCTAGCTGCACCCAGCATCGCCGCGGTGAAGCCTGTAGGTTATGCCTTTTGTTCTCATGATGGCACCGATGCTGGAATTCACCGAAGAGCGGTGCCTCAAGAGGTCTCTGCTCTGGTACCGATGACACAGGCTCCGTAAGCAGACTCCAAAACGAAACCACCAAAAAATTGACCCGACTGCTCCTGAAGGCGGTATGTACCCAAACTCAAAAATGAAATCTTCACTCTCAGAGGCGCTTGTTTGGAACAAAAGTTCTAAATGTACAAGAGCGGCACCCACATTAGGAACCTGAAGGTGCGCAGGAGGTCCAGGCAAAGTCAGGAAATGATCTGCTCACATGTCCGGAAGGGCACATACACAATAATAGCACTTCTACTTTATTTCGTTTCTTTTATACCTGTAAGTGAAGAATTCTGATTAAGTTTTTCTTTCCTCTCGTTCAGGGAAGCTGCAAGGAACACGGCAACTTACTAACGATTTTCAAGCCCGCAGGGCACTTTTAAAAACCTCACTGCCTGGAGCCACAAGGCCACTGCCAACAAGTGACATAAAACACGCTTACTGCTCCCTTGGCCCTTAATATGGAAACCAGCCGCAAGGAAACAGGACAGTCCTGACACTGGGGCGCGTTAAAACGCGCTGCTGAGTAACCCGCCATCAAAACTCACTGATGTTCCACTACAATCGACCACTTCCCCTGCTGACCTGCACTAGGGTGTCATTCTGGAAAATGGCCACGAGATGGCAGCAGAGACCGCGACTTGGAGCGCACTTGGTAAAAGCGGCTCAAGCTTCCTGCGGCTTTTCCCGTATCCCGCAAAGGCGGGCAGGCGTTTTCATTTTCCCCACAAAGTGACTGGACAGCGGTTTCTTCATTTCGTGCCACTGCCCTGGGCCTTCTTCTGGGCAACCTCGCCGCTCCGTCTCCCCACAGCATTTTTATCTTTTGGAGCAGACAATTCCTCCAGCTGCTTGGGCGGTCCTCCACGGGTGGGACATTTTTCTCAGGAGGAGACTTTGGAAAAGACCGAAATGAATGGCGATCCGAGGGTGCGAGGTCTGCTGAGGACAGCATATGAATCGCAACTGCCCGGACAGACGGTGACCGCATTTCCCTGGTCACCGAACAAACACGTGCGCTCCCGCCTTATCCTGCGGGATGATGGCGCGTCTTCTGCCCGCACCTCCAGGAGCCTCTCCCTGGGGCGGTGCTTTCCGCTGGTCTGATGCGGGGCAGTGCTTGTTGCAAGTAACCGTCTGGTTTTCCGCAAGGAGCTCCTCCCTCAGCCCTCCCGCCTGAATGCAGGGTATACAGACACCACTCTCTTTGGATGGACACCACCCTATGGAGGGGCTGCTGGTGGTTCCCTTCGTTTGCCCACAATCTCTCCCTTTCCACATTAACGCAAAGTATCAACGGTTCATCCTCCCCCTCACAATTTGTCTTTAAAATGGAACATTTTCCTTACGTTTCAGTAGTGAGTCGCCTGTGTAAATGCGGTCAAGTAGGGCCCCCACAAACCCTGCTTAGATTACGTGGAACCCAAACATCAAAGTGATTAACATCACCATGTCGGTGCAAAGAATTATCGACGCTTGAGCTTGATACTTTGAGTATGTCGCCTGTCTCACACGTGGCATTACATGATCTGCCCTAGATTTACAGCGGGACTCGATGGCTCTCCACTGCAACTGGTCGGCCAGACCCGTGGGGCAACGTTGAGCGAGAAATCTGCAGCATGAACCTTTGCCAAACACTCCTGACACATTCGAACACTCACAGCTCCTTCTCCATACACACCGCAAATCTTTTTTTGCATTCCAATTGTGTTTTCACCTTTCTTGAAATGATAATACCGAAAATGTTGCTTATGTTCATCCATCTTCAATATTAAATTGGTCACACAAATATTCACCAGTTCTGCTGAGTTTCTTAATGCCCTTGATATGCCATCTATCACGATACAGTCTAACGAAATGGTTTCAAATGAAGTTAAAGAGAAGTCGTGCTCCCAAGCACAGTCCCAACCTCAACCCCTAACCCTGACCCCCAACCGTGCCGCACACCAGACACTGGGCCGGGCGTCTGAAGCCTGTCCCTGACTCTGGACGCCTGACTCTGGACATCATACTCCAGAGAACAGTCTATCCTCCTATTTTGAACCTTAAACCCTTCCAACCTAAATATCTAATGTCTGAAAACATAATTCAGGGTGGTGCAAAGAACAGTTAGGTTAAATAACACAAATTGCCCCGGCCGGTGTGGCTCACCGGTTGAGGGCAGGCCTGCGAACCAAAGAGTCGCCGGTTCAGTTCCCAGGCAGGGCACGGGCCTGGGTTGCGGGCCGGGTCCCCAGCAGGGGGTGTAGGAGAGACAACCACGCATTGATGTTTCCCTCTTTCTCCTTCCCTTCCCCTCTCTCTAAAAATAAATAAAAATTTCTAATAGATAAATAAAACAATATAAATGACACAATGACGACACACATCAGACATGAGAAGCGTGAGGACGCTGCTGCAGTGGATCAAGGCGCGCTCTTTCAAAGCAAAAGTGATGCAAATAAATGAGAAAAGGCGATGTCCCCCAGCTTAAAAAATTCTGGGCAGCAGAAGATATGCAGAGTAAGAAGACAAATCACAGAATCGAATAGCTGCACATTATACTTGTGACAAGACTCTTTTATCCATAACAAAGAACTTTATAACTCATCAATGAAGAGACAACTGTAGTTTTAAAGAACTTGAATAGTCCCTTCTGGAGAGAAGACATACAAATGATAAGCAAACACTAGGAAAGATGTTTGATGGCTACATCACGGCACGATGCCCCTCCCCAGACACTAGAAAGGCTGTAATTCAGGAAACCAAACTGAGAAATGTTTACAGCCACAAACAAACATTAGTATGATTGACCATTTCTTTTGTAAGTGTTAAAGAATACAGATTTTGTATAAAATGGTTTGGCATGTCCTCAAGAAATTTCCCCGACTGTGGTCAATAACTCCACTTCAAAATATATACCTGAGAAGTTGAAAACAGGTGTTATAACAAACTTTTATGTGATTATTCATAACAGCACTGTGAGCAACCACCAAAAGGTAGGAAATATTCAAATGTCCATCCACAAGTAAATGAATAAACAAAATTTGGCCATTCTGTCACCAAAAAGGTATTCGGCCCAAGACGGGTCTTCACTGGCAAGGTCTCAAATGTGTGGATTCTTGACTTGGTGCACTAAAAATTTCACAACACAAAGCCAGGGAATACTGACAGTTTGTATATTAAATGTAGAAACAACAAAACAAAGAAAAGGCTTAAAATAGAAGAGGCAAACTCACATCAACAAGAGAACAGGCAGAGCTGCTTTGTGGAAAACAGAAAAATGAAGACACAAAGAAGGTCCCAGGAGACAGGGTCAGGGGGTCAGCCCGGGACGAGCTGCCGCTGCCCACTGCTCCCCTGGTTGTAAGTCTCGTCGGGACCTTTGGAGATCAGGAGAAACAAAGCAAAAATATGCAGTTAAGGGAAGAATAGAAGGAAGGCACATTGTGCTCAATGAACAGTGCACGCTGGATCCTTTGTCTTAAGGGTTTTACCTGTTTTCTAACATTGAGGATTTTAGGCTGCTTCAATTTGACTTGGGGACTTATGCTAGCACTGAATTTGACAGAATGACCATCGGTTGGCAGACATGAGATGCCAGAGCTGAACTCAGGGCCCTGGACACAGACCCTTGACTCAATCCTGGACCCTGGAGTGGACCCCAAACCAAAACCTGGACCCCAGGTCCAAAGCCCCAAACCCAGAGTCATGTGCCCCGACCCAAGCCTGACCATGCAGTCCAAAGGCCAAACACCAGATGCCAGGGACTGACATCAGACCCTTAATGCAAGACTCCATACACCAGAACCTAAAGCTTTAGCTGCACATGGACCTCGCAGGCGAACCCAGGACACAAAGCCGTATCCTAAAGGTGTGAGACTGCAGACACACAACCGAATGCAATTTGGACTCTAGAGCACAGACCCTGGACGCAGAACCCAGATCTACAACCAGGGTGCCATGGCCAGAATCTGGAGTTGGAGCCGGGACTGGATCCCAAGTGCCAGATTCAGGAGCTGAACCAGATGCTCACACAGTAAATAAACCTAGGGTTCGATAAAATCAACCCATGCCTCTCCAAGGGCAAACTTCAAGTTTTACCAATCCCAGCAGCAACAGGCCAAAAGACAGAGTGGACGAAAATAACGCTTAGCTTTGGTGGCAGACGTCCGTGATCTCTCAGTTGCAGGGGGTTCAGGGGTTAGCGCCGTCTCGGCCGTTCATTCCACATGGCCAGCTCTTCAGACCTGGGGGGATGGGAAAGCAGCATTTTCCACAAACCTTGTCGGTTCTAACACCTGTGGGATAACAATCACTGTAACATGATGAGATTAATACAAGGTATTCAGCATTTAATACGTGCGTGAGTAAGAATGAATACCAGACGAGGAGGTAACATTAGGTACAGAGGGCACTGAGGAGTGTGGGGAACAGGCCCTCACAGAGGTGACACGGGTGCTGTGCAGGTGACTTAGGGGAAGTGCGGCAGGCGGGGCAGGTTAGTTTCTGTTGGTCGATCCCAAAACCACGGACACGGGGCATAAGGTACAGGGTTCAACAGAGTCCTGGCTGGAACCTCAGTGTCTAAACCTAAGGTGATTATGCTAATTCCCTCTTCTTAAATCATGTTTTTCCAAGTAAATTTATTAGGGAAAAAATTGGGGACAGTCATAGCTGTGTTTTCTTCCCTCAGTTTTCGATTCTAAAACCATCAGCTTAAAATCAACATTCCACACGTCAAACTCTGGTCCCCTCATTCCCAGCTTCAAAACGTAAAAGTCTTACATGCACCAGCTAAATTAATAAACTCTCCCAAGTTTCATTAACATAATCATTCAGTTAAGAATAGGTGTCTTTCCTTAAATTGTTCAACTTTGTGGCAGCAGCGGCAGACCCAGCCTGAGGGACCGGCCGGCTGCCGGGAGGGCCTGCAGCGCCCACGGGGCCCAGGACCGAGCGCCGTGTCCAGTGCAGAGCAGACCGTCCGCCCCCGCCCCCGCCCCCGCCCCGCCTCCGGCGGCACAGCCAGGACGGCGACGCGGTGGGGGCTTCAGCGCCGCAGGGACATCGGGCAGCCTGGACACACCGACGGCGTTCCCCCTCCGTTCTCCGTCCGGGGACCCTGGCCCCGCGCACCCCGCCGACGCCCCTCAGCCCACGCGGGCTCCTCCGTGGACGCGCGCCTGCCCTGCGGCCTCTGGGAGGGAGGAGAAGGAACAGGCGGGCCGCGGGGGCACAGGCCGGAGCGGAGAGGGGCTCCGGGACCAGGGCCGCGGGGCGCGGGGGAGCGCACGACCCCGCCCGGGCGCGGGGGCGCGGAGCGGAGGGCGCTCACTCGGTCAACACGCCGGAAGCATCTGCGGATGTCGGGCCCAGGGACGGGCATCGAGTGCGTAAGACACGCACGTTGGTGACAGAGCAAACGCGCCTTCGTGGAGCTCACTGTTCTCGGCGGTGGGAGACAAAGGTATTAGTTCCCATGGGGATACGCGCTGTGAAGAAAAGGAACTGAATGTTCAGAGAGGAAAATGAACGACCATGAAAAACCCTCTCTTTGCAGAAGCAGCGTGGACGCTGAGACCTAACGAGCAGCGCAGGCCCGGGCGTCGGGCCGAGACGTGGCGGAGGCGCCCAGGCCGAGAGGACACGCGCCACGCGCCGCGAGTGGGAGACCCGCCGCCTGGGGAGACCGGGTCCGGGTGACGACGCGCTGCGGGCGCCTGAGGACGGGACGGCCGCTTCCTTCGTCGTTGTTCACACGTCAGTCCTTTATCCCTGTTCCCTCGTGTCACTAAAATACTCTTTCTTAGACTCCAAAATTCACCATCTAAAATCTTCCTTATTGAAAACGTGGGCATGTGCCATGTCGCGAGTTCCTCAGAAAACCCAGAAGGGGCACCATTTCACTTACAAAATACCTCTGATTCTAGAACACCCGGGGTCCAAGCCCTGACCTCATTTAAAAATAGCCTGTTCCTATTTATTTAATCAGTAATGAACTTATCACCAAAAAATATTTCTAACTGCTCACATTACTTCATTTCTTCATGTTTTCTTCCAAGCTTTATCTATTTTTAAGTTTTTACAACACAATTTTCTTACTGTACAATAGCTTACCTTGACAATCGTGAAAAGCAACTTAATTATTACAAATAATAGAATGTATTACAGGGAGGGGAAATAACATGCAGAAATAAATATCCTTTAGATGTATGGAGAGATAGTAACAGATATGATCAAAGAAACAAACCAATAGCAACAGATAAAATACCTAAGATAAACCTTAACAAGAATGGGCATTATCTGTAGGAATAGAATTTTAAAATAATACCCGATAGGAGACACTCGAACTGGGAAGTGACATCGTATTCTTGAATAAACAAAAACATTAGGATGTCAATTCAGTTATTTATAAATTCATTGTGATATAGATTAAAATATCATAATCTTTAAAACTAAAACAAACTTCTTTTCAGTTCACTATTTAAAATAAAAACTTGAAAAGAAAATTCTGAAACAGCAAAGTAATGAATAAAAGCTACCCCAACCAGATATATAAATGTGTTGTATTATAAACCTGCAGTAATTGAACAGTGGGGTACTGCCCTCTGAATTAAAAAAATGATGGGACAGAATTGAAAATCCAATAATAAATGCAAAATCAGATGGGAATTTTCTATGATAGAGAGGACCTTTATCAGATGGAAAATATTCATTATATATCAATGGTGTTAGAACAGCAGAGTGAGGAAAATATTGGACCCCTACATTATATCCTCCACCAAAATCTATTCCTTACTGATTTTAGTAGTCACTTATAACTAATATAAAACACTGAGAGCTACCTAAACATACAAAGAGACCTGGAGTGAAAGAATGGGAAAAATATACTATACAAATATTAACCCAATGAAAATTACATAACATACAGTAGACCTGAAGACAAAAAAAAGCACTACTACAAATAAAGAGGAGTACTTCATATAAACAACTTCAATTTACCAGCTAATTCAAAATTCGTATTAAGAACATACGCTCAAAATTAAACAGAACAGAGGTACACTGAAAAATACACAAATTCATAATCACAATAGGAGATTTAACAAACCTCTTTCGCTCAGGTTCTGTTTCAGAACCAATTAGGCCCACAAAAACATAGTAAAACTATAAAATAATAACACGAGAAGCCAACTGGATTCGCCATACATAAACACTGAACTGTAGCCCCAAAATGCAAATTACAGATGATTTCCAGGCACCCCGGGAACTTTTTAATAACTGACCTTGTGATATAGAGCCAGTTCCAACAAATTTCAAAGGGCTGAAATTTATATACTAAAGTGTTTCTTGCTTTCCTGGCCATTAATTTAGAAATCAATAACAAAAGACACCTATAAACTATAAGTTATGAAATACAATTCTAAATCGTCCCCAAATAAATCACCACCAGTGTTAGAAAATAATTTGCACAGAATAATAAAAATACTGCTCACCAAGTCAGATCATTATGGTTCCAAAAAAAAAAAAATCAAAGCTTCACGAGCTGTGGTTCTTCACCAAGGGCTGACTTTGCTCCCAAGGGGACATTGTATGGAGACCCTTCAGGCTGTCGTTAAAGAGTGGGGGGGTCACTGGCCTGCAGTGAATAGGGGTGATGAATGGTAACAGCACCCACAGTGAAGAAAACATCCCCCAGGAGCAAGAATTATCCAAGGCAATGAGAAACCCTGCTGTGTATGGAGCAGGATGTGGAGTCACTCAGAATAGAAACAGCGTGTGACCTTGGACCCTACACCTGAAATAATGCCTGAAAGGCATCTGGAGCGCTGAGGAAAACAGCAACAAACACCAGCCGTCTTGCAGAGACGGGGGAGGGGTGTCCTTGGCTGAGAAGACACCTGCAAAAGCTCAGACGCCGAGGAAGACCTGACGCCTCGGGAGACGGAACCACTCGGTGATAAGCCACCGCGCACGCCTGAGGGTCACGCTTCTTTTCACGGCCCATGAATCACTCTCCGATAACTGTTTCCTAAAGTTACTTAGACTCTGTACTCTTTTAGACTCCAGGATTCACCATCCAACATTCTCCTCTTTGAAAATGTGGACATTTGCAATAGTGTGAGTTCCTGAGATGACCTGCAAGAGGCGCACTTTTCCTTACAAAATGCTTCTGATTTCAGGAACACCACTGCTCCGGGTCAGGAACTCATTTTAAATGATAATAATCCTGTTATTATCTTATTTAATTATTAATGACCTTACACTAACACATTTTTTAACTCATCATTTGTGTTTTGTTCCAAGCTTTAACCATTTTTCATGATTTATATAAACTAACGCAATTTTATTATTGCATGATCTTACTTACCTTGACAACTCATGAATATCAACTTAAAAATTATTATAAGTAATACAACTTAGGTAATTGTGTGGTAAATAACATACAGAGATGAATATCTTTATATATATACAAAGGGTAATTTAAAGATAAAGTCAAAGAAACGAAGCAATAGTGCACTCCTGAATCTGGCATCTGATCTAGATGCTGTGCTCATAAAAAGTGGTCCCAAGGAATTGGTCACTTAAATTGGGACCTTAGACTTGTAGCTCATAGTCTTTAAAAAAAAAAAATCAGCATTCCACTAGAATCAACCACTTTTCTTGCAGACCTGCACTAAGATGTTATTCCCAAAAATGCCCACGAGATGGCAGCAGAGATGCACGCTTGGAACTTACATTGTACTAGTGGCTTGGCCAAATAATTTGATTTTTATGTATAAAATGATAGCAGCTTTTTTTAACTTCTTGGGTTAGAATTTTAAATAGACCTTACTTTCTTCATTGTTTAAGGAAGCCACAACAAAGCAAATTAGAAATGATTTTCAAGCACACTTGAAACTTTTAAAAACCTATTACACTATAAAGCAAGTTCCAACAAACGTCACATAAAACACATTTATTGCTCCCTTTGCCATTAATCTGGAAACCAGTCACAATGTAAGTATACCGTCCTTACATTTAGACGTTTTGATTACACTTCTAAATAACACTGCAATCAACAGTCGATAGTCCACTAAAACCAACCACTTTTTCTGCGGACCTGCACTAAGATGTCATTCCCAAAATGCCCACGAGATGGCAGCAGAGACCACCTCTGGGACGCACACTGTACTACTGGTTTGGCCGAAAGTTTCGTTCGGTTTTTATGAAAAGAACATTTTTCATTTTCACCAATAACTCTATTGAATAACGTGTTCACCGTTTTTGATCCACTTCCTTCTTCCGTATTTCAGGAAACTTCATAATTCCATCTTCCCAAAACTATTTATCTTTGGGCCAACCCAATATAAAGCAAGTTTCAACAAGCATTGCGGCATTGAAATGCTATACAATGTTTCTTGCTCTCACTGCATTAAGCTAGAATGCATTAAAAAAATCGGAAATCAGAAAGTCTTTATATTTGGAAGTTATGAAATGCACTTCTAAATAACCTAAAAAGTAAACCACAATTTGAATTACAAAATAATTTGAACTGAATGATGATAAAGATACTACATATCAAAACTTATAAAAAATCTTCATGATTAAATGCCCAGATTAGGCCTTGGCTGGTGTGGCTCAGCGTATTGAGCGCCGTCCTGCGAACGAGAAAGAGTCGCTGATTCGATTCCCAGTCAGGGCACCTGCCTGGGCTGCAGGCCGGGTCCCCGTTAGGGAGCGCGTGAGAGGCAACCTCACATGGATGTTTCTCTCCCCCCTTTCTCCCTCCCTTCCCCCCTGTCTAAAATAAATAAATAAAACCTCTTTTAAAAATGCACAGACTAGAAACAAAAGCTGGAAATATAAAAGCTTTGCATCCATATTAAGAACCTATAATAGTAAGTGAAATCCAGAGAAAGTACACGGAACGGTGCGTGTCGACATGTATGGAAGTGCATACGCCTAAAATGACAGCAGGGTTTGGTTTTGTTTCTTACCTCTTGGGGTAGAATTTTCAATAAATTTTATTTCCTCATTGTTTAAGTCAGCTGCAACAAACAAAGCAAATTACAGTGCTTTTCAAGCACACTTGGAACTTTTTAAAAACTGACTATATTAAGCTATGAAACAAGTTCCAACAATTGTCACATACGTTACTTGTGTTTCTCTCTTTGCCTGGCAACCAGTCACAAGGTAACTAAACAGTCCCTATATTTAGATGTTTTGAAAGACACTTCTAAATAACTTCAAAATCACAGAGTTGGAAAATATTTTGCATGGGAAATTAATATAAATACTGCCCGCCAGAGCCAGATTGTTCTGGTTTCAAAAATAATAAAAGCTTCAAATGTAGTGGATCTCGCCCAAAGGTGGGTTTTGCCCCCGAAGGGACTTTAGTTACTGTGTTACTGTGTGGAGCCATTTCAGGTTGTCCTGAGGGGAGGGGAAGGGAGGGTGTCATCTGCCTGCAGTGAATGGGGGTATTGGATGCTAATAAGCACCCACAATGCAGAGGACGATGCCCCAGGAGAATGAATCCTCGGGCCCAGAAGGTCAATGGTGCCGAGAATGAAACACCCTGCTCTGTACCAAGGAGAGCCCATTAGAATAGAAATAGCAAGTCCCTCTGCATCCTGGACCTGAAACGCTGCCTTTCTTGGAACAGGAAGCAGGGACGCTGGGACTTAAACAACACACTGGGGAGAAGTGCCCCAGGCAAACGGTCGGGGGCAAAGGAAGGTCTGACGACTTTGGAGCCTGGATCACCCTGTGACCCAACAGGGCAGGCGTCCGGGGACCTCGGCTTCTTTCCATCGCCCACGAGCCGCCTTAATAACTGTTTCATAAGGTGACTCAGAACACAGAATCTTATTCTCTTAGATTCCAGAATTCACCATTTGAAGTTTTCCCCTGTGAAAATGTGGACTTTGTCACACTGTGTGCTCCTCAGATCACCAGCCCAGGGCACATTTCCACTAGCAAAATCCTTGTGATTTCTGGAACACGGTGCATCCAGGGCCTAAACTCATTTAAGATACTAGCAATAACGTTACCCTTTTATTTAGACATTAATGTATTTATCACTAACAAAACTTTTTTTCTAGCTCCTCACCTTACCTCGCTTCTCTCTGCTTTCTTTCAAGTTTTAACTATTTCTACATCATATGCAACTACAGAAATGTTATGATCACTCTTGCATGTTTGCCTTGATAACCCACGAGAATCTACTTAAAACTATTACAAACAGAGCTGAGTACAGTGATGGGAAATAACGTGCAGAAGTAAATATGAAAAAATAATAAGTAGTAAATTAAAGAATAATCTTTTGAAAAGACTCAATAGCAACAAAACAGGCTTTAAAAAACTTGGCAATAAACTTAACAATGTACAAGATCTGTATGAACAAAATGGGAAAATGCTACTTAGTAAGAGAAACGTTAACAAATGAAAAATATCTTGTTCTTGGATTAAAAAAACACATACTGATACCCACTTACCAAAGTTTCCTATAGACATCATATAATCTAGATTAATATAGAAAAGTGGTCCCACAGGAAGTGGCCACTTAACTGGGACCTGAGGCGCGTACCCCAGAACAGCCAGGCCCCCCTTTTTTGCCCCCCACAGGGCGGCCCCCCACCCCCTCACCTCACACCCCACCCAGCTCACCCGCTGTCCCCGGATCCCACTGCTGGCGCCACGTTCGGCCCGAGTGTCACCTCCTGGCCCACGGGGACCAGGTGCCGGCAGCGCCCAACTCCCGTCTGGTCTGGTCTGCGTAGCTGCTCCTCTCTCCCCAGAACGGCTCTCCCCTCCGGCCTGCGGCCCCAGTTTGACTCCCACCCAGCCCCGCCCACACCGGTGGCCTGGCCCCCACCCGCCTCCAGCCCGGACCCACCTCTGACCTTAGACAGGCCCCGCCCCCATCTGTAAGTTTGATGTTTAATGGTCCATGTAAACAAAAACAGCCAGCAATCAGGTGCACTTGGGGACATGCAGTTTAATGAAGAAATACATTAACATTGTATACTTTATAAAATTAAAGAATAATCTGAAAAAGTTCAGAGAATAAAAGGAAAAGACACGAACTGGATGAAAATATAAATTACCAGGGTACAAAGAGATTCAAAGTGAACGAATGGGACAGGACACACAGGCTGGTGCAAAAGTGGCTCTGCAGTCGTTCTTATGGAAAATAATATCATATTATTAAATAATAAGACAGCAATACACTCGTGCTTGCAGCTCTAAACCTACTTCTGCCCCAGCCTGCTTTATGCAAACATAAACCAAGTGAAAATTACATAACAACATGCACTAGACTTCGAGGCAAAAAGCGCGACTAGAGATGAAGAGCAGTTCGTGTCAGTAAGTCTGATTTACCAGGAAGATCCAAATTCACAATGTACTTAACATCATAAACTTAAATTACGTAGAACAGAGATACGCAGAAAAATTAATAATCATACTAGATGTAACACACCTCTCTCATCAGGGATAGAGCCCACCTCTTTCAGAAACAAGAGACCACCTCAAAAAAACCTGCAAGGATGTAAGCAACACCCTGAGCAGCCAATTGGATTCCACATTCACAGGTAAATAGCTATACACGACTTGTCCTGCTGCCCTGCACTAAGGTGTTATCCCCAAAATGAACACGAGATGGCAGCAGAGATGCACGCTTGGAACACTGTTTACATTGACCATATTGTAACGAAACAAGTTTCAAATAAATTAAACAGATTGAAATTATATAAAGTATGTTTCTTGCTATCATTGTAATTAACCTAAAAGTCAGTCATAAAAGGTAACTATGGAGTTCTTACATTTAAAAGTTATGAAACACACTTCTAAATAAACCTCAAAATAAAACACAATTAAAGTTAAGAAGTAATTGAATAATAAAAATAATACCTTAGAAATCCAAGGGGGAAATGTAGTGATAAGTCTGCACATTCAAGGGAAACAGCTGAAAATCCACAAGTATTGCATCAATATTACAAACCCAGAATAACAAATTAAATCTAGGGAAAGTAGAAGAATAGAAACATGCAAGTAGAAATGTCTGGAAGGGTACACACTTAAAACAATAGCAATTATTCTCTGTTTGGGTAGGATTTTCAAATAATTTTAATTTTTCTGTCTAATTTAAGTAAGCTGCAACCAAAAAAAGCATTCTCAGTCTGAGTTAAAAAAAAAAAAAGTGCTAGAGGAAAACGTGGCACAAACTAAGAATAACAATATCCTAGACTGTCCGGGGGGCAACACCCGGGGCCTCCTCTCCGCTGACCCAGCCCGGGCTCCGAGGGGCCCCTTTCTCATTGGCGCTCCTTTGTGGGCAAATGCCGCCGAGCGCAGAGGAAATGGCTGGGCCCGGCCAGAAGGAGCAGCACAGCCCGGGAGGGACCTTGCCCCGCGGCTGCCTCATGCGAGGGCCTCCTCACAGCCCTGAGCCCCGCAGCTGAGAAGCAGCCCCTCCGGACTGACCCACGATTCACCTGTGACGACACGGAGCCTCCTAGCAGCCGCGCTGCCCTCCCGGCTGTTCTCACACAGAATGAGCTATTTGCACTAAGTAGAGTTTCCTTCTTCCCCGCCCCCCAACTCTGGGACTCCCGTTGGCACTGAATTGGAGCCAAAGACCATAGGTTCACAGACACAAGATGCCAAAGACGGACTCAGGACCTGGACCCCAGAGCAGACCCAAAGCCAAAAGCTGAACCCAGAACTCTGCCCCAATCCCAAAACCATCCCCGAGACCCAGGCCAGACCACAGACCCTGAAAGCCAGACGCCAGGCACCAGAAACTGACGGCCAAGGCTGGACACCGGGCTCCACACACCAGACCCTGGAGCCAGAGCTGCACGTGGACCCCACACACCAGCCCAGGGCAGGAAGCCGCACCCAGAGACCCCAGATCCCGGACACCCAGACACAGGCAGATTCAAGCCCAGGCCATGGACCCTGGGGACAGAGCCCAGCCCTGTGACCAAGGCCCCACGGCCAGACTCCGGAGCTGGAGCCGGACAGTGGAGCCCAGGGGCCCGGTGCAGGAGGGGACCAGGTCCTCGCATGTAGACAGAGCCAGGAGCCCACGGAGACGCTCCTGACTCCCCACGTCCGGGCGGCAGCCTCAGAAATACTTTTTCATGTCTGTGCGGGCGTATGAGAGAGGAAAACAACTCCCAGCACCAGCAAATTACACCAAACCCTGCAGAAATAGACCAAAAAGGCTGACAGACTAATAATAATAACAACAACAACAACAACAACAACGCTCACTCCTGCCAGGAGCCGTCCACGGTCCCTCGGCGGAGGCACTTTCCGGAGACCAGCGGCCCGGCCTGAGCGTCACGGGGCCGGGCCACCCAACCTGCGGGGGAGTAAAAGGTTATTGTCGTCGCACCTTCTAACGGCTGGGATGATGATCAAACTAACACGATCAGATTAGCAGGAGATATTCAGCATTTACTAGATGCCCAAGGGAGAATTCACGTTCAAATGAATACCAAACAGAATGAGGTAACATTGGGTGTACAGGACATTTCGGCAAAGGGAAGAACAGAGCCTCAGATTTCAAAGGTGACGTGGGTGACATGCAGGTAGTTTAGATAAAAGGCAACACAGCTGCCAGGTTCACTTTTGTTGGGCAACCCCCCCCCAAAACTAAAGACTAAAGACAAGGACTAAGGTAAGAGGGTCAGCAAGCTCCTGCTGGGAGTGTTACTGGCTAAGGCTCAGGTGGTTGTGCTAAAGCTCTTCCTACACCAAATTTTGGCAACTACATCCCTTAGGAAGAAATGAGAAGATAATCGTAAGTGATTTCTCAGTCTTCCCTACCCTAAGTCAGTGTAAAACCCACATGCACGTGTGAGATGTTGACCCTCTTCATCACCACCTGTGAAACTTTAAACAGAAGTTTCCTACCCACAGGCTGAATTAGTACATTGTTCCATATTTCACTGACATAACCATTCAGTTTTGAGAATAAGTTACTTTAGCTAAATTGTTAAATCTTTTTTAAGTAAATGTTGACGCACATGTACTCCCCAAACTCACCTGCTGTTACACACCTGGCTGCCTGCCTCCGCGGTGGGGAAACAGCCTTCCCTCTAAACTCCAGAACCTTTGGGCTGCTCTCATGATCCAATCGCCATGACACAGACCAGCAAATGACAGTAACCAAATTTAAGGCGTGCATAGGCATGGGAACCTCACTTACAGGAGACAGTCAGAAGCCCCATGTGCAGAGGAGCATCAGAAACAGAATGGGACCGTGGGCGCATAAAACGTACTGAGGCAGCGATGACGTGAGGTGCCTTAGGGCTTAAAAGCGTCCTTGCAAAACGGTGAGAGCAGGTGCCTCGAAAAAGGTGCTGTTCCCAAAATGTCCATTAGGTGGCAACAAAAAAGAGCATTTCCTGGTGGCCTCACCTCAGGTGCTATTCCAAAGATACGCACTAGATGGCGATGTGCAGCGGAGTGAACAGGGGGTCCCACCAGAGAGCGCAGTTTCCTGCGCGTCGGGTCTGGGTCCACGCGCGGCTATTGCGTCTTTGGATCCCGGGACCGAGAAGCCTGTGCTCCTGCTTCAGCGGAGGTCTGGTTAGAACGATCGGAAACGGGAGCCCGTGTCAAGGAAACATTGTACCCCCGCCGCCCGGGCAGGAAGCGCCTCGCACGCCGTCTGGCGCCACACGAACGCGGGGCGCCCCGTCCTCCCTACCGAGGGGCACGGGCCGAGCTCCGCGCCCGGCAGCTCACTGGCCACGGTCCCGCTCGGTCACTCAGTGACACGCGCGCCCCGTCTCGCTCTGGACACCGGCCCCTCTCGGAACGGAATCGCCCCCTTTCCCTGAAAACCGCGCGCCCCGCCTCGCGCCTTTTCATTCGGTCACAGCGCATCTTGTTCTCTTATCGCCGTCTTTTCTCTATTGCTTTTTTCTGGACTTTAATTAGAATTCTTAACCTTTAAAAAAAAAACACCTTAATTTCTAGTGAAACCTGAGAGTAAAGAATCGTGGGCCGTCTGTTACGCCGGTTTTCCTTAGGTTGATACTTATAAGCAGATTCAACCACTTCCAGAAATACATTTATTTATAGCACGACTTTTAAATATCCCATAAGACGTGTTTACTAATCGTGTCAAATATCCTTAGTTTCTCTATAATTTGCAGCAAAACACAAATAAACCTGCGTCCCATCGCCGAGCCCTCACCCGAACTGTCCCGCAGGCGCCACAGAAACCTGAACCCCCAGGACGCCCCACACCGAGCGGACCCGACGGGGCCCCTGCACCGACCTCCCCGCGCCGGGCCACCGCCCCAGCCCCCGGGGACCCGCCCTCTCGGGGCTACTGAAGCCCCTCAAACTGCCTCCGCGAAAAGGCGCAGCACGGAGCCACGACCCGACCGGGCTGTTCTGGGCGTCCCCAGACGCCACCACCGCGGACACGCGCACCAGTGCCGCGCGGGACAAGAGGTGCCGCGGCGCCCCCTGCCGGTGGGGCAGTGCAGCCCGCACCCCGCAGCTCGGAGCGGCCCATGCAGCCCCGCTTAAATCCACTGCACTCGGGGCAATTCCAGCAGCAACGGAGCCACACATCCCACGCCTCCTCCTAAAACAGTCACAACGCGGTCAGAAACTGCAGCCCCGGGAACGAAGCGCGGCCACGTCCGTGTGACTCGCCGTGGAAAACAAGGACGAGGACACCGCCGAGACGTTCCAGAGGCGGCGACGCCCCGCAAGGAAGGCCCCGCATTTAGAGTGGGGCCTGGGGAGCGATTCCCCTCCGACACCTTCTGTCCGATTCCTCTGGACCACGCGGGCGCCGCCTAAGTTGGTTACAACATCCACGCCCACGTTCTTCTTTCGGGAGAACTGGCCACAGTGGCTGTGCCAAAGGCAGCCATTCCGTCGGTCACTTCACTTGTAGGACCAGGACAGTCCCCCAATTCCATCTCCGCCCCTCCCCTCGCCGAGCGCACAGTGACCACGAGGCGTCCCCCGGGGCGGGGTCCGCTCGGACAGGAGCGTTTAGTTCACCAGGGACGCCTCGGACGTGCAAACGCTGACCACTCCTTAAGGGCGAAAGGCCTGCAGAGAAAAGCGCTCTCGCAACGAACCCCCTGCCCCGGGCCGCGCGTGTGCGCCAGGCCCTTCTCGGGCATCCGCAGCTCTCGCTCCGGCGCATGCGGTCCAGCCCCGCGCGGCCCTGCTTGTCCTCGCACCGCGGAAAACTTGAAAAACCTCAGTCCTTTACCACACTCCTTGGACGCCGGTTTTCCCGTGTTTTCCTCTTTTGATAACCAGGAAAGAGCGGGGTGAGCTAGGCGGCCTTGACGAGCGCGTCCATGCGAACCTCCAGCCGCGTCCAGCTCTGCAAACCCCGGACACGCCCTGCGCCCCGCCCGCGCGTCGGAGGCTGGAGGCCTGCGCCCAGGGTCGCTCATGGCGAGGTCGCTCCGTTCCGCTCTCTCTTCCTTCCCACAGGTCACAGGACCCCCAAACCTGTGTGAGCGCGCAGCCCCGGGCCCCAGGTCGCCCTTCCCTGCAAACTATCCTTCTAATCGATTATGTTCTCGGTCGCCTCCTCCCACCACCAGATCCCTGTCCCCAAACCTCGGTTCTCTCGGTTTCACCCAAATTCCGCGCTGACCCTTCCCCGCTTCCCCACACCACGCGCCAGGGTCCCGTCCTCCTTCCAGGCACGCGCCGCTTCGCTTCTCACCGGGACTTGGCCCCCCAAATCCTGACCTGCGGGGAATCACACCCCACCTGCGCCTCCCACCCCTCCATCCATCACTGAGCAGCTTCCTGGTCACTCTTATTCCCGAAGATCCCAGGACGGACATCGTCACACCTCCATCCGCTCTCCATCCCGAGACTCTCGCCAGCGCGGGCTCATCCGCCGGCGCGTCCCGGTCGGGGAGAGGGACAGGCTGAACCCGCAAGAGGCTCCGGCACCAGGGCCTCTGGGAGGCCGAGCCGAGGTCCGCGAAGATGCGGCCCCGACCACAGGGCGTGGGGGTGTGCGCAGCCCCACCTGGACGGGGGACCACAGAGCGGAGGGCGCTCACTCAGTCAATACGCCGGAAGCATCTGCTGATGCCCAGGGACGGGCATCGAGTGCGTAAGGGGACACGCACGTTGGTGACAGAGCAAACGCGGCTTCGTGGAGCTCACTGTCCTCAGCGGTGGGAGACAAACACATTAGTTCACATGGGGATAAGCGCTGTGTGAATGGCCATGAAAAATCCTCTCTTTGAAGAAGCACCGTGGACGCTGAGACCTAACGAGCAGCTCAGGCCCGGGCGTGGGGCGGAGACGTGGCGGAGGCGCCCAGGCCGAGAGGACAGGCGCCAGGCGCCGCGAGCGAGAGACCCGTCACCCGGAAGACCGAGTCCCGGTGCCCACGCGCTGCGAGCGTCTGAGGACGGGACAGCCGCTTCCTTCCTCGTTGCTCACACATCACTCCTTTATCCCTGTTCCGTAATGTCACTAACAGTAAATACTCTTCTTTAGATTCCAAAATTCACCATCTACAATCTTCTTTATTGAAAACGTGGGCATTTGCCATATCGTGAGTTCCTCAAATAACCTACAGGGGGCACCATTTCACTTACAAAACACCTCTGATTCTAGAAGACCAGGGGTCCAAGCCCTGAACTCATTTAAAAATAAGTATCCTCTTCCTATATTATTAATGATCTTATCACCAACAAAAAATTTTTTCTAATTCTCATATAACCTCATTTCTTTGTTTTCTTCCAAGTTTTCTGTATTTTTACATGTTTTTACAAAGCTAAAATAATGCGATTTTATTATTGTGCAATAGTTTATCTCCCTTGATGAGTCACGAAAAGAAACTTCATTATTACAAATAATGGAATTTCTTACAGGGAGGGGAAATAACAGACAGAAGCGAATATCCTTTCTACGTATGTAGAAAGCGAAAGATATGATCAAAGAACCAATAGCAACAAAACAGATAAACTACCTAACGTTAACTTCGGCAAGAATGTGCATTATCTCTATGAACAACATTTAAAATGATACCCAACATGAGACACTTTGGAAAGTAACCGGAAAGGAACGCCGTGTTCTTGGATTAAAATATCGCATATCAATTCACAGAGTCGTTATACATTTAATGTGATATAGATTAAAATATCAACATCTTCAAAACTCAAACAACTTGGTTTCAATCCACTGGTTACAATAAACATGCTTTATAGTTAAATGTGAAGAAATAAATATCTTTTATAGATACAAAGAGTAAAGATACAGAATCCGGTGCCTGGCCTGCTGGACGTGCTCGTGAAAACTGGTCCCAAGGAATCAGCCACTTAACCTGGGCCCTCAGGCTTGTGCCCCAGGATCACCCTGGCTCCCTGCTCTGCTCCCCACCAGCTGACTAGCTGCTCCCCACCCCCGCTCACCTCGTGACCCCCAGCCACCCCTCCCCTAATATGCCCTGGGCCCCAAGATATGCTTCTTCGGAGTAAGTGCTATTTTGAGCTGATTAATATTTTTTAGAAACCAGCAGACACGGGACAGCCTCTGAAACCACAGACAAGCAGCCCTTTTCTGGGGCCCGGCCCAGCCCGCAGGCCCCACCTCCCCGGCGGGTCAGAGCCGGTTTCGGGGGGGCCTGCTGGGCAACGGCCCTGGGGCCCAGGCCCGAGGGCCTTTGGCTCTGACTGCCCTGCAGCTTTTGGT
The DNA here is from genome assembly GCF_021234165.1 of Pteronotus mesoamericanus. Taxonomy (NCBI): domain Eukaryota; kingdom Metazoa; phylum Chordata; class Mammalia; order Chiroptera; family Mormoopidae; genus Pteronotus; species Pteronotus mesoamericanus. Next base: position 4,816,854 of record NW_026554998.1, on the reverse strand, counting down.
TTGGAGGCCGTTTGGGGGGGAAAGTTTATAAACACAGGTGGACCTAGAGGCGGCAGGTTCATCAGGGACAATGACACAAGTAGGTAAAGCTTGTCCGTCATTTGCTGAAAAACAGACTTACAGAAATAGCTCATGAATCACCTAAGACGAGCACTACGCCTCGCCCACGGGGAGGCGTCCCGGGCGGTCGACGGACTTGGAGAAGGAAAATGGGCGCTGAGCACAGCCAGGCAGGCCCGGCGGTGCCGCGCTCTAAAGCCACAGTTACCGCCCTGTCATTGAATTTAGGGCCCTGTCTCTTTGAAGGTGCATCCCCGGTTCCCGTTCCACTGAGAACAGCACCGCAGAGAACCCCTGACTTGCGCATGTCTCCTGACTCAAAGGCCCCCCAGCGAGAAAACGTGCCTCGGGGTGATGGGGTGGGCGCGTGGGTTCACCGACACCAACAGAGCAACACAGGCGCCAGGCGCAGACCAAAGGCACACTTGGCTTCGGCACAAGGTTAAGGCGGCCAAGCCCGCCCCTGGGTCTGCGCGGGCGCTGGGGCGCCCCAGGCCCCCGAGTCCTCAGCAGACGCCTCTCGGCCCCGCCGCGCCCGGGGGCCCTGCCTGGGAACCAGACATGCGAGTGCCTCGTGTCCCGCCTCCACAGCCACTGGCCCAGCGCGCGGGCCTTGAAGTCAGACCTGGACTTAAATCAAGTCTCTTCTCAGACTCAGGGAACTGGAGCAGCCCCGGCTGGTGGGCTCGGCGGGTTGGGCATCGTCCCGCAGACCGAAGGGTCGCCCGTTGGATTCCGGTCAGGGCACAGGCCTGGGTTGGGGCCAGGCCTCTGGGAGGGGGCGCACGACAGGCAACTGATCGATGTTTCTCTCCTCTTTCTCCTTCTCCCTCTCCCTAAAAGGAAAAAAATAAAATCTTTCAAAGAAGAAATTGGAGCGTGGTGAGAAGCAACCGAAGCGAGTTTGTGCTTCCGCGCGAGGGCACTGCAGCTGCCGCAGGGGCCGACCCAGGGGGGCGCCCGTCCGGGGCCGGCGCCGCGGGCGGCTCCTGCCTCCGGGGAGGAAGGGCTCCACAGCACAAGTCCAGGTCACTGCGAGGACACGCTTATGGAGTCGTTAAAGCCGAGGACAGGGAGGCAAGGCAGGCCTGGCCCGGGAGAAGTTCGAGGAAAGGGGGCCTGGGGCACAGGTTCGGGGAGTCAGCCTGGGACGAGCCGCTGCCGCCCATCACTCCCGATGGCAAGTCTTGGGGCCCCTTAGCGTTTAGGAGACGCCTGCCTGTGGGGGAAGAAGCGGGCACAGGCTGCCCCCCAGGTCCTTCGTCCTGAGGTTCTCTCTCTCCTGGCAGCAGATCTCAGGCGAGGGGTCCTGGGGAGGCCTCGGCAGCCACACTCCTTCCGGTCGTGGCCTCCTCTGACCCGTCAGTGGCAGGGCAGGGGCTGCTGGTCCTTGGGGCTGTGCCTGGCGTCGCCCACCTGGCTTTGCTGCTTCTCAGGGCCTGGACCGAAACACGACGGAGGCCTCGACGTTACGTCCGGGGAGGCGACCTGTCGTAGCTGGCTGTAAACTGCTCGGTCACTTTGCTCAGCTGTCTGTCTCACTTTGCCCGTCCCACGTCCCCTGGCTCACTGGCCCATCACCCTACCAATCTGTCTCCTCGCCCCTGGGTCGGAGACCCGGCAGCCCGATGCTCACGCCCAAAGCAGCGCCAAGACAGAGTGAGTCCGCACAGATGCCTGCGAGGGGGCGCCACCCCCGAACGGGCCTTCCTGCCCTGCGACAACCAAAGGCCGTCCCCGCCCGCCCGCCCGCCCCCGCTGGCTCTGCCTCCTCCCTGCGCGGCCTCCTGTTGCCTGCAGCCCCGCCCAGAGTGTCCGTGTCTCCCACCGTGGCTGCGGGTTCAATCCCCAGTCTCTGGTCAAGGCGAGTATGGGGAGCAACCGGTTGGTGTTTCTGTCTCACATCGATCTGTCTCTCTCTCCCTCCCTTCTTCTCTCTCTAAAACTCAATAAACATCCTTAGGTGACGATTTTAAAAACATGAACGAACTTTGACTATAAAATAAACATGCACCGTTTACTAAATTTTTGTCCTGTTTTAATCCTCAACAGGGGACAGGTTTACCGCTTTGTTTTTAGAGCGAGAGAAAGGGAGAGAGACCGAAATATTGGTCTGCTGCCTCCAGGCCTCTCCCCGACTTTCCGCCGACAGGTGTGGCGCTGGCCTGCTGCTCCCCCACCGGCGGCCGCAGGACAGGGAGGCGGGTGTGGGAGCAGGCGTGTCCTGAGCTGCCTCCTCCTCCTCCACTCCCTCCTCCTCCACCGTCTGAGCCCCCGAGGCCCGGAGACAGCAGGCTTGGCAGCAGAGGAAACAAAGACAGAGCTCGGCTTTGCTTAGCAACTCACATCGATGTGCGTTTCTCACCGTTTCTGGAGCACTCACTGTCCGCATTTGCTCCGAGTACTTTCTGTCAATTCATGTAACAGAATCGGCCCCAGCCTCAGGAAGCGGGTGCTGTCGCCCCTGAGAGCCAGCGGCCTCCCCCAGGCCGGACCCATCTCTGAGGTGGCCTCCAGGGCTCGCAGGGCCCGTGGTGAGCGTGAACCGAATGTGCCACATCCCCCCGCCCAGGGCTGAAGCCAAGTCGTTGAACGCGATGAAGACAGTGGGGTCAACAGTGAGGTGAGGACCCTGGGTCTCGGCCCCAAGGGGGCTAAAATGTAGGTGGAGAGAGAAGCAGCCTCAGCAGGCGTCAGAAAACGGCCACAAGAGAAGAAGAGACGACCATCGGAGTCTCGGAGGCAGCACAGGGAGCCCTTCGGGTGGGCGGGCGGCCAGGCCTGGGGCCGTCCTGGGAGCACAGCTGCCCCGCCGGCCCTCGGACACGAGCTCACGTTACCCACCCCGGGGCGGGGGCTTCATTCTAGCCACAGCTCTGCTGGCCAGTGGGGGCGGGCTGGGCTCACCCCACCTGGGTCTGAGTGATTACCCACCTGAAGCCGAGTCCTCTTCACCCGGAAGGGGCAACAGTGAGCCCCACCTTCGCGTCCCAAGAGCGGCGAAGGCGCAGGGTGCCCCCGGGCGGACCGCTGGCAGCCGGTGCGTGCAAAGTGTCCCCCCAAGCAACGGGCCCCCTGGAGGCAACGGGTCCCCTGGGGCCCCTTCTCCTGAGGGTGTCCTGCTGCGGCTGGAGGTCGCCGGTCGGGCGGCAGCGGGTGGGTGCTGAGAGCACGAGAACCAGATGGGGAGCTGGACGTGCGGGGTCTGGGCCTGGCCCACCCCACGTCCCCGTGCCCCACACCGCTCCCTCATTTCCGGTGCCATCCTCCAGCCAGCTGCCCAAGAGGCCTTCCTGTCGGCCAGGACAAGCCACAGCACAAACCTCCAAAACCTGCAGGGCCCGGCGGCAGCCCCCGCGCCCGCTCTGTGCGCGCACCTCTGCCGACCTGCGTCGGGGCTCCCGCACGGCCGCTCCGCGCTGCGCGGAGGCGACCTCGGGCCAGGACCGGGGCCCGCGCGACCTGGGCAAGACGCGCGTCCCTGCTGAGGCGCCAAACACCGGCTGCCGGCGCAGGCCAAGCGCAGTGGGGACAAGCCCGATGTGGGGCCCCGCCAGCTGCTGGCACCCCGATCAGGGCAGGAGGGGAGGTGCCCTTGGGAACAGGAGGAGCCCACTCCCCCGAGTTCCTCCTCCGTCGGAGGCGTTATTGATGACGAGACCGCCCTCTCCATCCTGGCCAGGGCATCGGTTCCCGCCAGGGTGATTTATATGAGTGATTTTGGACTTCATCAATAAAGGCAACAAAGCTGATTTACATGTTTAATTTTAGCAGAAGGGGCAGGAACAGGCAGGAATCTGTGCGGAGCCTCATTTGGACTCGTCTAAAGGGAAGCGAACCCATCGGAGGAAGCGTTTGCAAGTTGAAATAGATCAGCAATTTCCTTTGCCTTGCGGGACTCGCATTAGAAGATTACAAGTGGTAAACGCAATAGGAACCACCAGAGTCCCTTACAGCTGGGTTGGGAACTTGAATGTTAATCCTGTCACTATTTTAAAACTTGTCTCCAAGTTGGGAGTGACTGAAATTGGTTTGGACTTAATTTTGCATAAGGACGTGGCGCCGGCAGGGGAGCAGCAGCCCTGAGGACGGGCCTCGGGGAGCAGGGGCGCGAGGGTGCCGCGGGGCCCAGGAGGCCCGCGGGGCAGCCAGAGGTGGGCGTGGGCGTGGGCGCGGCCCCGGTCCAGTTCTCCAGCCGCGGGGTGTGCTGCCCCGAGACAAGGCTCTAGACGGCGGGCTGGGCAGCTGACCGCAGGAACTGCGCGGGGGCAATAGCAGCCCCGGCCCGTTTAGAAGTGGCGCGGAGGAGGCTTCACGTCTGCCGGGGTGACCTCCGCCCTGGGCTCTGCACGCGGCCAGGCCCCGCCCCGCCCCACAAAGCCGGGGGCCGACACTGCGGCGCCGCGCAGGACACACTCCCACACAGTCACGCCGCCGTCACACGTCCACACAGAAACGTGCCGCCACTCACGCTCCCGAACACGCCCCCGCCCCCGTCCCCTGCGCGCACGCGCTGGCACGCACCTCTCGGTCTGCCCTCCGTGGGTCGCTGGGCACGGCCCGGGCCCCGCTCGTGGCTCCCGCGGAAACCCCGGGGCGGGGAGATAGGCCGCCGGGCATGTCCTGGCGCGGCCGGCCTGCCTGCCTCCCAGGAGGGCGCCTGGCTCTGCCCCAACGACCCACCTGCTCCAGAAGAGCTCACCAGCTTGTTTCCCCACGAGCGTTCTGTGTCCCTGGCCACCCAGGCCTGGGGCTGGGCACTGCCCAGGGCAGAGAGGCCTAGACCCAGGAGAACCCGCTGCAAACCTGACGCCCCCCAGGCCCAACCTTAAGCCAGACCAGGGACTCTGGGCTTCGCGCGCTGAGCCCCGAAAGGTCCACGGGCCGTGGGCTGGCCGCCCGGAGCCAGGTCCAGCTGAGACCCTTGGAGGCGCCCTGCTCCCCAGCCCCAGGCACCTGTGACCCCCAGAAAACCCGCATCTTCCCGTGGACCGCGTCGTCTCATGCTCCTGGCAGAGTTCCAAGACTGAGAAAATCGCAGCCGACTCTCCACTGCACCTTCTCCTGCTGCTCAGCCCCCATTCCCGCTTCTCCCAGGACAGCGCCCAGACTCTAGCAGCCTCAGATGGGCCGCCTGGCGTGTCTGGTCATCAGCTGCTTGTCCTCCACCTGAGCCACCGGGGGCTGCCTGTGCGTGCACAGAGCCGTGGGCAGTGGGGCCTCGGGCCTGGATGGGCCTGCCCTTCGGATCCTTGGGCCGGGCGGGGGCAGCGCCCAGCCCTGAGCCCGGGGCCTCCCCACCACTCCCTTCAGGAAGGCCAGCAGGACCCTACGAGTCACTGCCGCCCTGTGCCCGGACCCTCAAAGCCTCAGGGAACAGAGCGCCCCGAGGAGGCAGCCCAGGGTCCTCCCCGCCAGCCTGGACACAGCCCTGGGCCTTGGGAACAGCCTCCGGGGACCAGCCAGCACCCAATGTCAGGGGGTGAAAGATGCAAATGCACCAGTGATTCCCCTCCCACGCACACACGAACCCCGAGGACCCAGAGTGGGCTGCGGTGTGGTGTCCCTCAACTGGGGCTGTTTTTCTGTGAGGACCGCTCTCCTGATTAGCAGGCCGCCCCTGGCCCCCCGCAGCGATCAGAACCCGGGAGGGTCTCCCAGAACCAGAGCTGCCCCGGCCTGGGGCGGTGGGCAGGCCGAGGCTGCTCCCCACGTCTCCGCTGCATCCCTGCGGACCCCCAAACCCCTGGGCACCCCCCAGCCGCACCACTGCCGCTCAGAGCCCCCCCGAAGATCACTGCGTGGGCCGCCCCCTCCCCGACTGGCTGTTCTGGAGGGGGAACTGCAGGGAGGGTGGCCGAGCGCAGGGGGCCACTCAGCGCACCGCCCCCCCCCCCCCCCCCGCCCCCCGCACCAACGCCCCACAGCCTCGGGGCGGCTCCAACCCCGATCCGAGATCTGCCCAGGGGAGCGGGTGTGTGGGTCTGTCTGTGTCCTGGCTCACGGGGGAGTCAGAAGCCACAGCCCACGCCCTTCTCTGTCTTGCCTTCTGTCAGGGCCACGGGGAGGTCAGTGTCCTGGGACAGGAGTCCACGGGACGCTGACTCAGAGCCACTTCCTCCCCACCCGCGCCCACCCCCACCACTGGGGAGCACAGGCGCCCACAGCTCAGACCCGCAGCCCTGACTCACCCCCTGGCAGGGCCCAGCTGGACACGTCCTGTGAAGGGCACCCGAGGACACAGGAAGGAGCCCCTGAGGCGGCGGATCCCAGGTCCTCTGGGCCCTGAGCCCCCCACGGGGCCTGCTGGGGGCGGGGGCGGGGCCCTTTGAGGCGGGAGGGCCCGCCCGAGCGTGCATGTCACCGGGGCCCAGTCCCAGCCCTGACACAGGCCACACCCGTCACGGCCTGTTTCTCTTCGTGGGAGACCCCTCTTCTCGCTTTTAACTTCTGTCCTGGTTTCCTTAATGCGATTTTGAATAACAGATTTTTTTTTTTCATTTTAAATAGTCAGATTTATCAGTCTTATTTTATTTTTTAATTGATTTTAGAGATAGAAGACAAGAGGGGGCTGGGAAGCCAGAGGGAGGCATCTGCTTGTTGGCCCACTTCCTGGCGCATCCCCATCAGCGGTGGATTCCTGTCTGTGCCCCGACCAGGGTCCGGGTCCGGCCGCCACCTGGGCGCGCGGGGGGAGGCTCTCACCCACTGAGCCGCCGGCCGCAGCCTCGCCAGCTGTTTACACAAGATCTGGATCCCACAAGGGAGGAACCCGTGGTGAAATCTGCATCATGTCTTTTCCTCCAAGGACACCTCCAGAGACATGTGGAAAAAAAAGAAACCAGTTTTTCAAAAATAGTAAATGTTATAAAACAAACTCCACATTTCTTCTTTCCTGCGTAAAACAGAAAACGTGGTTATTTTTAGCGCCCAGGGCTCGCTGGGAAGGGTCCCTCCCTGGGTGGCTCGACCCTCCGACGGCGCAGCGTCTCCAAAGGCGGCGCGAGGCCACGCGCACGGTCCGGTGTGGACGAGCTCGCAAACCCGGAGGGAACGCGCTTTCCCAGGACGCCCCTCTTCTTAGGCTGAGCGACCCCAGCTACGGGGCAGCAGCCTCAGACTCAGTTTCCCCAGGTGCGAAACGGGACAGCGAGGCTCCCCGGGAAGAAGGCTGGCTTTGGGGGTCTCAGGGAGGGAACGCCGAGTCGGCCAGGGCTCCCGTGGCCAAAGCCGGAAGGACTTGCGGGAAAACAAACACTGACGGTGTCGGAGGGTCACCCACAAAGCGAAAGGCCCCTCGGTCGATAACCGATATAATGAGATGTTCAAATAAACAGATAAATGTGGGAAAAGAAACTTTTCCTAAAGAAAAACTCCTAATAAATGTTGAAGAACTGAGGGAAATAGAAAACCACCATTGGGCAAACAACATCATGAAAACTGTTTCCGGCCACTGGACAGAAATCAATCGGAGAAAAACAGGATATTGGCAAGAGCCTTAACGCCTCCCCCACAAGATGCGTGTTAATTACCCCGGGGAGGCGGTGAGAGCTGGTGGCCTGGGTGTATTTTTAGATCAGAGCCTCTCAGAAGCACCCCCACCCCCACCCCCTGCGCACTTCAGGGTTCGCCTGATCTGCCGCACACCCCGAACACTCGGAACAAAGCAAGAGAACCACCACAGGCTTGAAAACGGGGCGGAGGAAAACATAACGCGAACGCATACAGTTCAACGTTTAGACACGTTAATTCTGCAGGAGTGTGTGCAGCCTTCCCCACGCCGACTCCCGGCCCCCAGCTCGCCCGGGGAGGGGGCGGGCGGGCGGGCGATCCGGGGACCCTGGTCTGGTGAACCAGGTCGTGCCGGGCTGCAGACCAAAGGCCCTGTCTGCCCCGAGCCAGGTGTCCGACGCCGGGCGCAGCCGGGCAGAGGACAGCGCGGGAGGAGCGGGAAACGCGGCCACGGACGCGATGTCCCTGCGGGGTTTTCCCGAAAAGCCACAGAGCCACTTTGCTCTTACTTCGGGGCGCAGGCTCGTGTTTCCCTTCAGGACTCTGGGCTCCCGGGGGGCGGGACTGCCGGGGACTCACGGCCCTTCAGCGGCCACTGCAGGCGGGCCGCGGGAGCCTCACTGCTCTGAGGGGAGGGGTGCGGCGGGAACAGCCACACGCCGCTTCCCGCCCGGGAGGAAGCCCCACGTCAACAGCAGAAGGGAAGGCAGGGGGCCCGAGGCAGTCCCTGGGCAGCGACCGCCACGCACCGGCGCGCGCAAGGACGGAAACGCTCACCGACCCCAGATCACGGCACGCGCCGCGGGACCGAGGACGCCACGTGCGCGCGGGCGAGGAGGGAGGGGTCTGGGAGGGAGGGGATGGGGATCCGCCTCGCCGCCGCCGACGTGACGTAAGGGGCGGGGCGGAGAGGAGCAGGCGGGCGGGGAGCGTGCCTAGCGTCCCGTCGCCTTCTGCTGGCGTCACAGCCTGCGCGAGGGATTGCGTCACTCAGCAGTGCGCCTCACGGAGGGCGGGCTGCCGCGGCGTGCCCTCCAGCGTGGAGGCTCCACGCCGCTTAAGCGCGGATAAACCCCTGGTGCAGGGTGCCCCGAGGAGCAGAGAAGCGAGACGTGCTGGGGGACCCCGCTCCCTGGGCGCCCGGCCCGCGGCCTCCGGGTTGCGCGTGCGCGGGGGCTGCCGCACTGCGCCTGCGCAGCGCCGTCTTCGCGCGCCTGGCTCGGGCACGTGCGAGTGCCGGCGGCACAGGCTCTTGCGCGGGCCACTGCCGAAGCCCGCGCGCCGCCGGGGTGTTCCGCCCGCAAAGGGCCGTCCCCTCAGCTCCTCCGACCACCGTTGTGATCCGCTCCCTCCGGAGTCTCCAGCTCGAGGGCTCAGGAGACACCTTTTGCGCCCCTCCCTCTAACCTGGCAGCCACGCCGCGCGCCCCCCCCCCGCCCCGCCGGCTGCTCCCACGGCTCCCGGGGATCCGTCTCTCCCCATGATGGTGCAGGTGGGCTCTGCATACGGAGGCTGACACCGCCCACCCCCGTGCCACTTTACGCCTGCATGTGCCCCAGCTCTCTCTGGGGAGCAGCCGCCCTCCCTGCCGTTCTCCAGACTGCCGCCCAGGGCCTGGGGTCCCGTCTCCACATCCTCCTCTTGCTAAGCTCGTCAGCAACCGCCTGGCTTGGACCACCCGCGTTTGGCCCTCAGCGTCTCAGCCCACTCGCCGGTTCCTTAGCCCAGACGCTTCCCCGGACCCCACGCAGCATCCCCTGACCCGCACACTCCGGGAAGAGTCCCAGGCCGGACACGTGGCATGGGCTGGGACTCCAGTGGCGCAGACCTCGGAGAAATGAGCTCTCGCCGGAGACAAAATGAAGTCCCGTCCGTGGGCCTTTTGGACATGACTACCCCGAGGCCCCTAGGAGACATTCAAGTGGTGACAGTCATTAGGTACAAGAAAGGTGTTGTATTACAATTTGGTTTTAGATAATATTTTTGTTTCTTTTCTCTCTTAAAAACAATGGTTACAGCATGGCTATTTCACTTCTGGTTGATCAGGGCACATGCAGGAAGCAACGAGTGAATACATGAATACGCGGAACAATATGTGGGGTTTTGTGTCTCCCCCTTCCTCTCTAAAATCAATAAAAAGTAAAATATACAGGCCATGTTTGCGGGATGTATGTGTAGGTGACACGCTCCCTCAGAGGGCACAGGAGTCACAGGTACCTGCGACCTTACAGCAGCACCTGGCGTGGACCCTCAGTGGCTCACACACACAGCCGCGGCCAAGAGCCTGCAGGATTGGGCAGACCTGCTGGGCACCTGTTTCCTGACCTTTCATCTCCAAAGCTGGGATGGTGATGCACACTCACCCGAGAGGGTCCCCTGGAAGCACAGCCCAACAAGGTGCCAGGCAGGAGGAGCCTCCAGAAACCTGGTCCCTGAGCAGGTGGCATCTGCACGTGTCTGTCTGCCAGGCTTCTCCGAGGACGTCTGCGTGCCCGGCTCTGTCCCCTGTCCCATCTCGGGGCCACGCACAGCCCTCCGGCGCTGTGATGGGGGCCTGGTCCCGGAGCCCTCACCTGGTGAGCCGGTCCCCTGGCTCACCGACTCAAACGGGGGCGGCCAGGTGTTGGACCAGGTTGCTCAGTTAATTTTTCTACAACTGACAGGATCAGAAAGGTGGGACTTAGAGCTGTCTGGGGGAGGGACGCTTGTGAGTGAGGAGGGCAAAGTCAGAGGACACGGAGTCGGAGCCAGAGCCGGGTGCCGTGGGCCCCCCGGCACACGTGAGCGCTGCCTCCTGAGCGTGGAACCCTCAGGGGCAGAGTAAGGGGCACCCCCCGCGAGGCAGCAGCCCGGGGACCGTGGCGCTGGGAGCTGACACAGGCTGTGGGCTGTCGCGCGGTAGGAGAGGCTGGCTGGTCGCAATCACAGATGTGGCTGTGCTGTTTGTTGTTCCCTGTGATTAGGTTCAGCTGCATAAACAGAACCCAAAATAACAGTGGTTAAAATAAGACAGGAGCAGAGTTTTTGCCACATAAAGGAAGTGTGGAGGCTGGCATTCCCAGCTCGTGTGAAATTCGAGGGGGGTCCCTAGCGCCTGGGAATGCTGCTCTCTGACCGGCCATGGCCCCCGTTCTCCCTCCCAGAGCAGCGGCCGGAGCTCAGCCTTCACCTCTGGCCGCTCCCTGGCTTACCAGGAGGTTTCCAGAAGCTCTCAGACACCGGTCGCGCTCGTGTAGCATCACCCTCAGCCTAGTTGGCCACCTATACCAACTGCAAGGGAGTCTGGGAAATGTATCAATAATTCCAGGGACCGCAAGTCCACGTAAACGCTGGCAAGACTATCACTACAGAAGAAAGGAGTGGGTGTTGGGTGTGATCTTGTGAGATAATAGGGAAACAAGTTGCTGTCTGTCCCCAGCGTCTTCCTCAGGCTCCTGAAACCTTCCGGTTTTTCTATGTGATAAAGATGCCAGGGGCGCCTTCTGCTCTGATGTTTGGACTTTGGCCGCAGCTCCTGCCACAGGCTCCTTGGGATGTCCCGAGAGCCAGGAGGGCCCCTGGCCCCGAGGCGACTCCGCGGAGTCCCGGGGGGCTTCGGGGTGGCCGCCAGGAGGCCAGCCTGAGCCCTGGCTGGTGTGGCTCGGGGGGTTGGGCGTCACCCCGCTCGCTGGCGCGTTGCCAGTTCGATTCCCACTCAGGCACAGGCCTGGGCTGCGGGCCAGGTGAGAAGCCGCCGATCGGTGTTTCTCCCCTTTTGTCTCCCTCCCTTCCCCTCTCTAAAAATAAATAAAATCTTTTTTTTTTAGACCAAAACCTGATTAGAGGCTTAGAGATTTCCTTTCTACTGCTCCTTCTCCAGAGAGGGAAGAGGGGCTAGAAGGGGAGCCCCCCGGGGTGGGGGCTGGGAGCCTGCGCGTGGGTGGGCGGGGCAGAGCCGCGCGCTCCAGGCCCCCCTGGACCCGCCGGTGTGAGTCCCCATCCTTGCCATGCCATGTCATGTCCTACAGAACCAACCGGCCGATGTGAGGGAAGCAGGGGCGTGGGCCCCCCAGCCGGTCAGTCAGAAGCGCGGGTGACAGCCTGGGGCGGACCAGTGTCTGTGGCACCGAAGTCGGGCACTAACCCCAGACAGCTGGCGTGGACGCCTGCCGGTGGAGGTGAACGCGCCGTGGGGAGGAGCCCGTGTGTCTGGTGCCAGAGCGAAGGGCAGCGCGGAAGGCAACGTGGTTTTCCTGGGCTGAGCGATGGGCAGCCTGCGTCACAAGAACTTCATTTCATCTTTTTGGATGGGGCGCGGGAGCTCTTTCTCTGATGAAGCGGAATGGCCCTGAGCGGAGGTGACCTACCCAATTAGCGGGCACAGGTCAAGGGTGGGAGGGGCGGGCGGGGCACAGGCTGCCACGGTGGTGCCATCGGGATGACAGCGGCCCGGACCCGGCTCAGGGGGAGGGGGCGGGGCCGAGGAGGGGCAGCTGGGAGGACGGGGGGGGGGGGGGGTCTGCGTGCTCGGTCGACGGGAGGTGCCGCAGGGATGGGGGCGGCGCCTCCGGAGGCCGCTGTCCCTGCAGGGCCGAGGCTAAGGGAGCGGGGCCCGGGGCCAACGCAAGTGGAATCGGCCTGCGTGTCAGCGACGCCGGAGAGACACAGGCAGCCGGGCGCACGGGTCTGGGTCATGCAGAGCTCAGCTCGGGGTGTCGTGGGGGTGCCCGCGGTTGGGGCAGAGGGTGACACTGAAGGAGGAAGGGCAGGGGGGCGGGGGCCGTGCCGGGAGGGGTGAGAGGAGGAGGCCAGCAGGCCTGGTGAAACCAGCCAGAAACAGGAAAACGAGGCGAGCGGGGCCACAGGGACAGCGTTTGGGGAGGAACCGCCCACAGCGCTGCGAGCCCAGCAGGACGCGTCTGTGGGCCGCGGAGAAAGGCCCCACCCTGACCGGCCCGCTGCCCGGGGTGGGGAGAATCGCACTGTTCAGGGGCAGCCGCTCGCTCGGGCGATGCTGTGTGTGCAGCTCACCAAGAAGTGACCCTCCGGCCTTGTTCAGTGAGATGCCAGATACCCCCTGCCCGCCCTCGCCCCCAGCCATTCACCCCAGGAGCCTCGGTTTACATGGGGCCGCCTCACGCTGGCACTCCCTGCCTGCCCCCTCCCTCAGCCCCTGCTCTGTCCCTGTCAGGTCACCCAACGCCTGCCTCCCTGGCCAGCAGCCCAGGGGGCTTGCTCGGCAGCTGCTGCAAGGAGTGGATGAGCCATTCTCACACACAGATTGCCTGGTCCCCAAGGCCACCAGGAGACACCCTGGCGACACTTGTTTCTTCTGAGCCGTCCTGGCTCTGTGCTCCTGAGAGGGTAACCCTTCCAGGCGCCGGAGCCTCAGGAAAGCCGGGCATCTCTGCCTGCCCACCCGCTCCAGACATGCAGAGCCCCCTGCGAACGTCAGCCCCCAAGGCGGGTGTGTACAGTGCGGCTGGGGGCGAAACGCGGCCCCCGGCCCCCGCCCCCGTCACAGCCCCCGGCCCTCCCGCCCGCTGGGGACCCTGTCTGCGCGGCACGCGGGGCAGCTGGCCTGGGAGAAACCCCAACGAAGCAGACTGTGTGGAGCTGGCAGCGGATGGGACGCGAAGACCAGCGTGCGCCTGCTCTGGCTTCCGAAACGCCGGCGGGAGCGCAGCAGGCCACCGCCTGAGCCGCTGAGGCCGAGGGCCGCACGGCTTCGCTGGGAGCGGGTCCCTGTGAGCAGCCAGGGCTCCCGCGGTCCAGGCCGCAGGGCAGCCGGAAGCCCGTTCTTCCCGGCTGAGTGTTCTCCCCAGCGAGCGGGTAGCGCGGAGGCGACAAGACTCGCCCCCTCCGGCCCCTCAGGGAAGCGGAGGCTGCCCTGGCCTCGGATGAAACTCCGGAAGACACTGTCAGCCAGGCTCCGGCGCTGAGCGATCCTCACAAGCTCACCGCCCGGCTCAGCACCCCATCGCTGCCTCTCACTGGGGCGGGGTGGCGGGGGGGTGGGGGGGGAGGGGGTTCCTGTAAGGAGACCCACGAGTCAAATGCGATTTCAGTCGATGGTCACACTGAGAACTGGTGACTCAGTTCATGATAAAGGGCTGTCGGTTCTGCCAGCTTCCCTTGGACACCTAGGCCGCCAGGCAGTGACCAAGAGTCAGGAACGACATAAAACAAAAGGCGTGCATTTGCCAAGAAACTCTCAGGTCTCCGTATCCGACATGTTTGCTCAGAGCCTGCGGGGCAGGGTCCTGGCAAACAAACCAGACCTTCCCAGCCGGCGGCCATCAGGGCCAGAGCGCCGGGCCGGCCACTGCGAGGCAGGTCCGCGGAGCCCCGGAGACACTGTGGCGGGCGCTCAGGACGTCCGGCCCCGGGATGGCCCGAGGGGCCCGCAGGACGGCCAGGGGAGGGGCTCGGACAGACTAGAGCGGCTGCCAGCCAGCGGGGCGCCCCGAGCGGGTGTGGCCGCGTCCCTCCTGACCTTTCTGCAAGGTGCACGGTGGCCGCTGTGCACGGCCAGCTGCACCAGCAGCTGCCAGAAATGTTCCTGAAAACCCGGCCATCAGGAACATTCAGACTCTTCAAATATATACTTTATATTGAGTTTAATAAACACTTTGTTGCCTTTGATGACTATGATTTCTTTATCTTCCAGTAAACAAGGTCCAGGGACTTCTTGTTTTTATTTCACAGAATGAACAGTTGCTCAGGGCACCCTTCCCCACCAGCGGCCTGCAGTCTCTCCCATGGGCTTGGGGGGCAGCGCGCACCCCGGGGCAGCCCAAGGCCTGTTCCTGGGCTGGCTTGGGCACCACCTGCTCCCGCCCCTGGGTCCTAAACGAGGCCTGTGCCACACAGGGACCCAGGACGCATCCGCTGGGGGCTGGGGGGCTCAGAGGGAGCTGGACGGGAGAGCCCCGTTCTTAGCGACGCAGGCGCGTCCCTCCCGTGCACAGACGCGAGACCTCCCTGTGTGCTGAGCGGCCGCGGCTTCTGTCGCAGCCCCGGTGAGCCTGCTTGGGGGGGCTGCTCTTCTCCCCACCGGGCTCCGGGGTGACCTGCTGGGGCTGGGTCTGCTCCACACATCTCATTCTTGGGGTCCACGCTGGTGGCAGCAGCCGCAGAGCAGAAACCTAACCCCTCAAGCAGGTGCACGGCTGGCGCTGCGCCCACCAGTGTCCCGTCGGCCAGGTCCCTCCCGGCCGGCAAGGGCAGGAGCGGGCGCGCCGTCTCCGCAGCCCCGGGTCGCCGGCAGCGCCTGCGGAGGCCTGTGTGCAGAGAGCACCAGGGTGTCCATGGACAGCAGCCCTGCGGAGTCCGCGAGCCCAGGCCCGCATGCCCAGGATGAGAGCGAAGCTCCTTCGGGCAGCGCACGGCCCTGGAGAACCGCTCCGCCGCCCCAGGTTCCTGAGCAGCCGTCCAGGCCCTGCCTGCAGGCCGCAGGGCTTGGCCCCGCACCCCCCACCCCGTTGCCCCTGGAAACGTTCAAGTGTCTCGGGGGCAGAGAGAGGGGAGGGGGCTGAGCTCCAGATGCCGGGGTGGGGGCTGGACGTACTCGGAGTGGGGGGCCTTAGAGACCCCGGTCCCGTGGCGCTGCACCTGCCTGACTCCACGCAGAAGGAGGTGGGGAAGTGGGTGTGAGCGAGTGGTCGAGGGATCTTCTCACTGGGCACCTGCCGGGCTCAGAGGCTGCCGGGCTCAGCAGCAGGAACACTGCCCAGCTCGGGGGGACCTCGCTGGCGGAATTCTGGCCTGGCTGCTGCAGTCGTGCAGGGGCAGGGGGGAGGGTGGGGGAGGCGGGGGAGGGGGGCTCCCCTCCCTGGAGGGGCTGTCCTTGCCCTGGGGACAGGCTGTCCTCAGAAAGGAGTCACTGGGTAAGGGTGTGTCCTGGAAAGAAGGGGGTCTCAGGTAAAGCCCCTGTGTTCATAAACCTCTCGCTCCCCTACACGTGGCCGCGTGTCTCCTCGGTGCGGGGCAGGGGTGGGAGTGTCCGGGTGACAGAGGCCCCAGAAGGCCCTGTGCAGCCAGGGCCTGGCCCCGCTGTGGGTTTGGCGGGACGGGCATGCTTGACCCCCTCTGGTTGGCCCTGAACCGAAAGTCAGGAGGCCAGCAGTTCAGGACCCTGGTCATTGCAGCCACGGACAAAGTCCCGGTCACGCCAGCTGGTGGCAGCAGAGGCTGTGGGCGGGAGCCCCCTGTCCTGCGTGGTCTGGCGGCCACACACTGTCCCCTTTGTAACGGTGAGACCCTCCCCCCTCGCAGGTCAGAGTCCGCTGAGAAGGGCTGGGTGTCCCCGCGCTGGCCCAGCGGCTCCCCAGACCTCGGACCCGTGCGCTCGCCCAGGGCGTTGGGGCGCCACCGAGCCTGGGGGCCAAGCAGGGCCTGGGGTCTGCGGGCCCCCACCCCTTGCAACTCCCCTAGCAGCTCTGTCTTTACATTTTAGTCACAGGTTCTCACGTTTAAAAAAGTAGAGGATAAAAGCATTGACTCTAAAACAACCTGATGTTGAAAAAATCAAGAGGGCGGTTTCACAGGGAGAACGGACGTCAGCTGCCCCGGCCCCACGGGGGCCCTGGCCTGGGCTCTTCCCACACGGACAGTCTCTGAAAACCAGCACCAGGCCGCCCCTGAGGCCCTCCGCCTCCGCGCGGACGCCCGCCAGGGAACACGGGGGTCTCCGTCCTGTCCCCCCGCGGGGCCCGGCCGCGGGGCGCCGGTAACGGGCGGCCTCCGCGCCTACTGCAGGGCCGCCCCCCGCCCCCCGAGCGCCCGCCGCAGGGCCCGGCAGCCGCCGCGCCAGGGCCGAGGCAGGAGGAGGCTGCGCTCTGCGTGGGTGACACACCACTGATGTTCTTTTTTTTTTAAGATGTTATTTACTTATTTTTAGAGAGAGGGGAAGCGGGGGAACATCCAGGTGCGGTTGCGTCTCGCGCGCCCCCCACTGGGGACCTGGCCCCAACCCAGGCCTGTGCTGACGGGGCATCGAACCGGCGGCCCGTTGCTTCTCAGGCCGGCGCTCAGGCCGCTGAGCCGCACCAGCCGGGGCTCCATGGAGGTGCTAAGACTTCCACAAACGCGTGCCTGACCTTTGCGACCTCCAGCACCGTTAGCGGTGCCTGCATCTCAACATCCCCCGGACGCCAAAGCACCCACAGGCGTCTCCACGCCTGCTGAGCAGCCGGGAAATGAATGGGACGGCGTGGTTCTGGCCACCAAGCCGGCGAAGTGACAGCCAGGACAGTGGGAGGGAGACGCCGGACGGGGGCCAGGCCTTGGCGTCCCTGCGCCCAACGAGAGAAAGGGGAACGTCTGTGCGTGTGCGACTCGTTTCTGTGACCTGGAAACCCTTTTTCTCGGTGCTGCGTTTCTCCGTCATCATTTAAGGAGAACGGTAGCGCCACGGATCCCTGTTTCTTTAATCAGGATCAGTCCTAACAGGAAGCTCCCAGAGGCTGGTGCCCTCCTCACCTCTGACCTGTCTCCTCACCTCTGACCTCGCACAGCAGATGCCCGGACACCACCGACTCTCCCTGGCAGCTCCACGGTGGGTGGCCTTCCGATGGGAACCCGGAGGAGGGACGCGGGCCCGGGGGGCTCGCTCCCAGGGCGGCCTTGGGCGTGGGCGGCCCCGCTGCCCGCGGCCCCGCGGGTGCGCCGCGCATGCGTCAGGGCGCCCGCCGCCGGGCCCTCCAGCCCCGGGGGCGGGGAGCTCGCCGCCTGCCGGGCGCCCACGTCCTGGCCGGCTCTTCCTCCACCCCTGTGGTTTTCTGACAAAGGGGGCATGTTCGTGCCGAGATGTTCTCACCTCTTGCTATTTTTGCAAGAGGCCTGAACGCCATTGTTAAAAATAGAAATAATGAGGGAAAGCAGAAGCTTCTGACCTTGAGTCACGAGGGCGGAACAGGCTCCCAGCGTCCTCTCCGGCTCGTGATGATAAATGACCATCGTGCTGCCTTGTCCTTAGCAGATTTACCCTTGGCCTACAGGGGACGGTTCTGCCTTTTTTTTTCTTTTTTTTTTTTTTTTTTGGAAAGCTGGGAAGGTGTTTCAGACCCAAGAGGCCTGCGGGGCCTTTGCCGGGAGTTCTCTGCCGGCCCAGCTGCGAGAGCCGCGTGTGTGCGGGCGCCGCCGCCCGCCCCCCTGCGCTGCTCCCGCCACCCGCAGGGGAGCAGCCAGCGGGCGCAACGTGCCTGGCAGGGTGCGGCCCACTGCCCGGGTGGGGGTCCCGGACCTGAAGGGTTTCGGCCGCTCACCACTCGTCAGGGCCACACGCTCAGCGCCGCCTCTCGCGGAGGAGAGAAGAAGGGGCTTACGGGCACCAAGCTGGGGGGGCCAGCAAGCTGCGCCCCCAGTCCAAATCCCTGACGGCTGATGAGCAGGGCTTCGAGGCAGAGACTGGGGGTCTGGGGTTAGAGGCCGTGGGCCAAGCCCACCACTTTGGCCTCATGCAAATGCCAGTGGTTTTCCCTGTCTGGTGACTTCGTCACCGTGGCCAGGGGACCTCACCAGGTTGAGGACCAAGATTCTGCCAAATGCCTCCGGACGTGCGCCCGCGATGTCACCTTTACAGCAAAGAGCAGAAACTCGATGTCTTGTGACCACTTTATTCTTTACGCTACCGTTGCTTTGTGCTTAACGAGCTGCATTTTTCCATCCTCTCAAGCAAAGTCTGTTTTTAAACATTTTCCCAGACCTTATTCTTTGTGAGCAGCAGGACACCTGAAGCACGGCAAACATTTCATTACAGCCGACTGGCCTCCTGCCCCCGGGGCCTGGCGGCAGCTTCGCAGGGACCCCTCTCGGGCCATCGGGCCGGCCCCCCGCCGACGCGGGCGTCGGGGGAAACCGAGCAGAAACCGCACGTTGGCCTGGGAAGGCTCTTGGCTCTGTGGCGGGAGAAGCAGCGAACGCACCCGTGGAGGACGGCGGGCGTCCAGCGTGGGCACCCGTCTGTAAGGGGGTCAAGATTCCAAAAGGGACGATTGGGGCGCGGGAGCCGGCCGCCGGCGGGAGCCCCCACTGTCCTCCCGGCTCCACTGACAAAGGACAGGCCGCGCTGGCTGGCACCAGGTGGACCCGGGTCCGATCCTTTCTCAGGGGGCAGCCTGGACCAGGCTCTGCTCAGAGGGACAGGGAGAAGCGCCCACGAGCCGTGGGGGGAGGCGCATCTGGCCGGCTCAGGCAGGGTGTCAGTGGGGGGACATGCTGTGCTGACCTGGAGGCTCAGGTACTGAAAGCGACCGCAAGCCCCTGGGTGCTCTGCCTGGGGGCCAGCGACAGGCCGGGCAGCGCCCCCCGCCCCCGTCCCGACCCCTGTTCCCGCTCAGCCCCTCTGCCTCCCGGCTTCTGGGTCCGTCTCGGCCAGCCCCCCCCCCCACAACTTGACTGCTTGTCCAGGCAGCTTGACAGGGGCCCCGGGAGCTGGCCCCCTCTGATGGGACATAGCGTTTCTTAAGGCTTTCAGAGCAGAGCAGATGAGGAGCCCGAGCTGGTTTCAAGGGCAGTTAAGCCCTTGCCTGTTCTGGCCACATGCAGTGATTCCCTTGGACTGAGAAATCAATCCACTTTTTCAATTCTGCTTCCGTTTCTGCCCTGGCAAGGCTTGGGGCCGATGTGGGGCGCGGTGCTGTCCAGCAGGCGTCCAGAGGGAGAAAGCAGGAGATTGTAGGGGCTCAGCCAGTCCTGCTCAGCATGGCCCTGCCCTGGGGGCTCAGACAAACAGGAGGACGGGGTTGGTTCATCTCCTGACAGAACGGGGTTTGGATAGGAAGTTCACGCAGGTACCTGATGAGGGACCAGAGCCTCTGTGCTGGCTGGGAGCCCGGCGCCGCCCAGCTCCCTCGAGCAAGCCGGTCCCGGGGGGCCCTGGCAGCTCTTCGGGACGCAGTGGGTGAGGAGCCCACCTCGTTAAGCTGCGCGCTGGGATCCACTCTGCGCTGGACCAGCCGGCTTTGCCCGCACTCCCTGCTCAGGGCCTGCAGCTGCCGGGCCTGCCAGCCCCAGTACCGTAAACGATAATACAGAGGTGTGATAAAAGCCATCTGCCATCCATAAAACACAACAATGCATTTGGCAAAGCCGTAAGCCATCCTAAGGCTCCGCCAGGAAGTGGCCTATGAAAGCCTGGATGATGACCTCGAAGCTCACTTCCCTACACAAACTGCACTCCGGGCCGCCGTCCGCAGGCTCGTCTGTGCGCGGCCCTCTTCCCGCTGCCCTGTGGCCGCGCTCAGTGTCTGACGGCCTCTCGGCAGCACCTTCCACTGGGAGCACTAAGGTATTGAGTCTGTGCCCGGCAGCCGTGGGGACAAGGACCCCTCCCTCCAGGCGATCCCTGGCAGCGCCGGGTCCACACGTGAAGCCCTGTGCCATCGGACGCATGTGTGCACAAGGGCCCCTGCGTGGTCCCAGGGCCCCCTGTCTTGTGTCTGTTTCTACGGTAACATCGAGAATGAGGGCCGAACCCTCCAGACACAGCCCCCAGACCCCGGCCTGGAGGCTGCAGGGGACAGGCCTGCCGGACCGACGAGGAGCCGAGGGGGCTGAGCAGGGCTCACTGGTGGCCTGGTCCCCGCCCATAGCACAGCCGCAGCCTCGGGTGACACCGCGTCCCCGCACTGTGTGTGGTTTATCAGCATCAGGTTTTTGTTCCAGGCCCAGAAATTTGAGGGTTCTGAATAAAATATTTTGCTGCGATTTATTCTCACTGGAACTTTGCATTGGCCTCTAAACATCACACCTTATTTCCCTAATATTCACATTCTCATTTCTCATCACAAACCTACAGATTACACTCCTGCTAACATGTTTGGGGAATGCATTCCATTTCACAAAGTGCCACCTTCTGAAGCCCCCCCCCCCCGCCCCCACGAAAGCGGCCTGACGGCCCAGCAGCTGCCGCGGCTCCTGTCAGGGAGGCCGCTCCCCGCGGTGCCCGGTGCGCTCCGGCCTACCAGGAACATGGTGAACTTTACAGAGCAGTTTTCAACATGTGCTGATTAATCAGATGATTTTCTCTTCAGACTGTGAACCAGCCTCTGCTGCCAGGTGACGCGGCCACACCGGGGCCACGTCGTGTGCAGAAACGTCCACGTCCCTCTGGTTTGCAGCAACGTCAGGAATGCGTGAAGCGTCTTTTCCTTGGTTGTCTGAGGAAGCTATCCAAAAATCGGGCCCCGCTTCCGCTTTTCCAGATAAATAGTGGACCCTTTTCAATTTCTCCCAAGATCATGGGGCCTGCTCCACGTCCCAGTACTTCCTGAGTGGAGTTTAGTCATTGGAACTTCTCTGCACAGTCAGATTTGATGGTGTCACCTTTTCTGGGACGTTTCATCTTCCCCATCCCTAGGACATCGCCTCTCATTCCTAAAGGAGCTTATTTTGCCTTCTCTTGTCTCTCCTCCATCAGGTCTCGCATGTTGACTCCTCTGTTGGTCTTTTCTGAGAAATGTCCTTGTTTTATTAGCTAGCTCAACCCCTTTTCATATTCAGCTGCATTTGTTTTTTGTTCTGTAGGAATTAATTTCTTCTTTATCTGGGCTTGTTGCTCTTTCTCTAGTTTCTCGAACTGACAGCTTAATTCTCTTATTTTTAGTCATTATTATTCCGTAATAAATGTGCTAACCGTTCCAAGCTTCCTCCAAGTGGCTCTTCAGTGGCGTTTCACAGGTTTTAGTAGGTGTTGTTGTCATTTGTGTTCATTTTACAATAGTCTGTAATTTCCTTTTTGGTTTCCTTCAAAACCCACAAATTATACATGAGTGTTTTTATCTGTGGTACTAATTCCCAGACAGAAATATTTTTAAAGCTCAGACTATTTCTTATGGAACCGCTCCGTGCCCAGGCAGCAGACGGCGGTGACGGACGCTCTGCGTGTTACGTGCACACGCGCGTGCGCCCTCAGCGAGCAGGCTGGTATCTGCCTTGGAATTCTTGACATTTCCCCTATGGTCAATAGACACACTTTGCGGTTATTTCATGTATTATAGAAAAGAATATAAATTATGTATTTAAATGATACAAAGTGTGGAAAATAACGTCAAGCTTTTTCCTTGTTTTGTTCACTGGTTTGGGGGGTCTTGATCTGTTGTTTTAAATGTCCACGAAGACGCTCCCTTTTCTGAAGAGGCCCAGGCTGTGGCAGGCGGACGGGCGGGGAGAAGGCGAGGGCCCAAGGGCTGGCAAGAAGGCGCGCCAGCCGGCGGGTCAGTGCGGGCGGCTCAGGACGGAGGCCACCCTTGTCCCCTGGACGGGCGCCCTCGCTCCACAGTCCCCCCAGCCCCTCCGACCTGGCACAGAGAACACTGCTCTCCTGTCCCCTGCCATGGAAATCTTGCCAGCCCAGCTCCGTGACCGGCGGCCCCGGGCAGGTGGGGGAGGTTAGGCATCTCGCCATGTTCTCGGTGCTGCCAGACAAGGGCTAAACCGCATGCCCCATGATGCCTGGGCCCACGGTGGGTGCCCAGTGGAGACCCCCTCCCTGCTGCCTGGGACACAAGCCCCCCTGGCCGCCGAGCCCAGCTGCCCGCCCTCGGCTCCCACAATAGCCTGTGGCTGCAGCCAGCCCGCGGCCACAGCGCCAGGAGCCACGCTGGGGGTCCGGGATGCGCAGCCCTCAGGGACCGCTGCAGACCCTGGAGGCGCAGGCTCCAGGACCTGAGCTGGTGGGCAGGTGCCCGGGGGCCCCTCCTCTAGGCCCGGCCTGGGGGCGCAGTGGGGAGACACAGGTCTCCCCTGGGGCTGTTCCAGGGGAAGGGGGCAGCCAGCTCGGGGCCCATCCCTCCCCAGGGGCCTATCCCTCAGGCGCCTCAGCCCCGCCCCCCACCTCACGCAAGACCCTCCTGCTTCCCGCCCCCCCCCAGCCCCCGCCGGGCCCTCGGCAATTTTGGTTCCCCCCGCTCAGAGCTCGGTCCTGCGGGACTGACGTCCCCGTCCCCTTCTGCACGGGCTTCTGCTCAGGTCTCCCTGTCTCAGGGGCCTTCCCTGCCCCCCTCCCATGTCTCATCCCCTCCCGGCGGCACTTCTGTGTGATTCCGGCCACCACCTGACACGTTACTTGCTGGCTTTGGAATGCCAGTGTTGGGAGGGCAAAGCCTCCGAATCTTCCCCCAGTCGCCAGGGAGGCCACGCGTTGACCCCCGATGCCCTCGCAGGGCCCAGCCGCCGACCGAGGCAGAGGCCTGAGGGGGGTTCTGGTCCTTGCGTGTGCGTGTCTGTGTGTGTTTTTGTGATTTCCACGGATGGATCGATCGAACCAAATCAAGTTACTCCTCAGAGCAAAGTATGAAGGAACGAGGCACAAACCCAGCCAAGGGTTTTTCCTACCCCGTCCTGGGGTGTCCTGTGTCCAAAGGCTTCTTTCACGTGTGCCACCTTCACCTACTGACACCTGCCCCCAGGGCGCATGGTGGCTTGTGGTCCCCTCTTCCAGCCTCCTCCGAGCTGGCTTCAGGGCAGCGCTTCCAACAGGCAGGTGGAGCGAGAGCCCCCGGGTGGGGGTGGGCCAGGGAATGGAGGGCGGGCACTCAGGACAGCAAGCTGGTGAGTGACAGCTGAGATGGCCCGAGACCGAGGCGAGGGAGCCGCGGTGACAGAAGAGCCCCAATGACCTCTCAGCGCCCAAGGCGGGGGCGGGGGGGGCGCAAGCCCTTGGACATGCCTGGGGAGCGTCAGGGAGAGGCCCGCGCCTGTCCGCGGTCTGTGGGGTCAGCCCCGCCCCCCCAGGACACTGGCCAGTGGAGGGTGGTGGGGGTGTGGGGCCGCAGGGCCCCAGGCAGACGGCACCTGCTGGGCCGCGTGGCCACTGCCTCCCCTGGGCAGGGAGGCTGGTCCCGGCCCCTCCCCCAGGCGCGGGGGGCGGGGTCGCCTGTCACCCTGCATCGCAGCTCCCACACCGCTGCCTGCCTCGGTCTCCCTGGGTAACCCGGTCCAAAGTTGCCTCTTCTGTACACAAACCGTGCTGTCAGTGAGCGGGAGGGAGGGCGGGCGGGAGGGGGCCAGGCGGGGAGGGGGCTCGGCTCCCAGGGCGAAGCTGCCCGTGCCCCTCCCCCATCAGGCCCGCGCCCTCTTCCTCCTGCGGCCTGAGCTCCAGCTCCAGCGGCTGAGTCCAGCTGTCCAGCCATTTCCAACCAGGTGAGCGGAGAGCCCCCCTTCACTCCACACGCATTGGGGGTTCAGGCTGGTCAGAGAGGATGGGCCTTGAGCCCCCGGGAGAGAAGGCTGAGGTCCTGGGAGGGCGATGGTGCCCAGAGGCACAGGGAGCCCCCGGGGCTTCTCCCAGGAGACCACCCTCCCCGCAGGCGATTCTTATCTACCTGCTTTAGAGCCCTGCAGGGCCTCGGGCCGGGGTGGAGACTCTTACCTTCCTCACTGTGGCCCTGGGTGGCAGGTCACACTCATAGGTCCTGTGGGGGCTGGGGGTCCAGCAGCCGGGCGGGCCCAGGAGAGGCCTCAGAGTAGAAGGAACTTGCCCCTGGGTGTGGGCAGCCGACTCTGGGCCTCTGGGAGGAAATCTCTCTCTCTCTCTCTCTCTCTCTCACACACACACACACACACACACATGCGTGTGCCGGCACAGCACCCACAGGCACCTCTCCTGGCCCATCTAGCTCAGGGCACGGGTGCCGCCGGAGTGAAGCTACGGGCGGGGTCCCGGAGGGGTAGGGCGGGCCCGGCCGGCTGCTGGAGCCTGGCCACCATTCTCGGGTCCGCTCTGGGTTTGGGTCAAACAGCGCCCTCCCGGTTCCTCTCGCTCTCTCCCGCGGCGGGGGGCGAGGGGCACTAGGTCGCCGTCTGCCGGCGCAGACACCCAGAGGCTCCGGGGAGGTACGTGGCCTGTGCTCTGGCCCTCGGCTCGGCCGGACAGAGGCCGCAGCAGGCCCCGGGCGAGAAGGGGGGTGGGCGGCCTGGCCGGAGAGCCCACCGGGACAGCGGCCGCCGGGGCCCAAGCGCTGGCCCTGCGAGCGCCAGCCTCCCGCGCTCGGGCGTCTCCGGTTCCTCTCGGCAAACCGCGGCGGGAAGGCGCCCTCTCTGCAGCGGGCCGGGAGCCGCAGAGGCATCGCGGGGCGCGGCCGAGGGGAGGAGGAAGGAGA
This sequence comes from Pteronotus mesoamericanus, assembly GCF_021234165.1. NCBI lineage: Eukaryota > Metazoa > Chordata > Mammalia > Chiroptera > Mormoopidae > Pteronotus > Pteronotus mesoamericanus. The sequence continues at coordinate 4,792,198 of NW_026554998.1, read as the reverse complement.
AAGGGAGCGGAGTCAGCCCGGCCGGCAGTGACTCGCGGGGCCGCCGCTCCGCCAATCTGCGGCCGCTGACGCGGGGGGCGGCTCCCGGCGCTCGGATATCTGCCCGCCCGGGCGCGGGTCGCCGAGAGCCTGGTCCGTGAGGGCGCTGCGCTCTGGGGACGGCCGCTGCACCTGCTGTGGATCCCGGCAGCCGCTCCGTGCGCCCCCACCCCCCGCACCCGCCGCCCCCTCCGTGCCGGCGACCCTGCGCCCTCGTCTCCCTCCAGGTCCCCGCCTCCCGGCTGCAGCGTGAGAGCCGAGCCCTGCCCGAAGGAGCCGCCCCTTCTCCGCCTGGCCAGCCCGGCGCCTAGCGCGGCCCACCGAGCCCCGGATCGGATTGCTCCGCACGGTCGCCGCCGCCGCCGCCACCTCCAGGCCGCCGCGCCCCGGCCGGCATGGGCCGCCGCGCCGGGCCCCTGCGCGCCCGATGAGCGCGGCCGGAGACGCGATCCGGCCACTGCGCGCGCAGGGCCTCACCCGACTGCGCCCCCAGCTCCGCGGAGGAGGACCATCGGCCCCGCCGCTGAGGGCGCGGCCGCTCGGGACAGGAGAGAGGGAACAGCCCCGAGATGGCCCGGCGAGGGTGCGATTTGGCGGTGGGCTCCTTCCACGTGGTGCCGGCCCGGGGACAGCCCCCGAGCTGGTAACTGTCGGAAGCCAGATGGACCTTGACCCTAGCCGCGGCACTGATTTCGTGCCTAGCCAATACTAGAGGGGCTCGCGCGGCCCGCTCGAGGAGGGCGCCGAGTCCCGGGCCGCGCTCAGCGCGCGGCCATGAAGATGATCCTGGTGCGCAGGTTCCGAGTGCTCATCCTGATGGTGTTCCTGGTGGCCTGCGCGCTGCACATTGTGCTGGACCTGCTGCCGAAGCTGGAGCGGCGCGCCGCCCGGCCATCGGGGGAGCCCGGCTGCTCCTGCGCACAGCCCGCGGCTGAGGCGGCGGCGCCCGGCTGGGCCAAGGCGCGCGGCCGCCCCGGGGAGCCTCCGGCCGCCGCCTCGGCCGCCGGCGACTCTGGCTGGCCCAACAAGCACACGCTGCGCATCCTGCAGGACTTCAGCTCTGACCCGTCCTCCAACCTCACGTCCCACTCGTTGGAGAAACTGCCTCCCGCAGCCGAGCCGGCGGAGGGCGTGTTGCGGCGGCAGGACCCCGGCGCCCCCAGACCCCGCGACCCCGCGCACCGGCCGCTGCTCCGAGACCCCGGCCCGCGCCGGCCGGGGCCGCCCGCTGGCCCGAGCGGGGACGGCCCCCTCCTGGCCAGGCTGTTTGAACACCCGCTGTACCAGGTCGCCATCCCGCCGCTGACGGAGGACGACCTTCTCTTCAACGTGAACAGCGACATCAGGTTCAACCCCAAGGCGGCGGCAGAGAACCCCAACTGGTGAGTGGGGTCCAGGGCCCCCTGGGGTGGGTGCTGGTGGGCACAACCCGTGAGACGGACACACGGCCTTTGATGGTGAAGATCCGCCTGCGTGGTTCACTCAGAAAGGCCCTACGACCTCCCAGGCACTGCGTGCGGATACCCAGAGGCCCCTGGGACGGGAGCTTCTGCGGCCTCGCCCTCGGGGCGGCCTCTTGCTCAGGGCAATGCCTTTGTCTCCAGAGCCGGTGCCTGTGCCTCCGGGGAAGGGCTGGCCGGAGGGCGGGCTGGGCGCTGGAGAGCGGAGCGTGGGCAGCCAGTGCTCGCAGGGCCCTGGTCTCTGGCTGGGGAAGTGGAGTCAGGCCATCAATGAATGAGCCCGCGGCGGAGTGAGGGCGCGCCGTCCCGACCCTTCCCCGGAAGCTGCGGGCGGCAGGTTTTCAGATACCTGGGGTCATCGCTGTGGTGGACACGCCAGGAAGGCCGGGGGAGGCCCAGGAAGCTGTGTGAGCCCGTCTCCGAGAGGGGCGTGCCAGCTCCGAGGGGCATCACCACGGGCCGCTCCCCACGGCGCGCCCATGGCGCCGCCTGCACCAGGAGACAGCCTCACAAGAGGCGGACGCACCCGCAGAATCATCCCTTTAAACGGCTCTGGTGTCAGCCCTTCCCCCAGGCCCCCTCAGCCACAAAGATCAAGATGAGCAGATGCTGCAACCAGAGTAGTGAAATATTAACTAGCAGCGAGGCTGGAGTGAAAACGACCTGCAGCAGGCGACCCGCCACGGAGAGGAAGGCCAGTGTCCAAAACCTCTGCAAAGACCCTTCTCCCCTGGCGAGTGAGCAGGCCCATGGCTTTGTGTCTGAACACCGCCCGCGCCTGTTTGGGGGCCTCTGGGCTGCGTCTGCTGCCCAGGGTCAAGGAGAGGCTCAGAAACTTCGGAGTCGGACCCGTGTGCTGGCGGGGGCCCTTCCACGGAGAGACGGTGCCCGGGGCCCCCACTGTGTCCCCCGGGGCGGGAGGGCTCGGGGCCGAAAGGGCCTCACGTGCAGGTGAATGGGCGCAGAGAGCAGCCCGCCTTTCCCTGCAGCCCAGCAGGAATCCGGGTCTGCGCGCGCCCAGACCGGCCCCTTGGTCCCGGCGGGTGCAAGGATGGCCTCGTGGGTGGCAGGCCCTGCCTCCTTCCTCCCTCCCCACCCGGGGCCGCTCTCATTAAAATTAAATTTAGCCGGTTGCATCATTCCTGCCCCCGGTGGCGGGAACCAGAGCAGGCTCCCAGGCAGAGCTCCTGACAGACGGGGCGTGTCCGGGCCTCACAGTCTGCGGTCAGAGATGAGCTCGTCCGCCTGCCCCGGAAGCGCCCCCCGGGCCGGCCTCCCGGGCTGCTCTGGTGACCCTGGACCGGCGGGGGGGCGGGGGGGCCTGGCGCTGGCGTCCTGGGTTAGGTCCAGCTGTAGTTACAGCTGTCTGGGGCGGCTCGGGGGTAAGTAAGAATTACACGTCCGTAGATGTGTTATTACTCGGTGCAACAGCCACAGAAAAATGCGGAGCCGGCGGGGTCCGGCTGCCACAGCGGCGCCCTGGGATGAACCACATTGTCTGGACCGGGAGTCGAAACCGTGGCATCAGCGGCCGCCCCCTCGTCTCTGCCCTCCCTGCTGACACTGGGGTGCCTTCGTTGCCACAGGCCGCAGGAGGGTCCTGAGGATGAAGCGCTCTCGCCCACGGGGGAGGCGGCCGTGGACAGCTACCCCAACTGGCTCAAGTTCCACATCGGCATCAACCGGTACGAGCTGTACTCCAGGCACAACCCGGCGGTGGACGCGCTGCTGCGGGACCTGGGCCGGCAGAAGATTACAAGCGTCGGTAGGTTCCTCGCCTGTGCCCAAGGGCCCGGGAGCCGCAGACCTGGGGGGCGGGGCAGACAGGCGACTCCGTGCCATTGGCCGCTGTGGGGGCAGGCAGTCCTTCTAGACCACAGGGCCCCTCCTCGGGTGACGAGGGGCACCCCTGGGGCCGCGGCCCCTCACTCCGCGCGGGGGAGGCCCAGTGCCGCGCCCATAGGCTTCCTGAGGCTGGGCCGGCGCCCAGCACCGCCGGTGCCCCTGCAGTTCTGTGTGGGTGGGAGTGGCCGGGGCTCTGCTGGGCGGGGGCCCTGCACTCAGTAGTCACACCTCTGAGTGAAGCTGGGGCCCGCGGACTCAGGCAGAAAAGGGCACCCGGCTACTAATTGCAGGAGAACGTGCCGCGCAGTTTCTGAGTGTGGACGTTCGGTGCCATTGTTCTCGGCCTGTGGGCGATTCCTTGGAAAGGTCCCCCGAGTCGCTGTGGCTTGGAGAAGCCCCGGGGGGCCGCACCCCAGGGCGGGAAGCACTGTGACGCGGGGCCTTGCAGGGTGCGCCTGGCCGGGCGGGGACACGTGAGCGCGGGTCCCCACGCTGCGCATGCCGCAGGCAGCTCTGGGCGCGAGCCTCGTGGTGGCCGGTGAGTGGTTCCCATGCTGCGCAGGTTCCGGCCGCCGGGGGCTCGGTCCGGCTGCCGACAAAGGGCATTAGGTGTTGCCTTTGAGACTGGCAAGGGGGTCTCCAGAGCCCTTTAGAGACTGTGTCCAGCGTTCTCTGCCCGGCCCCAAGCTGCTGGGGGGAGGCAGGACGTGCGCCCTCGTGACAGACGACTGGCCGGGCGTCTTCGGGGCCCGGGCCTCAGGCTGTGCTGGGAAGCAGCTCCTGTGAATGGCGGGGGCGTCCCTTCACCCCGAGAGCAGCCACAGCTGTTAAAGACCCAGCGCCTGGACCAGCTCCTTCGTCCGTTCGGGGGCTTCATGGGCACCGCCGGCCCCTCAGGCCCCTCCCTGGCCGGGGCCGTGGAGGACGACCCCTGTCTGGGCGAGGCTGTGCTGCCGCCCGACCTGAGCCCGGGGGACGCGAGAGGCACACGCTGACCGAGAGCGAACACCGGGTGCCGCAGGGCACAGTCCGGAGCGTTCAGGGAGGAGGCGCCCCCAGCGGGCAGAGGCCGCGTCAGGGGCCGCGTCAGGGGCCAGGGCCGGGGGGCAGCCGCAGGGGGGCTGTGCCTGCCCTGGGCCCCCTCCTCCCATTCCCGCAGGGGCCTGGCCTCGGTGTGGCCGGCCCCAGGGTTCTGGCTTCTGTGGCCTGGGGCGAGGCCCTGCCCGCCCCGGCCCTGCAGGCTGTCTGAGCGGATCTCGCTCGCCTGCGGCCGCACTGACCGCACGGGTCCGAGTGCTGCCCATTCCTTGGGGCGGCGGGCCCATGGGGGTGAAGGCACCTACAGGTGGTGGCGGGTGCTGGCAGGGGCGCCGATGGGCCCGGTGCCGCCCCCAGGCAGGACGGGGGCCTGGGCTCGGTCCTGGCTCCACCAGACACCGGCCACAGTGACCCGGGCCCCTGGGTCCCCCTGTCCAGAGGTCACAGGGAGCACGGGAGGGTCACGGCCTGGACCCTCTGATCTGCGACCTGCAAACCTGAGACCCAAACAACTCATTCGACAGCAAAACCCAGCCTTGGCCTGGAGTCACGGGGCGGCAGACCTAAGCTGGCGAGACCCTTCCCGAGCCCCTTTGTCCCCCTTGAGTGGCATCGGACGGGTTGGATCCCGGGGTTCTGCCCAGGCCCATCCAGGCATCACGCAGCATGTGCTGCGTTCACACCGCCTGCGCTGGGGCCACCCGAAGCCGTCAACACCTCCGGACAGTTTGGCCCCCTGAGAATGTGAAGGAGGCCATGCGCCCCAGAAATTTGCTTCACAGGGTTGTGGAGGGGACCCTGGAGTAAAGAGAGAACCGTGAGAAAAGCGAGGGGCAGGGTCCCCAAGGGGCGGACAGAGCCCCCCACGCGGCGTGGCCGGGGCAAGGGCCTTGGCCAGAAACTCGGACCGTGGCCCCAGCCGCCCTGGGTCTGCGGACGCTCCCGGCACGTCCACGCTGGTGCGAAGGCCTGGGTCTGGGGGAGCAGGAAGTCCTCTCACACTCGAGCAAAGGGTGCGGCGCTCAGCCGTGCCAGCCCAGGCGGCCTCTCCGCGGAGCGCCGGAGAGTGGCAAGCCCGAGGGTTGGGCTGCAGGTGACCCCGGCGAACGCGCTGTCCCGGGGTGTCTGCCCCTTAGCCGGCTGCCAGAGACGGCCCCTGGCCGGGCCCTCGGCTCAGCAGATCCCGCGGGGCAGCTTTGGAGGCCGGGGTCCGAGGTGGGAGCTGAGGGCTGCTGGCGGCCCCCCCCGGCGTTGTGTGAGCCCCACAGGCTGCACCCCCTGGGGAAGCCTGGGTGGCGGCCCCCTCACGGGAGCCCAGAGTGAGCCCCGGATTCGAGGGTTGGCGTCACCGTCCTCCGGAGCCTGAGATGGAAGGAAAGAAAGGACCGGAAGTGCCGGTGACCCGCAGGGCAACATAAAAAGTTCTAAATTTGAAGAGCCAGAAACCCAACCAACCTTCCTGCAGCTGCCTTGCAAATAGGGACACGGAGGCCTCGGGGAAGGGAGGCTGGCCCACAGCTGGCACGTCCCTGCCGTCGGCCTGGGCGGCCACTGCACCCTCGGGTTCACCTCACGCTGAGCCTGCGCCTGGCAGCGCTGCTGCAGGGGTGCGGTGCCCGCCACGTCCCCGGGGCCCTCGGGGGGGTCCCGTGAGGACCCTGCTCGGAGCCTTCGACCCCCTTCCTGACGTGTGCGCGGCCAGCAGGGCTGTGTCTGTGGCCAGGCTCCTGGCTCCTCCGTGGCATTGCCGCCGCCGCCACCTGGGAAGAGGCTGGAAACATTGTCTCCTCCGTTCAGCTCGGGGTAGGCGTGCGGTGCCTTCCCGGTCGGTGCCATCACGTGCAGTCGGGGGCGCAAAGAATAAAGGACGCAATGACAACTCTGCACTTGGGACAACTTAGAAAGGAGAAGCCACACCGCAGGAGAGGGTCCGGGCGGCTCTGGCCTGACACGCAGCCAGGTCTGGACAAGCCCGCGGGGGTCCCCGAACAAAGGGGACGGCCCCACAGGCAGAGGGGCTGGAGTCCAGGGCCCAGCGGCGGAGGAACAAAGGCCGTGCCCTGTCTGCCTGGGGCCTCGTGGCCACCCTGCCTCTGCTCCAGCCCCGGAAAGGTCACAGGGCCTCCTCCCGCCCCCAGGCGCCAGGGTGGCAGCTGTGGGTCCCGGTGCCCAGGACCAGCAGAAAGAGAACTGAAAATGCCCAGAGGGCCAGACACCCCGGCGCAGGGCTGGGGGGACCGCGGATTGTCCCCAAGGGAGGGGGAGGGCAGGCGCAGGCTCTCCTCCCAGCCCTCGGGTCCAAGGCCAAGCACCGAAGACCCAGGGTCCCCCTCACCTGCTCTCCGCGTTCTGACCAGTGGGCAGCCGCAGCCTGGGACCCGACAGGTGTGAGTTCCAGCGGCTCCCTCGGCGCTGGGGGAGGGAGGCTGGGTTTCCACCCGCGACGCTGTTCTCAGCTCCCTCTTAAGTACAGTTTTCAAAGCACAAGGTGCTGCCTCACAGAAAAGCGCGGTCCAGGCCGGCAGAGATCACGGCTCACGCGTCCCGAGGGGGTGCGCGGCGGCCCCACGCCCGGGCAGCGCTGGTGGAGTCCGAGCATGTTGGTGGTCACGGCTCTCCAGTGCCGAGGCGCTGTGCCCGGGCCGCGGGGGGCGTTCCGGCGTTCTCTCACCGTGCGGCAGCACGGACAGGCAACGGTTCACGACCGTCCCTCAGTGCTGACTCACGACATGCGGCAGCACCGTCGGCATGTGACTTCGGGGACGCCAGGAACGGCAGAGCCGACACCGGGCCTGCACGGCGGGACCTGCGGGCAGAGGGGGCAGCACTCGGCCAGGGGCGCTGGGCGCTGGGGGCCAGGAGGCTGCGGAGGCTGTGGAGGGAGCCGGCCTGGGTGCCTGGGTGCCGCTGGCTTGGTGGTGGCTGCAGAGATGGAGGGAAGGTGGCGGGTGACAGGGGTGTGTTCGGGGTGCAAGTGACTTCTGAGGCGTGGCCGCAGGCGTGAGCCTGGCCGCCTGCCCAGGGGGGCTCACCCCTCAGTCAGGCCCCTCCCTGGGCCTGGGGTTGCCTGGACCTCTGTCCCCGGGGATCCCTGGAGGCCTGACCAGCGGCTCTGGCCCAGGGCCCGCGCCTGCCCGCCTGGGCTCCTCCTCTGGGCTCCCCCTGCGCCCACAGCACCGCTCCCAGCACCCGACGGATCCCCCGAGTCACCACCCGCAGCCGCGCAGAAGGGCGGTGTCCAGGGGCCCCGGCCGTGGGGTCGGGGTGAGCTGGCCTCCCTGGGGCAGCAGTGACCCCGGGTCTCCCTCCTTCTCCGGCAGCCATGAAGTCAGGGGGCACGCAGCTCAAGCTCATCATGACGTTCCAGAACTACGGACAGGCGCTGTTCAAGCCCATGAAGTGAGTGCCGGGCGCTGGGGGCGGGGGGGGGCCTGCCGGTGCCAGGCCTGGCGCAAAGGCCACGTCACCGGGCCTCGGACGTCCGTCCTGATTTCAAATTTTCAACGTAAGCCACCAATGTAGATTTTTTTTGTTTAATCTTCAAATGTTAAAAACTTCCCTTTATGCATTTATAACCTTGTAAGCTGGTGGTCAAATAACATGAATTAATTAGGTGGTAGCATTTTTCCCCCAAGGCCTTGATGGAGGTAAGTTGGGAGGCACAGTTGGCCGGTGGGTGGAGCCTGGGGTCCTGGACGCGGGTTCCTGTGGTGAGTGGGGCACAGAGGCCGAAGGGGCTCATGTGTTCAATCGGCATCGAAAAGCGCACCCCAAACACGTCAGCCCGTGAGTCCTGGGGTATCTGCGAGGCTATTAACAGCTTCATCAAACTGTGAGTCGCGAGCTAGTCCCATCGCCCACTCACGGCTGCAGCCCAGTGGCCGCGGTGCCCAGGCAGCGTGTCCGTCAACAGGATCGCCGCCCATGGGCCGGGCAGCTGCGCCCGACGCCTGCTGGCCCCCCACCCTCCCCGGCGCGGCAGGCCCCTGGCCCCCGGCCTGTCTCCGTGGGTTTTCTGGTTCTGGAGTCTCTCGCGGACTGAGCCGCGTCCTCGGGGCTCGGCGGCGCCGCGGCAGGGCCAGGGAGTCCGCGCGCCCTCCAGCCCCTGGGCTCTTGGGTTCCTCGCACTCTGGCCGTACGATGAGTGACGGGCGCTGTTGCGAATGTTCGTGCGCCAGTTCTCGGGTGGACGTAGGTTTCCATTTGGGGGCAAACCCCCAGGGGTGGCAGTGCCGTATCGTATAACAACTGGACTGAGCTGCCGGCGGAACGGCCGGGCAGCAGCTGCCCCCGCAGGTCCCCGGCCACCGCGCGCCCTCACCAACACCCCTCATTGCCCACCCCTGGCTCGCAGCCGGCCTGGCGGGCGGCGGCGCCTCCTCGTGGACTCGCCTGGGGCGCCCCTGCCGGCTGATGGCGGCTGCTCCTGTTCACAGGCTTGTTGGTCATTTGGACGTCATCTTTGCAGAAATGCCTCTTCGGATCTTTGGCCACTGTTTTAGTTGGGTTGTATTTGTTAATTGGTTGTGAGGCTTTCTGTGTTTCAGATACAAGATCCTTTCCACACGTGTGGCGTCCTTTTTAACTTGGAGGGTGTGTAACTTACTATTTTATTGTTCCGTGGGATTTTGGTGTAGTATTTAGAAGATTTTGTTTGTTTTTTTTTAGAGAGAGGGGAAGGGAGGCAGGGAGAGAAGGGGAGAAACAGCGATGTGAGGGACACATCGATCGGTCGCCTCTGACCGGGACGGCCCCCGCGACCCACGCCTGTGCCCTGCCTGGGAATCAAGCCGGAGACCTCGTGGTTTGCGGGACGACACCCGACTCCTTGAGCCGCACCGGCCAGGGCGGCTTTGAAGTCCGGATGTTGACAACTGCGCCTGCTCCATGTGGCTGACGCTCTGCGGTGCCCCTGCGAGCCCAGGCCGGGGCCCCTCCTCGGGGCCTCTGTCCCCCCGCGCGCTGGCCTTGGCCCAGCCCCTCCCGGCACCTGCACCCTTTCCCTCTGTCCTCGCCTCTGGGGGCTGCTCTGCGGGCGGCGACGCCCCCCCCCCCCCCCCGAGCTGCTTCCTCGCGTCGCTGTTGTTATTCGTACGCACAGCCTCCGCTCCTGACCTCTCGCGCCACAGGCAGCTGACCGCGACGCATCGAGCCGCCTGAGCCTTGCGGTCACGGGACCAGGCTCCGGCCGGCCGTCCTGCAGGGAGGAGGAAGCGGGGGTCAGAAGGGCTTGAATGCCAACAGGGAGCGGGGCCCACGCCGGGGCCGGAGTTGGGGCTCAGACGTCCTGCCCGGGCCAGGCCCGCGGGGGCGTCGTTGCTGAGACGTCCGCGGGCTCCTGGGGTCACTGCGCTTGGCGGGGAGGCCGTGCGTCTTCTGCTCCGTGTCCGGTTTGCTGAGTGGCCGGAGCGCAGGGCAGGCCCCGCCCCCGTGCCCCGTGGCCGAGGCGCAGCCAGGCCTCCCCCAGCCACCTGCACGCTTTCCTTCCGCGAAGAATAGAAACGTGTGTGTTCCTCTCCCAGGGAAACTGCCTGGGAGCAGTGATTTCGCGGCCCAGGGCCCCGCGCAGCCGAGGCGCGGGCACAGTGGCGGCCGCAGAAACCTTGCCAGGCCGGCGCTTCTAAACACGGACGTCGGGGCCCCCGCCGGCTCCGATGAGCGAGGCCGCCAGGCACATGCAGAGCAGAGGAGGGCGGGCCGAGGGCAGGGCAGCGCCCGAGTGGGGGGCTGGGCCCTGTGTTCAGCGTCCTGTCCGCCCAGGCGGCAGGTGGACAGGCCCCAGGACAAGTCTGTGCGGGACCTCGTGGGAAGCTGCCCCGGGGGCGGGGGCGGGGGCGGGGGGCAGCACCTCGGCCGCTCCGCAGCCTGGAGAAGGCCTCCGAGCGGGCACCACACAGTGAGCGGGGCTCCTCCTGGGGCCTGCGGGCCTGAAGCCTCGGGAGCACGGGGGCCCCAAGGGCCGGCGATCGTGCCGTTAGGAGGGCCCGAGTACCCGAGTTCTCCTGATGAATAATCCGTGTTTTCTCAGAGCGGGGCCCTCGCTCAGCCCAAGGGCAAAAGGGTTGCCCAACAGCCAGTGGCTGGGTGTGGAGCCAGCGGAAGCCCGGGCCCGGCCCGGCTGGACAAGGACCCTTTTGTGTCCACACGCGGCCGGGCCAGCCTCCAAACCCACCCTGCCCTTCTGCTGACTTTCAGGAGCTCAGCGTCCTCCCCGTGGGGCCTCCGGCCAGGGTCCTCCGCCAGGCCTCGGTCTGCCCCACGCGGGGCCGCCGAGCCGGTCCCGCCCGGGCTGGCACGGGGCCTTCCGGCCCTGTCAGTCTCGGCGGCCAGGCTCAGCTCTCCCCTGTGCCCATCCCCACCCTGGTGCAGCCGTCGGTGCCAACAGCAGGCGCTGCCGTGGCGTCCGGCCTTCAGCAGTGACCGGACGCCTGGCACGGAGCCACGGGTCTGCCACAGCCGACAGCCAACCACGCAAACATAGACGAGAACGTCCCCGGGGCTCGGTCCCTGGGGCCTCAGCTGGGCCTCGTGGCTGAGATGCCGGGGCCAGGCTAGGTCTCCGTCGTGACCTCACGCAGCCGTGGGCCCGACGGTCCCGGAGCGGGGGGGCGCCTGAGTGGCCCCGTGGGGCCCGCCGCCCGGTGCCGGGGACAGGCAGGCAGGCCCGGCCTGGGCCGGAGCAGACACCGCATTGCACAGGCTCCCTGTTGTAGGACGCGGGTTGTCTCCAATTTCACGGATTATTTTTACAGTCAGAAAATAAATGGACTTTATTAATTGAAAGACAAACAACCCATGGCAGCGTTTGAGCCTCCCGAGGCAGCTCAGCAGCAGGACGTGCCGGCGGTCCGGCGAAGCCGCGCGGCAGGACCGCAGCTCAGCCCAGCCCCACGGCCCAGCGGCCCGCAGGCCCCTGGCCTTGCCTGGCAGCACCTCTGAAGACTGCTGCCCGCCCCGTGAGCCCCACCGTCGCGAAGAGAGGCCACGTTCGGAAGAGCTTGACGACGAGAGAGCAGCACCTGGTCCTTGGGGGCACGTGGACAGTGTGGGCGGAGCCTTTGCGAAGGGTCTCCCTCACCAGCCCCCCCTTTGCTCCCAGGGCCATGGCAGGCCTTTTCCCCAGAGTCCCGGTCTCCCCGCAGGCGGCACACAGGCTCGCCCTGCCCCCGCCCGCTGAGTTCTCCGAGCCCGCGCGGGAGGCTGGCACGGCACTGCATCCCGGGTGAGGGGCCCGAGGACCTGGACCGCGAGGCGAGGGGGGCACGGGCCCCACCGAGGACAGGACGTGAGGCTTCCCTGAACCCTCAGGCTGCCTGGGGAGCGGCTGCCCTTGGGGGTCCCCCGAGCTGCGTGGCACCAGCGCCGGCCGGCCGTGCGCACGGCCCTCTGTGGACAGGATGGCCCGTCGTGCGGGCCCGAACTCTCCGTGGGCTGCAGGGCCAAGCTGCCTCTCTGCCCGCTGAGGCCACCCGGCTCCCCAGACACCCCGTCCCATTACCTGCAGCCAGACTGCGCCCAGGCTGCCCACCGAAGCTGCTGCTCCGCGTGGCCGCTGGGAGCTCCGTGCGGGACAAGACGAGAGGAAGAGGGCAGTAGCCACAGCTCTGTAGCCGGAGGGGAGCCGAGAGCAGGGAGGCGAAGGGTCGGTGAGACCCCGAAGGCGCCTGCGCCGCTGAGCCCCATTGCGCGGGGGCGGAGCCGAGCCCGGGCCTCAGGCTGCCCCACCCTGGCCAGGCCAGCTGTCGGTGGCCGCCGTTTCCTTGGGGCTTCGGGAAAAGATTGTCCCCTTTGTTTAAAATCAAAGCAAGCAAGTCCTCCCCCGAAACCACAGCAGCACCCAGAGGGCCCCTCCGTCCTCTCCTCTCCGGTTGTGACAGCCCCGGGGTGGGGGGGGCGGTCCCCGCTGGGGGCCGCCCTCGTTCTGACTGTCTCCCCGGGGAGGGGAGAGTAAAAGGCCTAACCCTTCATTTCCTCATGTGGGGAGGAAAGCGGGAGTCGGGGCATTTCTTCAGGAGCCGAGCGACCAGGCCTGGCGGTGGCCGGCGCCTCCCCCAGGAGGGAGCTGTGCAGAGCCGAGCGCCTTCGGCAGCCCGAGTCGGAGCGGCCCCCGGGCCGCAGCCCCTGGAACCCGCGGGTCTCTCCCGCTGGAGGAGGACACGCGTGGCCGTCCTGAGTGAGGGTCTCCTCCGCGCGGCCGCGCCCTCATCTCGTCCCACGTCTCAGTGGAACGATGAACCGCGGGCGCGTTGGAGCGGGAGGGCGTTGTGCGCAGGGAGCAGGGCCTCCTGGGAGGGTGCCCTCCTTCCCGCCTCACTCTTGTGCCTCGGCCTCTGCCGTGAGCTCAGGATGAGCCGACAGAGGGTGCTCGAAACTCAGCAGATCCGGAACCTCCTCGCACAGCTTCCCCGCCTTTGCCTTTGAAATCAAGGCCACATCATTGCAATTATTTCTGCGCGGAAACGACTTCAGACTTTACAGTAACAGGTCTTTGCATTGTTTTTAAGTTGGTTTCCATTGACTGATCGTGCAGCCCAGGAAGGCCCGGGGCGCGTCCCGTATTCTCTCTTTCTCTGGCATCTGCAGGAACGGGGGTGCCTTCTCCCCAGGTATCCTCGCTGTTTCTCAGAAGGGGGTCAGCTTCCCAGCGATGGCGTGACTGGGTCTGGGGGGCGAGGGCCAGGCCACGCCCCTTTCCCAGGCTGCTGATCCCTGTCCTTCCTGCTGCTCTGGGCGGCCTGTGCCCGGCGGCTGCGGGACTGGCTCCCCCAGCTGCAGGCGTGGGGCCCCGAAGCCCCAGGGACCCACGGGCTGGGGGCCCTGGGAAACGCAGCCCCGGCTGAGGGGCACCGGCCGTCTCGGGGCGCAGGGGCGCCCCTCTGCCGTCGGCTCCTCCCAGTCCCCGCTAAGGAGCCCCCGGAGACCTGGGGCCACCCCGATCTTGTCGGGCAGCCCCCCATCTCGCAGGCCTGGGCCTGGCCGTTGCTGCAGAGTTTCTCGTGCCATTCAATGTAGCACCTGCTCAGGTCCTGGGGTCCCAGGTCACGGATGTCCTGGGCCAGGTCACATGGCGGCCACCCCACTTCCATGTGAAGGGCCCAGTCGGCTCTCAGCTCTGCTTCCTGTGCATCCAGGGGGTCCCTCGGGGAGGGCCTTTGGGTGGGGTCACCGCAGAGGAGGGGGAGATGGAATGTGGGCGTGCAGGGTGCCCCAAGAACGGGACGCGAGGGCGTTGGGGTGCTTGGCGCCCCCAGGGCTGCCGCCCGGGCCTGGGGGCTCAGCGTGGCCGCCTGCATCAGGCGTGACATTGGGGGCCTCCCAGGGAGAGCGGGCGCGGACAGGACCTCGGGTCCCGGCCCTCCTCCCTTTCACCAGGCTCTGCCTCTTCTCCCCGTCTGGCCCCTTCGTCCGCGCCGCCAGGGCCGCCTTTCCCTGAAGGGGTCACTGAGCCGCGGCGGCTGCTTCCCAGGAGCGCCGGCCTCGAGCCTTCCCCACGTCCTGCTGCGCAGGCTCCCCTGCCGTGCGGGGCCAAGCGCGCCCGGGCCGGACGGGGGCCGCCTGCTCGCCGGTCCCGACGCCTGCGGAGCGCCCGGCCTTCTGGCACGGTGCCCCGGGTGCTGTCCCAGCGGACGCTCGTCCGCAGCCTCCCGCCTGTCGGGCAGGTGCAAGCGCGCAGCTTGGCCGGCTCACCCTGTGCGTCCGGCTGCGTCTCCTGTTCCGTGTTCTCGCCCGCCCGCCCCCCGCCCTGGCACACCTTCAGCCCGGACACCTGCAGGAAGCAGGGGTTGCCAGGTGACCGGGTTCAGCTGAGGCCAGTCTCCTGCCAGGGGGCAGTGGGTTCAGCACTTTTCCGAAGTGTTGTCCCCGAATGGCTGAGTCAGCGGCAGCACCCCCTGGCCCGTGGTGCGGCCCAGGAAGCGGCAGGCCTCCCCCCTCAGTCCCCACGCCGTCCCTGCTGGGCCGCCGGGCCCTGAGAACCGCCAGCGGGCCGCCCGAGCAAGCCCACGCCGTTTGGAGACCCCTGAGCTCTCCTCGGGCGGGGACTGGGGGAGGCGCAGCCTCCAGGAGCTGAGCTGACGGCTGGAGGGGCCGTCATCGCGCAGATGTCTGGGGCCTTCCCTTTGTCGCTGGCCGCCCTCGGCTCTCGGGTTCGCACTACGCTTGTCTGCCCTGCCCTTCACGGGGGGCGGGGGCCTCCCACACCAGCCCCAGGCCTTTCCTCGTCCTCCTTCCCTGTGTGTGTGGCGGGGGGAGCCTCCGGGGCAGGTGGGGCCGGGACCGCCCGCCGCACCCCAGAGCCCAGCCTGAGTGTCCTGGGAGGATGGAGCCGTGCAGAGAGGGTCCCCGGGTCCCAGCCGGGGAAGCCGAGGGTGAAGAGCCGGGGCTCACGCACCAGCCTCCTTTCAGGGGCCAACGAGCCCCCACCCGTGGGCGTCCGACAGAACACAGGGTGGAGGGCCCCGCCGGGGTCGGCCTGTGCGCCTCCGTCCCCCAGCGCCCAGCTCGCGGCCTGAGTGGGTTAAGTCAGGCCCTGCCCCACGGGCTCTGGTCCGCAGGCCGAAACCCGGCGTGAGGACAGCCTCTGGGTCACCGCGCCCCAGGCCTTCTGGGAAGGGGCGCTGCCTGGCCCGAGTGGCCTCAGGGCAGGGACAGAGCTGCCTCGTTCTGCGAACAGCCAGGACGGGACAGCCCGAGGGGCCGGGGCGGGACCAGGACCTTCCCTGGAACCTGGCCACAGCGCCTGCCGGGCTCCTCCTCCGGAGCCACAGGGCTCAGAGCCAGGGCGGGGCGGGGCGGGGCCGGGCGGGAACCCTGGCCTTCAGCGCGGCAGCTGTCGCCCTGCACCGCGGGCACCAAGAGGCCCGTGTGTGTCAGGGACAAGGGTCGTGGCGGCGACGGTGGCGGCAACAGCGATGCGGGTGGTGACGCCGGAAGCCGGTGGGCACTGCGGGTTCACGCCCCCTCCCGAGGCTTCGTCAGCGACCCCTCCCGCGCCCACCTGACGTGAAACACCTGCTCAGAAGCAGGTGCTTTGCCAGGCCCTGCTGCCGTGGGCGAAGCCGCTGCCGGGGGCTGCCGGGAAGGGCCCGGGGCAGAGACGCGTCTGGGGGCGTGTGGGGCACAGCACGGGGCGGCACAGAGGTGGGCCGGGCGGGGGCCGCTGGGCGGTCGGCGGTGGCGTGGCCGCCGGCTGAGTGAGGGGAGCAGTGCCGGGGGTCGCCAGGGGGCTGGACCGTGACGGTCCTGGGTGGGGGCGGGGCCCAGGAGATGGGTGGGCAGGAGGGAGCTGGCCTCGGAGCCCGGGGGGGCCGGGTCTCAGCCAGGTGTGCCTTTCTGCAGGAGGGTTTGCTCAGTGATGAGCCCTTTCCTTTTGTCTGACTTCTCTAGGCAAACGAGAGAGCAAGAGACGCCTCCTGACTTTTTTTATTTCTCCGACTACGAGAGGCACAACGCAGAGATCGCGGCCTTCCACCTGGACAGGTGAGCCCAGCCCACCTGCGGCTCCCCCGGGGCCAGTCCCTGGGTCCGAGTGCGGAGCTGGAGCCGCCTCCCGCGCAGACGGGACGGGACGGGACGGGACGGGGGGTGGGGGTGCTGTGAGCAGCCGCTGAGCCCAGCGGGTCCCTCCCGCCCGTGCTGTGCCCGCCCCGGCCGACGTGCCCGCCCCAGCGGCGCGCGTGCAGGACACGCGCAGGGTGGCGGGGGACCGGGGTGGGGGTGGGCGGCTGCCGTCGCGGGGAGAGGGAGGGCGCATTGCGTGCTGGGCGCTCTGCACGGGGGTTGTGGGCCGCTTCCTCTGGGCGGTGAGGCCGGGGCTGCGGGCCGGGGTCTCACACGCGGCGCCCAGGGCCCTGCCCGCAGAAGGAATCCCTCTCTCATCTCCACGTGGCCCCGCCGCTGGGAGGCGGGCGGGCGGCGGCCCTGGGCTCACTCAGCTCTGCACCCCGGGGGTCTGGTCGCAGGCCGGGCTCTCGGGCCGGCGCAGGGCCCAGAGCCTCACCGTTGCCCAGGCTGGGGGTCCGGGGCTGAGCCCAGTCCCGCAGGACGGGGAGAGCCACAGGCCCCGGGGCGGGGGCGGGGTGGTCACCGGGCGCCACCTGGAGCCGGCCCCGGCGCGGGACCCAGCGCCGCCTCCCTTTCCCGCCAGGATCCTGGACTTCCGCCGTGTCCCTCCCGTGGCCGGCAGGATGATCAACATGACCAAGGAAATCCGGGACGTCACCCGAGACAAGAAGTTGTGGAGGACCTTCTTCATCTCTCCAGGTGAGCTGCGCCGGGGCGCCGGCCCCGCCTGGGCCGCCGCGCACGGTGACCGGGAGCTCGGCTCCCTCTCTGGCGACCGAGGAGCGTTCGTGGGAACGCGGGTCTCCTGCCCCTGCTCTCAGCGCCCCCCGCCCCGCTCTGCATGCGGGCGGCTTCCTTCCGTCTGTCCTCTGGGTGGACGCACAGCTTTTTTCTACCGTGTGCTTGTTTTCAAAGGCAAAAGGAAATCATTTGGGAAAACTCCCAGGCGCCCCGGAATCTTCTGCAGGTGGTCCAGCCGGGGAGGCCTCTGTTCTGGGAACTTTCCCCGGGACTCTGCTGTCCACGGTGCTGACCACGGGGGCCGGGCCGGGCCACGCCCCCGGGACCGCTGTGTGGGGGGCCAGGGCTGCGTGGCTGCGCCTGTCTGTTTTCCGGTGCAGCTTTTGTGGCCACATTCTAGGGACGCACTGCAGAGCTTCAGAAACTGAGACAATGCCAGGGACCCCGGGCCCCCCCGCGTGTGGTAGCCTTCTGCGTCCGGCGTCAGCCGCTGGCACGTGCTGTCCGGCCGCGTCCCAGGGCCCTCCCCTCGGAACCCCTGGCGGACAGTCTCAGAGTCGGGGCCAGGGCTCCGCTACTGCTGAGGACGGGGCGCGGGCGTGGCCCCCGGCGGGACAGCGGCGTCCGGGGCGCTCGGCTCCCGCGTCCCCGCACGCCCGCGCCCCGTGGAGCGCCTGCCCGTGAGCTCTCGGGCCCTGTCCGGAGGCGCACGTGCCGCTGTGGCCACCGGGGCCTCGCGGGACAGGGGGGTCCAGGGCGACGGCGGGCCGGGCAGCGAGCCGCCTGCACTTTCTAGCCGCCCCTTTTTATTGAGACATAATTGCGATGTTGTGAAATTCACCATTTTGAAGAGCGCAGTTCAGAGGTTTCAAAAACGTTCTCAATGTTGTACAACGTCACCGCTGTGTCATTCTAGAACGTTTCCCTCACCCGAAAAGCCGCCGTGTCCCTGCTGGTACCTCCCCCCCCCACCCCCGGGCCGTCCCCCGGTCCCTGGTGTCCCTCAGTATTCTGTCCAGACTCGCCAGTTCTGGGCACTTCGTGTAAACACAGGCACACACGCGTGGCCCTCGAGGGCCCGGCTTCTCCCCGAGCGCCCCGGAGGCGTGGCTCCCCACGTGCAGCCGGCGTGTGCGGCTCGCTCCCCCTGAGATGAGGCAGTGGCCCGCACGTGGCCGGACCCTGTGAGGCACGTGCACTCGCCGCCTCGCAGCGGTGGGCTGGGGCCGCCCGTGGGCCGTGGGCGGCGGAGCTGCTGCGGGCTCGCCGTTCTCACCGCGCTGCGGGCCGTGCCTGGGAACGGGCTGCAGGCCCGCCGGGACTCTGAGTCCCGCGTTTGAGGAAACGCGAGCTGTTTTCAGAGCGGCTGCCGCATCTCACGTTCCCACCGGCACCGCGTCAGGCTCCGATCTCTGCATCCTCAGCGACACGTGCGATGATCCGGTCTTTTGACCGAGACCATCGGGCGGGCGCGAGCGGCGTCTCGCTGTCTGTGGACTTGCGTTCCTCCAACATCGGGTGAGGCTGAGCATCTGTTTCACTTATAGGCCTTCTTTAGAGAAAGTCATCGAATTCCTTTGTCCTTTGACGAGTTGGGTCACTTTTCTTTCTGATGCTGAGCTGTAAGAGTTGTTTGCGCGTGGCAGGACGAGGCCCTTGTCGGACAGGTGCTGTGCAGACATCATTCCCGCTCCGCGGCTTGTCTGCTCCCGCACTTCATGGCACGAATGCCTTTTTTAAGCTGTTGGACATGGATCCTAGGCTTTCCGTGGACCCCAGTCCCGTGATGTGGGGGGTGAGCAGACAACGCCGGGGCTCAGGCCCTTGGGCGGGCGGCTGCCGTCTCGGCCTCCGCGTCTGCAGCGTGAGGGCGGGCGGGTCGCCGAGGCGGATGGTGAGAGCGCAGGAGCCTCCCTGGAGGCCGGCCCGGCCCAGGACAGACACTCCAGGGAGGGGCCGGCGGGGGCCCGTGGCCCCGAGGGGTCCGCCAACCAGCGCGTCCTCTGCCTTCAGCCAACAACGTCTGCTTCTACGGGGAATGCTCCTACTACTGCTCCACGGAGCACGCCCTGTGTGGGAAGCCAGACCAGATCGAGGGCTCGCTGGCGGCCTTCCTGCCAGACCTGTCCCTGGCCAAGAGGAAGACGTGGAGGAACCCTTGGCGACGCTCGTACCACAAGCGCAAGAAGGCGGAGTGAGTGTGAGCCGAGCGTGGCCGCAGCAGCCGAGACCAGGCCCCGGCCTCCCCGTTCCGACTTCCCCGGGGTCTGGGGAGGGCCACTTGCAGCAGGAAGGAGGGGCCCGGGGAGGTCTTGGGCCTCGTCCACGGCCACGTGGACGTGCCCCGTGCATGTGGCGGCCACCCCGTGATGGGACAGTCTGGAGAGGCGTCCTCACTCTGAGAACTCGGCGTGGCCCCGAAGGGCGCCGCCCTGCCCACCGGGGCCCCTGGAAACAGCCCCTCAGAGCTCACTCGTGGCTTCCACCCCCTCCCGCCCTTCTTGTCCCTCCCGCCCGAGAAGCCCCTCCCGCCCCCACCCCACCGGTGCTCTCGGCTCCCGGGAAGGCCTGTGAGGTGGCAACCAGGCTCTGCTTCTCCACGGGCCGGGCGCCCTGGCCGACAGCAGCCTCCCACCATGGCCAGTGGGGGGCAGCGTGGCGCGGCTGCCTCCCTGCCCTCCCCGTGGCCCCAGTGAAGCGGCGGCAGCCTGCCGGGGTGCGTCCGTCTGCAGACACTCCGTTTTATAGTGACGCCTGCTCCCCGTGCCCGGCGCCCGGCGCCGGCAGCCCCAGGAACGGTCTGGGACCTCCTGTCCAGCCGGGAAGGGCGGCCTCTCACGCTGGCTCCCCGCAGGTGGGAAGTGGACCCCGACTACTGCAACGAGGTGAAGCAGACGCCCCCCTACGACAGCAGCCACCGCATCCTGGACATCATGGACATGACCATTTTCGACTTCCTCATGGGTGCGTCTGTCTGGAGAGTGGCCCGTTTCCTGCCCCAGTCCCTGCTTTGACTTTGCAATGAGGGCCGGCGGGGTGGGGGGCGGGGGATGCAGCCGTGGGGAGGGAGGGGGCCGCCGGGAGCCGCACGCGGACTCGCAGCCACGGCCGGTTTGCCCCGCTCCGCAGGGAACATGGACCGCCACCACTATGAGACTTTTGAGAAGTTTGGGAACGAGACGTTCATCATCCACCTGGACAACGGAAGAGGGTGAGCCTGCCTCTGCCGACGCCCGCGGGGCTGGACCCCCCGTGCCTCCCCCGCTCCTGTCCCCCCACCGCGCCTGTCCCCACGGGCACCCGGGCTGCGGCCCCTCCGGGCCCCTCCACACGCCTGCGTTGCCTCCAGCAGGTTCGGGAAGCACTCCCATGACGAGCTGTCCATCCTGGCGCCCCTACAGCAGTGCTGCAGGTACCGACCCCACCCCCGGCCTGGCGCTGCCCCAGCCACAGATCAGGCAGAGCCTCGCCCCCACGGCCGCCCCCCAAACGTCTCCAAGCCCCAGACGTGCCCAGCGACAGGCCCACCCGCGCCCCAGCCCCACCGACGCCTGCCCGGGGCACGCTCCCGGACCCGCCTCCCGTCACCCTAGTGACCCCTCTTGCGGACGAGGACCTGGAGGCCCCGACTCCGTGCCTCTCTGCAGGGCTCCCCCACCCACCCACCTTAGGCGGCGGGACAGGCGGCAGGCGAACCACCTGCCCTTGGCAAGGGCGGCATCTGTGCCCGCCGGCTCCCAGCCGGGGCTGCGTCCCAGGAGCGGCCGTCCCTCTCTCCCTGGCGTCTGCCTGGGATTACGGCGCCGCCGGGCCTCCTCGCTGTGGCTCCAAGAAGCAGGGGCCTCCCCGGGGTGGCCCGCAGGGGCCGCGAGGCCCCGGACCTCGGCGGGTCCCCGGCCCCGCGTGCGGCCTGTGACCCCGGCGCCCCCTCCGCCCCCGCAGGATCAGGAGGTCCACCTACCTGCGGCTGCAGCTCCTGGCCAAGGAGGAGCACAAGCTGAGCCTGCTGATGGCGGAGTCGCTGCGCCAGGACCGCGTGGCCCCGGTCCTGTTCCAGCCGCACCTGGAGGCCCTGGACCGGCGCCTGCGCCTCGTGCTGCAGGCCGTCGGGCACTGCGTGCGGAAGGACGGGCTGCACCGCGTGGTGGACGACGACTTGGACCCCGGGCACAGAGGCGCCACCGCCAGGTAGTGACCGCAGCCGCCGGCCGGCCCTGAGGACGGACACGTGCGCCCGCGCCGTGCGCCCGTGGGCCCAGAAGGCCGCCCCCGGACCCGGGACCTTGGACGCGCAGTCCCCGGCGGAGGGTCCGGCGGGGCACCTTCTGTCCGCTCTTCAGACCGGGCGCAGTGCGGGGGCCGGGCTGCACGGACAGGGAAGCCCGCCCTCCTGTGCGGAAGGCAGGCTCGACTGACTGTTCCGTACTTACACGCGGACCACACGTATGTAAATAGCCGTCTGCCCAGACCGCGGAGTTGCACAGGGGGCCGCTCCTCAGCCACGTTCCCGCGCAGGTCGAAAGTCCTTTCCTCCTCCTTCCGGCCACAGCTGGGGGCCCCTCCGAGGCTGCGGCCCTGGTGGCCGGCAGGGACTCGCGTGACAGACGGACACGCCGTGAGTTTTCAGTGACAGGAGCGACCGGCACTGCGTCTCTCAGCGCGGCCCCCGGTGCCCGGTACCGTCCCGGGTGGCGGCCGAGGCTGAAGCTCGCCCTCCAACTCTGCTCTGGAGACTCGGTGGGAACGTGTCACGGGGCCTCCGCGCGCCGCCGGCGCATTTTTGTGGAATAGTCTGCAAGGTGATGAAAGTGCAATAAAGACACAGCCAGTGTCTGTCGGCGCCTCCATGGGGCCGGCTTCCTGCCGCTGGGTGAGGCCGCGGCGCCCGCGTTCCTGGTGTCCCGGCCGGCCAGGCGCCGGGAGCTGGACCGAGGGCCTGGGTGACACCTGAGCTCCCCAGAGGGACAGGCTGGGCGCGGGGGTGGGGGCTGCTGTCGGTCCCGCCCCCGAGGAGCCAGCTCAGAGGGGCGTGGGGGAGATTTCCCCAAGCGCAGGCCGGCCCCCGAGGGCGGCCTCAGGTGGGCACGTGGCGTCACCGAGGGGGATCCGGGGCAGCGGTGGCTGCGGGAAGGGGCCCCAGAGATCCAGCCCCCCCAACCAAATGCTGCCCTCGCCAGCGCATCCTGCCTGGGGGCCCAGGGCTCTTTCCAAGTCACCAGAGTGTCTCCTGAGGGCAGGCCCTGAGGGGCCGTGCGAGCCCCAGTGTCCCTCGGGGCACGAGGGACCCCGGAGCCGGCCTGGGAACCACAGCCTCCCCTGCCCATGGCTGGGGGTCCCCCACCCCATATGACCCAGTCCCTGCCCCGTGTGTCCCCAGAGCTGAGCTGCGAGGTCAGCAGTGTTGTCCTCATTTTACACATGGGGACGCCGCGGCTCGGGAGGGCAGGCCCACTCTGCCGCGCTCAGCCTGGGCCCCGGGAATGGCCAAGCCGGGCCTCCAGGTCCCCGGCTCTGGGCTTGGCTGGGGCTGAGCTCAGGCCTGGCAGCCCCGCGGTGTCCAAAGGGAGCGGATGGCGGGTGTGACAGGGGCCCCCAGAAGCCTGTCTGCCCCTGTCTCCCTGCCCCGCACGCCTGTCCCCGCTGAGCCATCAGCAGCCCTCGGCGTGTGGGCCCGCGGCCTCCGAGTCGGCTCCCCCTCCGCCAGGACCCCTCCCGCCTGCTCCGGGGCCGGGTCTGCCGTCTCCCAATCTGACCTGCAGCGTTGCGGCCGAGGCGCCCGCCACCCGCCCGCCCGCCCGGCACAGGGCCCGCCGCCCTCCTCCCTCCTGCCACGCTCGCCGCGCCCCCGCCATGGCTCTGCAGGTGGAGCCCCGTCCCATCGGCCCACCGCACAGATCCCCGAACCGAACCGAGGCTCCGAGGGGAAGGGCCTTGCTGAGCTCAGTGCGGGGGGCGCGGCATCGGGACGCCAGCCTGCCGGGCGGCTGGACGGCTGGAGGCCCGACCACGCGCCGTCCCCGGCGGCCCCAGTGCCCAGCCTCCCTCCCGGGGCCGCGGAGCCTGTGCAGCCGAGTCGGAGGGGAGGGGAGAGGGCCGTCCGTCGAGCCCCTCGGGGTGGGCGCCCGCTGTGGGGGTAGCCCTTGCTGGAGGGCCTAGGGAGCCCGTGGGTGAGCATTCTAACACTTTTTTGGAAAAAAGAAAACAGGAAAAAATTGAAACCAACCCCCTCCCTGGTCGGCCTGGGATCTCAGTTGGGAGACTCAAGAGGCCAGGGCGGGGGTCGGGCTCTGAGGACGAAAGCCAGGTCTGGGGAGACGAGCAGGACCCTCCGCGCAGGCGTGGGGCCCGGCCTGCGGGCCGCGGGCGGGAGTGGGGCGCCGTGGGGGCGCAGTCCGCTCCCTCCCGGCCCCCACCCGGAGGTCTGAGACGGGCGCGGGCCAGGCCGCCGTCGTGGCCCGAAGGGAAACAGGGCCGCTGCTGGGCCCTCCCGGTGGCCCCCGAGCGCACACCCCCTCAGCCTGGCCCCCCAGCCCCGCCCCCAGGGGCCGGCGGCCTTTGTTGTTGGTGGCCGGGGTGGGGGGCCTGGTTCACGGAGGGGGAGGGTGGACCTCGGCCCGCCAGGACAGCAGAAGCACGAAGTTCCCCTTTGCAGGGGTGCGGGGACCCCTATGCACAAAGGGGACTTGCCCGCCCTTTTCAGAGCTGGCGTTTGGGGCTTCTGGGCCAAGGGAGCCACCGGCCTGGAGCCCAGGCCTTCTGGGGGCTGGGCAAGGGTCCACCCTGTCTCCAAGGAGGCGTGGTTCCCACTGGGGGAGTGCGGAGAGACCACAAAATCAGCCAGGGAGGGACCCTCCGGGCCGCCGCCCAGAAGCGGCTCCCTTGTCGGCCGTGGGGTCCGGCAGGGTGGGGTGCACACCAGGGCCCCAGCTCAGGTCAGCGTCTGCTCGGCTGCGCTCGCTCGCCAGAGGTGCTCGCTACCCCTTGCCCTTGGCAGGAGGGACGCGGCCAGGTCCAGGCCGGCTGCGCCACCTAGAGGACAGCCCAAGAAAGGCAGGGCCGAAGAGCCAGCTCCGGCAGCCGGGGCCCTGCTCCCGAAGACTCGAGCACTGAGCACCGGCAGCCAGGGTGTCAGAGGCCAGGCGACCTCGAGGCCCCCGGTTGCCGGGCGGGTGGACCCCCAGCCAGGCAGGCCCCTGCCAGCCATCTGAGCTCCAAGCGGCCAGCCTGGCTGGTCAGCGTCCGGCTCACGTGGTCCTCTGCCCAGGCCAGACCCGAAACCACAAGCAGGGCCTCATGCTCCAGTGTCCTGCCAGGACCTGGCTCCAAAAATGTCTGCTGCAGGTGGGTACACGTTCTGTACGACAAATATCAACAGGCACTGTTTCCAACCAGAAGTTGTTTGGAATGCATCTGGAAGTCGATGGAAGCTACGGAAACACTCCGGCTTCCCGGAAGCTTCTAGAAGCACAGCCCCCACCCTCGCACTCCCTGCCCCAAGCCGACGGCATGGCGCCGACCCCTGTTCTGAGGGCTGCTCCCGCGTTTCACCGTGGGAGGGCCTGCCCGGCCCTCCGCAGCCGACGCCCCAGCCGGTGCTCTCTCAGGCCGCCTCGCCGCGGCCCGGGCCGTGCGTCTCCAAGACGACGTGGCCAGCGAGGCTTCCCCACGAGGCTGGAGCAAGGTGAGCGCTGCGTGCCTGCCACGCAGCCCCCCGCACACCAGGCCCCCGCCCGGGAGGGCTGACCCGCGGTTCTGCGCTGCCCGGGCCCCCGGCCTCTGCGGCTCGTCTCGCGACTGAACGTGGCAGGTTCTGTGCCGGCTCAGGCTGGCCCCATCCGCGCCCGCCCTGGTGTCGGCGCCTGCGACCCTCCCCGCGCCCCCACGGCTGGAGCCCAGGGCCCGTCCTCCCCGTGGGGCCGCGGACCCCCGCGGCCCCCCCTCGTGGTACCCACGCCCTCGCGAGCCTGCATCCTGGCTGCCCTGGGGGACCCCCAGGCTCGCGTCGGCAGGGCCTCGCCGCCCTCATGCCAGGCTCCGGGTCTGCTCTCGGGGGGGGCGTTGGGACATCCCTCGGGGCCCCGTGTTGTTGCTCCAGCTCAGGCGTCCCAGCGGCTGTGCTGCTGAGGCCCACCCACAAGGCCTCACGCCCCAGGCCTGGCCGCAGTCTTGCGCTGCACCGCTGCCTGGGGCAGCGGGGTCCCCGGGGCCACGTGCTGGCCCCGCACCAGCGCCGTGGCTGGGCGAGCGGGGTGCCTCCGAGGGCCGGGGAGCAGGCGCGAACAGTCGCGCCCGACTCGAAGGCTTGTCCTGAGAAGCCACCATCTGTGAAAACACCGCGGACACCGCGGCCTCCGTTGGTTACCGATGCTGTCGGTACCGGTCATTTTTTAGGGAAATTTTTCGCTAAAAATCAGAGAGGTGTCCTTTTTTCCACCGCCAGACCCCAAGTTAATTAATAAGTTATTTTTAGAAGTCAGTCAAGTAATAGTTTCAGAGCTCTAAGACACTGAAATCCACTAGAGAGGTTTTCTAACCGATCAGCCTTCCTTCACCTTCTATTCAATAAAACGAATGAACCCTTTGGCTGTTTCTCCACCGTGCGGGGGTAGGGGGCCCTCTTGCACGTCTCGGGGGGCTGTGGGAAGAGCCGCTGTACCAGTGCCCCACCCCCGCTTCTGCCTCCCCGGGGTGGGCAGCCTCGCCGGGCCCGTGGCTGTGGGTAGGCCTGGCCCAGACGTGCTGCCCGAGGGTGAGGCTGCCCTGCGCCTGCAGGTGCCCGCGCTCCGTCCATCCGCCTGCCCAGCCGCTCGCCGCAGGGCCGCGCACTGGCGCGTGGGCCGTAGGTGGGACCACGAGGTCCGTGGCAGTGGGCGACCCAGCAATCGAGGGTGTCACGGACACCCGTGTGGGTTCCCACGTCGTTTCGATACACAAGCAGCACACTGTCCTCAGGAAAACCGAAACCCCGCAGCTGGTCTCTCCCCAGAGGTCACCGCGGTCACCGATTCAGGGCGGCTCCTCCCGGGTCCCCTTCGAGGGAGGCCACGGGCCTGCATGACAGCCCGGCTCCACTGCGGCGCGCGCACAGGGCCGCCCGCCCGCCCGCAGGTGTCCACGCTCCGTCCATCCGCCCGTTCGCCCGCGGTGCTGCCGGCCGAGTGGGCCCCTGCAGGCGAGAAGCCCAGAGCCGCGCGGGCACGCGGCGCTCGCGCGGAGCGGCCTGCTGAGCGCCTCACGGGCGCTGGCACGCACGGATGGACCCGGGGGCTTGGCTTCGTCTTCCTGAGTGGCCAGCAGAGGGTGAGTCCAGCTGGTCGCGCTGTGACTGTTCTCCTCTGCAGTGGCTTCTGTCTTGGTTGGCCTCCGATACACTGCTCTTCCCTGTTGGGGGGTTTGGAAGCAGCTGGCAGGTGACCCAGAAGCCACCCGGCCCCGGGTGTGGGTACGAGGGGGTTCCCGGGGGTCAGCCGGAACCGGACGACGGGTCTGGCCCTGCAGAAGCTGGGGGACGAGCTGCCTGCCCCCACGAACAGTCTCCAGCCGCCGCACCAGCCGCCTCCTCAGACGCGTCTGCCGCTTACACGGGGAGCTGGATTGTCCGGGGCAGGGGTGGGGGGGGCGACAAAGCGCCTCCTGGGGTTTGGGGCCCGGTTCCCACCCGAACAAAGGAGCACGGACCGCAGCTGGGCCGAGGCCCCGCCTCCGCGACACGCCATTCTGCCCTCAGGGCTTTCCATCAGCCCTGGGCTTTGGTGATGAGCGAGGGGCTCAGGAGCCGGAGCTGGTGTCGGCCCGGGCTTGGGGGCCCACCCACTGCGGGAGGCAGGCCCCTGCCGCCCCGTCCCCTGGGGCCAGCGTGCGCCGTGCCGTGGGACGATGGTCTGCACACACGGACGCGAGGGCCGCAGAGCCTGCTGCGCCCAGCGAGAGGGCCGCGCCCGGACGGGGAGGCGGGCAGAGGACTCGGCCGCAGGCGGCACCGCCTTGGGACCCCCCTCCCGTTGGGGTTGGGGCTGGGTCGGCCCCGGAGGCCAGAGTGAGATAGCGGCTACCGCTTTGTCTCTCACAGGGGTCAGCGTCCTTATTTTAAGCAGAGCCCTCGGTCACCGATGCTGGCGGGAACGGGCCGGGCCTGGAGCCCTGCCAGCCCCCGCTCCCTTGTCCCCCTCGGCTTCTGCCTGACCGTGGGGCCCCGGGACCTGGCTCGGGGAGGGACGGGGAGGGAGGGAGAGGGAGGGAGAGGGAGGGAGGAGGGGACAGGGGCTGGCGGGCGAGTGGGGGGGGAGTGTCAGGGTTCAGCAGGGAGAAGCCCCTGGAGGGGAGGGCGGGGGAGGGGCTCCGTGCCAGCGGTGCTGGCTGGGGACTCGGTGCCTGAGCCGCTGTCCGGTCCGCGTGTCCTCACAGCTTCAGCTCCTGTAACCACAACGTGAAGCTTGGGCCTCCCAAATCCTTCAGGATTTTAAACTTAAATTTTAATTTTGGGGTCTTTGAAGATTCCATGCAGTTGTAAGAAATAAAGCCCCGAGACCCCAGGCATCCTGCACGCAGCTTCCTCAGCGACGACATCATCCAAACCCAGGGACCGAGACCGGGACCCGGATCCACTCAAGACACAGACCCTCTCAGGGCCTCTCGCGCCACCGGCTGCGGCCAGCACCCCGCCCCACCAGCCGCCCTCCCAGCCCCGCAGCCACGAGCCCGTTCTCCACGTGGTCGGTGTGTCATTTCCAGGGGGCCGCGGACTTGGCATCAGGTGTGACCTTCCGAGACCGGCTGCTGCGCCCAGTCCGAGGCACTGCTCTCCGCGCTGGCTCCCTCGCGTTGCCGGGTGGCGGCCCGTGGCGTGGACGCGCCACAGCTGGCCCCACCGTTTCCCCGGAGCAGGCCATCGGGCCGAAGCCCAGGTGGGGACGTCACAGACCAAGCTGCTAGGAGTGCTGCTCGCAGGCGTGCGTGCGGGTTTCTCTGGGTCGCGCGGCGGCTTCAGTTTCTAAAGAGACCACCGAAAGGTTCGGGAGAGGGGCCGCAGCGTCGCCGCATCCCGGGGCTCCTCTCCCCGCCGGCCGACGGCGATGGCGGCGGGGCGCCGCGGGACGTGCCCAGGCCGCGAGCAGACGCCGGGCGGCCAAGGCGCCAGGCCGGAGGGGCGGCGGCACGGCCCTCTCAGGGCTCCGGGGGGCGCGGCCTCCCCCTCCCTCGCGGGGCGTCGGGCGGCCCGGGGCGCCCCTGGGCCCACTGGCTGGACGGAGCGCAGGCCCCTCCGGAGCGCGAGGGGCTGTTTGGGGGGGCTGCTGGGGGAGACCCCCCGGGCTCCCTGGCACCGGGCGGATGCACAAGCAGGGCTTGCGGTCAGGGTTCTGCCACTCAGTCGTGGCGATGCCTCCGGGCGGCACACCCACGGTGAGGCAGAGCCCCCACCCCCGAGGTTCCAGCTCCCTTCTGTTTCCTAAAAACTCCTAAACTCCCTTGTCTCCCCCTCTGCTCACCCCTGGAGGAGGCACATCGGCTCCCGGGAGCCATGGCCAGGTGGTGGCCTTGCTGCCCGGGCACCGGAGCTCTGTTCCGGCACAGACCCAGCGACGGGGCTCAGAGCCGGCCTGGGGGCCTGGGGGGCAGGGCTGTGGGGGCCCAGGGCACCGGAGACGTGCTGACCCTGTGTGTTTGGATGGGCTCTGATCCAGGCGGGGACACTCCGGACACACGGTCAACCCATCCCCCCGGGACCCCCGCCCTAGGGGGGAAGAGGGTGGGAGTCTGGCAGGGGAGGGCCCCCTCTGGCCCATTGTGTCCTGCACCCCGGAGTCGCCTCGGGGATCCAGGGGCCCGGGAGGAACCTGCGCGTCTCCAGGTGCGCCCATTACAAATGAGCAACCAGCTCCCAGAAGCAGCCCCCCGCTGCAGGGAGCCCTCGGGGACCCCCAGCTCTGACTCCAGGGACCCTGCCCCTCCACTATGGGGCAAAGCCCACCGAAGAGGAGGCAGCGGATGGAGGCCCCGCCTGTGGGCCCGCCCAGCGCCCCGCCCTCCTCCCTCCGCTCGCGGGTCAGAGGTCACCGGGAGCCCCGCTCCCCTCCGCTCCCCTCCGCCTGTTCACCGAAGGCTGGGGCCTCCCCCGCGCCGGGATTGGACGCGAGAGAACGGGGTGGGGACGGGCGGGAGGTGGGGGGACCGCAGGAGCCCAGGTCCCGGCTCAGCGGAGAGCGCCCCGCAGTGCAGCCCTGGCGACCGGCGGGCGGCGCGGTGGAGGCGGCAGCGCCGAGCGCGCCGGGATGTTCGACAGCTCGCAGTACCCCTACAACTGCTTCAATTACGACGCCGACGACTACCCCGCGGGCAGCTCGGACGAGGAGAAGCGGCTCACGCGGCCGGCGTACAGGTGACCGCGGGGCTGGGGCCCCCTCCGAGGGGCGGAGAGCCGGACCTGCCAGGGACGGGGGACGGAGGCCCTTCTCTGAGCTCCTCCGGAGAGCAGAGGGCCCTCCGTCCCCCACCCCCGTTTAGAGACAGCGGGAGGAGGTCCTTCCAGCCCCCAGGGCCGAGCCAGAGCCTCTGGGGCCGCTCACCCGCGCAAGCCCGCGCTCCGCTGCCTGCTGGCGATGCGCCCGGGGAAGGAGGAGCGGGTGGCCTCCGGAGGGGACCCTGCGCCCCGTGGGGGGGCACTCAGGACTCGCTCCTGGCCCGCGGGCCGGGCTGACCTGCCCCGTTTGCAGCTACATCGCGCTGATCGCCATGGCCATCCAGCAGAGCCCCGCGGGCAGGGTGACCCTGTCCGGCATCTACGACTTCATCATGCGCAAGTTCCCCTACTACCGCGCCAACCAGCGCGCCTGGCAGAACTCCATCCGCCACAACCTGTCCCTGAACAGCTGCTTCATCAAGGTGAGCCCCCGCCCCCCTCGTGGGCCCCCCGGAGTCTCAGGCTTGGTAACACTGGGGCCAAGTCACCGCCGGGGGCGGGGGCAGAGTGCAGCTGGGGGAAGTGCACTCTTAGCAAACTGGGCTTCCTCCACCGGCCCCACGAGCAAGGCCACCCACCCAGGGACCCACGGGGACAGCCCGGCACCCTGAGCGGGCCCAGGCGCGGGGCGCATGGTGGGGGCCGGGTGGGCAGCCCAGCCCTGAGCCCCTGCTGCCGGTCGCTCCCACAGGTGCCGAGGGCCGAGGGCCACGGGAAGGGCAAGGGCAACTACTGGACGTTCGCTGGCGGCTGCGAGTCGCTGCTGGACCTCTTTGAAGATGGGAATTACCGGCGGCGGCGCCGGCGGCGGGGGGCCAAGCGTGAGGGGGCGGCAGGCGTGTGCGTGGGCGGCACCCAGGGTCCACCAGGTCCACAGGAGGTAGCCGTCGCCCCAGGGTCCTCGGCCCCCCGCCAGGAGCCGCCGCCGCCGCCCGCCAGCCCCGCCGCCCCCGGGACGGAGCCTCACAAGGACTTCAAGTTCAGCATCGACTACATCCTCTCCTCCCCTGGCCCCTGTCCGGGGCCCCGGCCACCCCACGGCGGGCAGGAGGCCCAGCAAGGGAACCTCCGCTTCTGGACAATGTGAGGGTGCGCTGGGGCCGTTTGCTCCTTGGGGGGCTGGCGCCCAAGCCGTGGGGGGTCTCCTGGGTGATTTCAGTCTCACATCAGGCCGGGAAGCCAGGTTTTGCCAGCATCTGACAAACTTGCAGGCTCAACAGCGAGTCTGAAAGCCGCCTGGGTTGCAGGAGGGAAGCTGGTGCGTGACAGGCGGCAGCGTGTCCTTTTGGGACACGGTGCCCTTGCAGGAGCCCTGCCGGGTTCCTGTCTCCCTTAAGGGTTTGCTCTAGGGTTACGGGGACGTCCCACCCCTGGGAATGGGAGCCCGGGCTCAGGGTCGTCACCGACGGCCACGCCTGGGACCCGCCCCCGCATGCAGTGGCAGCGGGGGACACGGGCAGGCTCTCCTCACGGGGGACAGTGACAACGAAGTGCAGGCGCGCTAAGCGACCCCGCGGGCGCCCCGAGGTTTGGCTGTGCTGCTGCTGTCAAGGCTCGTGTCTTTGGAAGTGACAAATACACCTCGTGCTGTTCGGGAAGTTCCAGGCACTTTTTTGCACAGGAAGGAGGAGGGGTGGGAGGGCGGAGGGAGCAGGGGCCCCGATGAGGGACCCTGCGGAGGCCCCCGCGCGCCTTCCTGACTTTCCTCAGAGGAGTGAGCTCCGGCCCTGGCCGCTCCCGCCACCTGCTCACGGCCGCAGCGGGCGGCGCTCGGCCGCGCCCCCGGGAGGCGCACGGGATCCCAGGCATCGCAGTGGCACCTCCGCTGGCAAATGTCAGTCATTCCATTGCCACGTCGAGACGGGCATTTGTAAAATACACCAGTGTGTCCTTTCCCACCGGCCCGTTTTTGCAGAGGCGAGGGCTCTCCGTGGCTCCGTCGGCGCCTAGTTGGACTCCCCGGGCGACCAGGGTGCCTCTCTCTGTAAACGGCAAAAACACCCCCCAGGAGGCCGCTGTCTGGGTGGGAAGGCACAGCCACTTTATCGAACCCTGAGGAACGGGCTGGGCTGGCCGGCGGGCGGGCGGGCGGGCGGGCGGGCAGGCTGGTCGCTGAGAGGACCGCGCTGTCCCGGCCGCGCTTCGGCTCAAGGCCTTTCGCTGGCTCTCGGGCCCCTCCCTTACCCTGTAAACAGAGACTCCGAGCGCCCCTTCAGCTGTCGGAGAGCAAGGGGAGGCCGATCCTGAGACCGCCTGGCCTTGTGGGGGGCCCTCCCGCTGCGCCCCTCAGCCTGGCCGCCGCCCCTGCCCCACGCGGTCCTCCCAGGGCAACACGGGGGCCGTCACAGAGGCCACCTCTCCCTCGTGCGCGGCAGCTGCCGCCAGACCCTGCGGGGAGCAGCGCGGAGCCCCGACGACAGCGGCCGCGGCGTCCCACGCTGCAGCTGAGGGCCGGCGGCGCCGCCTGGACGCGGGCGTGCGTCCGCTTTCCTCCCATTTCTCTGCCTTGTCGGCCGTGCTAATGAAGCGACACCAGGCATGACCTGGGTGGTGTTATCCCTACGTCAGCGGCATCTGGGGCCCCCGGAGCTCTATTTCTCTGCTATCAACTGAGAAGTAAAACGTGCATTTTATCTCTTGGGCTCTTGCTCTGTTCCTGCGTGTTGGTGGCGAGCGAAGCCTGATTGAGGACAGAAAACGCTCTGCCCTGAAGAGAGAAGCTCTGGGGCCCCCAGCCCAGGAAGGAGACGGGGTGGGGGGGAGGGCACTTGTGCGCCCGCCCCGGCTCCTGGGCAGACGCCCCCTGGGCGGCCTGTGAGCCGGGGAGCAGCCCCAGCGGCGAGATCCGTGCACTACAAGGTGTAACATTTGTTTTGCAGAGGATATCAATCATGTTTTTAAAAGCAAAGGGACATTTTCAATTTGCCGGCGTGTGATATCCCGCAACTTCAGAAGGGCTCCCAGCCCTTACAGTGAGTGGCATTTAATACCAACAACACGGCGGGGTGAGGGCTGGCTCTGACCTATTCAAATGTCGCCGCCACCACGCAGGCTTGCCGGCGCAATTATAATTAAACACTTTATGCCTCTCTTGCAAATCCGCTGATTGACCACCGATAGGGCCATTAGCACCGCATTACCCCGAGCAGGTGTCTGCCACTCACTGCCATGGATCACCGGGTTTCCATTAACAACGTTGGGAGGCGCTGGGAGCCGCAGAGAGCAGGGAGCAGGGAGATGCGTGCAAATAAGTTCCTGGGCTTGGCACCACCTGGGCTGGGGCTCCTCCCCCGAGCCACCTGGAGACTGCGGGCCACCCCTGCTCGCAGAGGCGTCCTCCGGGGCTGGGGCTGCGGGAGTCTGGGCGGCCTGGCTCCTCTTGGGGCAGGAGGGAGACCCGCCTGCGCGGGGGCAGGGCTCAGGCCGAGCAGCGCGGGCAGGTGTGTGGGTGGAAAGCAGCCTCGGGTGGGTCTCCTCCTCCCTGAGGCCGGGCTCCCCAGGGAGGCCCCTCTGTGGGCAGCCCTGGTCGGACACGTCCCCCTACACAGAGCCGCTGTCCTGGCCCCGGTCTCCCCAGGGCCTCAGAGAGTCCCTTTCTCTTCAAACTCCTTCCTCCCCTCCTCGAGCACATTTGGGGCTGTTTGATCATTCCCTCAGCGAGCCGCGCCGGCGCTGGGGTGCGGTGAGGACCCCGAGGCGTCGACTGTTGCAGCCGCAGCACCGGGAGCTGCCGCTGCCGCCACCGCCACCGCCAGGCACACGCAGGCTTGCAGGCCCGGCGCGGGGCCTCAGCAGGGTGACCGGGGTGGGCGCAGCAGCCGGCTCGGCCTGCGCTCGGGCAGGGGCAGTGAGCGGAGCCCCTCTGGTCGGCAGGCGCCAGGGGAGGGGCTCGCAGAAGAGGCTGAGGGCCGGCGTGGGGGCCGGAGGTGCAGGAAGGCAGAGCTGCACGGGGGGACCCCAGCCTGCTCTCCCAGCCCCCACGTCTAGGCGACGGCCCCCATTTCTTTCACGGCTGACATGCCCGTGTGTCCCTCGGTCCCGGCACTCCTGCCGGACAACCACCTCCCACGTTCTGGACGCTCCGTCTGGGTTGATGCGGCCGCCGAACCAGCCGCCTCACGGGGCACACACACCACGCAACTCCTGCTCTCGTCCCCGGGCCGCCTCCTCCGGCCGTGCCAGCCTGCGTCTGGGGCGCTGGGTCCGGGGACCCGAGGCCCAGCAGCAGGTGCTGGGGGAGGCGTGGAGCGGCCGCGCTTGTCTCCCCGGAGCCGAAGCCCCCCTCAGGGCCCTGCACGAGGTCTTGAAGCGTGGCTGCTCCTCCGCAGCGCCCCCTCTCCCGCCAGCCCCAGCAGCCCCGTGGGCGGGGACGGGCAGACACCCAGCCCCTCGCAGCAGCGGCCCGGGGCTCCCGGAGCCGCTCGGAGCAGGGGGATCCTCGGCAGCGCCCCGGCTCCAGGGGCCCGGCTGAGGGGCGTCATCAGCTCCCTGGGGCCCCTGCCCACTAGCTGTGGCCCCCGTTCGACCCCTGAGCATCGAGACCCCAGACCCCAGAGTGAAATGAGGGTGCGGCCCAACACCTCCGGCTGCCTTTCAGGGGGTCTGCACTGCCCTCCGACCCCGGCGATCAGCTTAGCGAGCAGCCCTCACCTAATCAGTTAAAGGGGAAGCACACACCGTCTGTTTCTTGCAGCTTGATTTTCTGTGCGGCCGCATTAACTATCCATAAACATTTTTAAAATTACGTGTTTCCATCCTGTGAGCGATGACAACTGCGTGGCCTGTGAGCGGACCTGGTCTGTGGCGTTGCTGGAGAAACCGGCTCCTTGGCACAGAGGCGCGGCCCGCCCGGCGGCCACCATCCCCTGACGGGCGCCCCGTGTGCTTCTGTGCAGCCGGGTCCCACCGGCTGCAGGCGACGTCGGGCCCAGGGTCCAAGGAAGACGCGCGCTCCCTCAGCGGCAGCCTGCCCTACGGGAGTTGTAATCAACAGCAGCTGCGCGGCTGGGCCATTTCTAAAAAGGAAAGGAACCCGGCGGGCCCCTCAGAACTTCGTGCTGCTTCCCCAGCAGCCCGTGCGGGATGCGGCCCCCACGACAGGGGAGGGGCCGCGAAGAGGACGCTCGGGATGGCGAGCCCCTGCGACTTGCCCAGGAAGGGGCGGGGCTCCGTCGCTGGGCTGTGCCCTCCCGGGAGCCACCCCTGGGTTTACGGCCCGGTGTTTCGTGGCTGGCGCCCTCCCACCGAGAATTCACCCCACGGGCCGGGCCTCCGCGCCCGAGCCCGCCCTCCAGATCTCGTCGGCGCCCGGGCTGCAGACTGACCCCTGGCGCCGCGTGCCCCTCCCCCGAGTCTGGGGCGGGAGGACGGCAGTTCAGGCCTGCTGTCTTCACGGGGTCCCCTGGGTTCCAGGGCGCGCGCGGTGTCAGCCTCCATTCCTGGGGTCACTTGTTTAATGTCTCCGTCCCCTAAAACGGACGTGAGGCAGACCCAGGCCGCGTGCCCGGGGCCCCGCCTCAGCACTGAGGGGCTCGGCAAACGCCGGTGGTGGGGCTGCCGAGGGCCGGCCCCTGGCCGCAGCTCCCCGTTCCTCCCCTTACGGGGCAGGCACTTTGGGCAGCCAGGAGGCGGACCCGGGATCACAGCAGCGCTCGCAGGTCAGGGCAAAACCAAGGCTCTGCTCCCCAGCAAGGCACCCGGAGGGCAGGCCTTGGGGCTCTCTCCCCACTCGGGGACAGTGTGTGTGCGGGTTGGGGAGCAGCTGGGGCCTCCTCCAGGGCCCCCGCTCGGAGCGGCCCCCGCAGCCGGTGCTCGGCACCAGACGCGCCAGCGTGTTCTGTCGTTGCGGACTCCGCGTGGCTCCGCTGGGGGCGGAGGGCCCAGGGCACGGCCACCCTGGGGCCGGCACGCCTGCGCGGAGACGAGAGAGCTCCGCAGGCAAGGCTGCGCCGGGCCCCTCTCCAGAAGGCGCCCCGTCCTGGGCCTGCAGCCGACCCTGCACACAGGCAGGGCGAGTGCGTCTCGGGCACATCCCACCTCCCAAGGATTCCGGGACCCCCAGAGCAGGGCGTTCCAGACACAGTGCGGGGCCACGTGCGCCTGCAGGTCCCAGAATGTGGGAGCAGCTGTCCCCTGTTTAGGTTCACTGGCTGGGCCAGGTGTTGGCCAGGAGGCTGGCGAACGAGCCTCAGTCCGCGCACGGAAGCGGCGAGGTGGACGCAGGAGCCTCAGCACCCCATTCGTGGGGCTCACAGCCTCTGCACAGGGGCCGGCCCAGCCCCAGGAGCCCAGCACCCTGAAACGGTCCCCGCGCTGGGCGTGGAAGCCACACGCTCCCTGCCTGGGAGCCGCCCCATCAGGCCCAGCACTCCGGGGGCCCCACTACGCAGCTCGGGGACGGAGGACGCCGGACCCTGTCCGCAGCACTTTGGAGGGCTCTCCAGCCCCACACTGGGAAAGGCTGGACAGGGGACGAGAGTGTCACCAGACCTCAACGCAAACCTCTTTTCCAGCCTTTTCTGTGCCAAGAAACGTGTGCAAAGGATGGCACCTGTGAGCTCGCAGGTGGACCATCTCCTGGGGCAGGTGGGGCGTCTCAGGCTCTCCATGGGGACCCCGTTTCAAGGAGGGCTCCCCGAGCAGCCGCCACGGCTGCCGAGGGAAGCCACCAGCCTGTGGTACGGAAAGGTCAGTACATCAATCAAGGGAAATGTCAAAGGCCTTTTAACGCCGATTGAGAGGTAATTTGGGGCAGGGCCCTGCCGGTCGTCCAGCGAACGTGTCTGGTTCCAACAACAGTGCACACAACAATGTTCTGCGGCCTGAGGGGGAGGGGTCCACGCTCCGTTCCCGCCCAGGAGCCACAGGGGCCTGGTAACCCCGAGACTGCAGGTTGGCCACTTGGGGCGAAGGCCAGTGCATTTTGCCCTGACCTGGGAGTATCAGGGATGTGAACTCGGAGCACAGGAAGGCGCCCAAAGTCCAGGTTCCTCGGCGGAGGAGGCCAAGCCAAGAGCTGGCCTGGCCCTTGGCAGGTGCCCACGTCACGGTTCTGCCTTCATAGCGGCCTAAAAATAACACCCCCGATGGCACGCACGGCGGGGCTTTCCCGTAAACGGGGGCGCCGCTCACCCTCGGGTCGGCGAGTGGCCGACGTGTCGACAGAGGGTGGGAGAGCCCTGCCTTCTGCTGAGCGCGGAGGCCGGGGCCCGTCCCGGGGGCGCCGATTTGGTTGTCACACAGCACGCAACACGGCCCGTGCTGTGGACTGGGGGTGTGAGGCGTTTGGTGACAAACTAGACCGTCCCGCACACCGAAGAACTGTCCTCGGGAAACCAGCAGCCTGGCTGAGAGGCTGTGTCCTTGATCCGCCGGGGCCCGGGAAGCCCCGCTGGGCTCTGCTTCCGGGTTCCTTCCGAGCCAGGGCTCCCTAATGCTATCCCTTGGTAAGCGTGCTTTCTGCCGACCTGAGCCCGGGAGCACGTGCTGTTTGCAGTTAAGCATCGCGGCTGATTCAAGCTCTGGCCTGGTCCCATCACCCCGGCTCCCACGGCCCTTCCTATCGTCCCACATGCCAAGTCCCTGAGGACTGGGCTCCAGATGCCGGCCGTTTCGTCCGCGGCCCGTGGGCTCTCGCACCCATTCCTTCCCTCTGGGGTCGAGTCCTCCTTCCCCAGCTACATCCTAAGGAGCTCTTTCCACCTGTGAGAATCGCTCAGTCTCCGTCTGAGAAGCCCACCCGCCCTCCCTCTGTCCTGCACACAATTGTTCACAGCAGCCAAAACGTGGAAGCAACCCAATGTCCCCCAGCAGAGAAAGCGGATGAGAACAGGGCAGCGTGTCTACACACGGAGGCGGAGCATTACTCCGCGAGAGCGAGCACCGAAGCGCCGACCGCGCCGCAAGGCAGCCGAGCCTGGAGCGCTGCTGGGGTGGGGGGAGGGCCAGCCACAGGCCGCGGGCGGTGTGACTCCACTCGTGTGAAGCGTCTGGAACCGCAGACCCCAGAGGCAGGAAGCGGGTGAGTGGCGGGCGCGGGCAGGTGGGAGCGGGCGATGGGGACCGGCCACCAGGGCCAGGGGACAACGGGAATGTTCTGGAGCTGGAGCGGTGACGGATGTTCGACATGGCGAATACACTAAGCAGCGCAGCATTTCTCACTGTAAACCAATGAAGCCTGTGCCACGGGGACTCGATCTTAATTTCAGACTCGCACGCACACCCAGGAGAGGCTGCGCGTCAGCCTCCGGCTCGGTTTCCCTCCGCCCGGAGCTGGCCGGCGGCCTGACTCACAGGCCGTGTGCCAACTGAGTGAGATAAGGCCAGGAACACCCTGCTTATTGCGCTAAGTGACCGAGATAGCGCGCGCAATGTGACATGAAGCTCAGGGCCATGCGGCAACGTCACCTGGCCCCGTTCCCATCACACCTGTGTGTGATTTGGACCTGACACCTGGCAGTTGGCCTTGATCCTCCCTCGCCTTCAGCCCCAGGCAGCTCCTTCCTCCAGCCCCGCCCCCCAGCCCTCCATCCAGTTGTCGCGGGCGCCCCCGCCTCCTGCCCCCTCCCGCCATTTTCTAAGCTGCAGCCGCACAGTGGCACTTAGGGAGTCACACCGATGCCCCTCTTCCCAGCCCCCGCCACCCCCATCAGGCCTTTCAGGCGCCTAGAATGAAGCTCGCCGCTGTGCCGCACCCCGAGGGGGGGGGTCTGCTCCCCACCACCCCACTTTCTCCTCCGTTTTCCTCCCCTCGTCCACTCTTGGGGCTTCCTGGCTGTTCCTGCCCCAGGGCCTTTGGGCCACTGTCCCCCGGCAGGGAATGCGCTCCACTCCTGTCTCCATTCATGTCTCCGTTCACACGTCGCCGCGTCCAAGCCAGCAGCCCCCCAGCAACACCCCATCACTGTCTCAGCGCGCCCCTAGCTCCTGCACTCTGCGCCCCAGGCACCTGCCGGCGGGGCTCCGAGGGCGCGCAGCACGCGGCGCCACCAGGTGGCGGCAGAGCGCCGGGCACGGGCGGCAGGGCGCGCTGAGAGGGGACGCCCAGGCCCCGCCCCGCGAGGCCCCGCCCCGCGGCCCAGGCCCCGCCCCTGCCGACCGGCCGGCGCCCTGCTTTGGGGTCCAGGGGCTTCCAGGCATCGTCCTGAAGTGGAATCGGGGCGGTGGGTGCTGGAGCCAGGCCGGCAGCGGGCGGCGGGCGGGGCTCTGCCAGGAGAGCGGCCTTCTCAGCAGCCGGGCCTGGCCTGACCATCTGACAGTCACTTACTCATCGCAGCACCAGCCGGTTCACCGGGACGACACCTGGGGCGCAGGCGGAGGAAGGGATCGGAGCGGGGACCGGCCCTCAGAGCCACCTGCACGGGCCACTGCAGGTCGTCCTCCTGGTGGCAGGTCCGCTCCAGCCTGAGCTGGGACGCAGGGCCCCGCGCCCTGACGCGCCGCGCCGCAGCCCCTGGCGGACTCTGGCCCATCGGCCAAGCTCCTCCCACTTCCTCCCGCGCCCCCTGCCCCAGGACCCCCGGAACTGGGGGACGGCCTGGAGCGCAGCTGCCCGCGGCCCCCAGGAGACGGGCCTGACTTGCAGGCACAGGCTCCTGCCCAGGTGTTTGCCCCGCAGCCCCTTCCGTGCAGACACCTTCAGGGCCCCGGGGGGACCCAGCCCAGCCTTGGACCCCCTCCCAGCCTGTCTGAGGGGGGCTCTTGCTTAGGCCCCAGGCCAGGGCCCGGGGAAGGTCTTAAACTGGCACCCCAGGTGCCCCTTTGAGGGACCCACGGCAACACCCAGTGCGGAGGGAGGCCCCAGGCACCCGGTCCAGCCCCGCCCCCGCTCGACGCCCCCCCACCATCACCAAAAGGGTATTGAAGGCTCACTTCTAAGTGGTAGAATTATGACTATGGCACAAACATAAAATGTATCAAAGGTTTTCCTGAACTCACTAATGAAGGAGGAAACCAGGGACATGCTAGAACCAACTCGCAGGAGAATTCAAAACACCACCCTGCACGGGGACCAAGGATTCTGGCCGAGGGACTCGCAAGTGTTGGGAAGCAGGTCCACCCCCTGGGCTCTGACTCTGTTGCCCCAGACGGACCCGCTCCGTCTCCAGGGCTGCGAACCCCGTGTGGTGGTGTCAGTTTTCTGCAAAGTAGCTCACGTGAGAGGCGGAGACAACCCAGAGGGTGTGCTGGACGGAACCCATTTCGAAGTCGGCAAGACCCTGCGCTCACCCCCCGCCGCCCCTGGCGCGGGCTCCCTGCCACACGCTCAGCTGTCGGGGCCTCCAACCCCCCTTTCTGGGCGCAGCTGCCTCCTGTGCAGAGGGGCAGATCCCCGGGCGGTCCCGACGGGCCGTTTGCCAGCCGCATGGCCCCGAAGTGCACCCCACGCCTCGGTCTCCCCGTCGGCAGAGTGGGAATGGCCGCCCTGGGGCCTCGGTGCCAGGAGCTGGCCACGGCTCTGGGCCGGGCAGCCCCGTCGGCCCCTGCCTGCCTCCCCGCAACCGCAGCCCTCTGTGCCTGCTCCCCGCGCTCCAGGTCTGGGGGGCCCCGCCGGCCGGGCCTGCCCCGAGGGAGCCCCTGGGACCTCCCGGAGGGCCCACCGCCCAGAACTGAGCCTGCCCTGGGAGTGGGCCTGGCAGCAGCCTCTTCACAAAGGAAGGCAGCTGGGCTCAAGCGGCCGAGCATGCGGACCTTCCCGGCTGTGGAGACGGGGGTTCTCCGTGTCCACTTTCCCTTCATCCGCAGGCTGAACCTCCGCCTCCTGCTGGGCACACAGGCCTCCCGCCTGGAGGTCCAAGGCCCAGCGGCCGCCTGAGAGCTCCCCAAGTCCGCGTCGCGGCAGACGGGCCGGGCCTGCCCTGCACGCAGCTCCAGCCTCAGCCCCAGCCAGGTACACGTGGCCGGCCTTGTGTCC
Organism: Pteronotus mesoamericanus; assembly: GCF_021234165.1. Lineage (NCBI taxonomy): Eukaryota > Metazoa > Chordata > Mammalia > Chiroptera > Mormoopidae > Pteronotus > Pteronotus mesoamericanus. Next base: position 4,752,144 of record NW_026554998.1, on the reverse strand, counting down.
TATGCCTTTAAAACACCCTGAGATGCACCTCATGACTCTGGAAGGTTCCGTTGGTCTGTGATTACAAAGTAGCCCTTATTAAAAATCGTGCAGTCTCCCACATTAAACACAGTTAATCAGTAACTAGCTGTAATGCTATGAGCTCATTTCCCCGCACAGTAACCCGGGGCAGACCTATCTGATTGGCCAGCGCAAGGCCTCCGGGCGACCGCGGTTATCTGGCCGCGGGCTTTACACAGGTGTTCGTGCGGAGCTGCCTGTGGGCCTGTCTGGGGCCTGCACCCTGGGGCCTCCCTCCCCTCACCCTGCGCCGCTCCGACATTCACGGCCACGCCAGGTGGCCCGCCGCTCTCCCCCAGGATGGCCACCGTCCACAGCCCTTTGGACAAGAGGACTTGAGGAGGGCGGGCCCAGGCTGGGCTGTGGCCCGGGGCACGGAGGTCAGAGAAGGCAGCGGGCTTCGCCCCGTCCTCTGGCCCAGGCGCTTGCACCCCAAGCTGCTGGGTCCGCCTGAGTGCGCTGTGGCTGCCATGCTGCGAGGAAGCCCACGGCGGTCCCCGTGGGAGGCCACGAGGAGAAGCCACAGGAGCGCAGAGCAAGGGCGACACGCGCCGCCCGCCCCGGCCACGGCGCGGCCCGTGACCGGTCTGACGCCGACCGCCAGGCAGAGCCTGAGCCCGTCCTGCGCTCCCAACGAACGGAACCTGGGACAGGCCGGGAAGGACCGTGGCCACTGGGAGCCGTGGAGGCGGGGTGGTGGTCACACCGCATCAGCCGACGGCCGCTCCCTCCGGCCCCAGGCCTCGTCCCCGCTGCCCTCTGCCTGGGACGCCCTCCTTCCCGCGTCCACCACACAGCAGCTCCCTCAGACACTTCGCCTCTCGGCTCCTGTCACCCCCCGGAGGGCACCCCAGCCCCGCTCTAAGGGAACACCCCCAGCATCGTCCCCCGTTCCTGCCCCGGCACCCCGACTGTGTCCATCCTCAGAGGCCGTCCTAACTCAGCCCCGTGTTTATTTTGTTCGTGAGACCACAGTCTGCCCGTGCCCGGGGGTCGGCTCCGTGCCTGCTGCCCGGGCCCAGGGCTGACCGGGGGGCTGACGGCCATTTTCTCCGCCTCTGTCCATGGCGGACGGGCACAGGTTCCACAGCGGGTAGTGCGCCCGTGGACGCGGGGAGCACAGGACCTGGCGAGAGCCTCCAGGAGAGAGCAAGGCACCGGCCGGTCCTGGGGACAGCCAGGGGTCCGAGGTCCGAGACTCAAAGGTCCTGGACGCGCCTATGGCTCACCCCCACCCCCACGTCCACAGGGACCTGGGAAGCCTCCGCCCCCTCAGCTCTAGACTCACAGACAGAAGGACGTTGTCACCTGGAGGTCCAGCACACATTCGGGGCGGAACTCCCCACTCCCGTCGACGCTGCTCCGGCCAGAGCCCGGCCTCAGCACCCGCTCCGTCCCGGCTTCGCGCCACCAGAGACACAGCACCTGCCGGCGCAGGAGCCAAAGCCCAGCGTCCTGAGAAGGCCTACGGTGGCCTGCGTGGCCCCCTCCTCAACATAGACGCCTTGCCCTGGCCGGGGTGGCCGCGGAGCGTTGTCCCGCAGGCCGAGAGGCCACAGGCGCGACCCCGGGTCAGGCACAGGCCTGGCTGGGCATCGGTCCCCCAGCCGGGGTGCGTGTGAGGCAGCTGGCAGACGCTGCTTCTCCCTCTCAGAGCCGTGACGGCAAGACCTCGGGCGAGGATAAAAAATAAACACGTAACGCGAGTGGACCTCTTTTCTCAGAACATTTTGGATTTGTGGAGCTAGCTGCCTCACGGGGCCCCCGCGCGCCTCATTCCCGGTGCGCCTCGAGCGCGTGCATCACAGATGGGGACGCGCCGTGCCGCGCAGCCGCCGCTGAGCTGGTCGCCACGGGTTCCGTGGCTTCTCCCTGGGCTCCGCGCCACTTCCCAGCCTGCCTGGGATTTTGAATCACCTGACTGTGTTCCCTGTTCATCAAAAGACTTTCCTTTTTGAAGTGCGTACTGATCTCCCTCAGGCCCAGAGGTGGACCCCGACCCACGATTCGGGTTCGAGGACGTGTGAGCCCCCCGAGACGTGCCACGCAGACAACGGCGAGGCCAGATGCGCCCTCCGCGCGTCCAGAGCCTCGTGGCCCCTGGCGAGGGTGCCTGCTGTGTTCGTGGGAACTTTCCGGGGACGTGTTCTCCGAAGGCAATCAGCCGGGAAGTCAGCCCTCCGCAGCGTGGCGCCGCCCTGCCCGGGCCCGCGACAGCCACCTCCCTGTGACCGCCCTGCGGGTGCCGACGGCCCCGGGGGGCAGCAAAGGACCCGCGTCCTGCAGGAAGACACAGGGTCTCCCCGGCCTGAGCGCCCCGCCTGGCCTCGGACCACCGCAGGCAGAGCGAGCAGGCCGGGGTCCTGCCGAGGGGCCCAGGGTGACGGCCGGCTCGCCCAGGAGGCCGCACCGAGACCCGGCCCGCGCCCGTAGGTCTGCACCTGCCACGGCGGCCCCTTCCTCTAACTCCCCCGAAGGTGACGCAAAGCCAGCGCCAGCCCCCCGGCGGCCCGCCCGCTTCCAGCCGCCAACCTTGTCTGAGACACCCAGCTGGTGGGAGGGCTTCCCCCAAAGCAGCCCTGGGAGCACCCCGCACAACAGCAGTGGGGTCCAGGGTTCATCCTGGCTCCCTGTCTATCCTGGCCTCGGGGGGCACCGCCAAACCACCAGAAGCTGCTGACCATCTTGCGGGTGGAGCTCAGAGAGTGCAAGCACCCCCAAAAGGGAGGGCAAAACCTGCCTGGTCCCTCCCGCTGTGCACACCTCCCAAGGTGGGACCGTGTTGTGATGAGCACATTGTCCAGCGGGCGCACCACAGCCTGACCCGGCGGCCCCGCCCGCCGGCCTCCTGAAAGGCCTTTTCATCCCTGTGTGGACAGCACCACGGGCCACATCAAAGGCCGTCTGTGGAAAGCCGTGTTTTTCCTCAAGCCAGAAAAGTTCAGGCTTGGAGCACAGACATTCAGCTCATTATTTAGAAATAACAAGTCCTCTGGGTCCTGGTATCAGATCAAAGCTCAGAAATTAAATTCTCCAGAAGAGGAGGCAGCCTGAGATCAGCAGATTTGTGTTTGCTTACTTTTTTTCATTCAGCAGCTAAAAAAGGGACTCGAAATCTGCCTAGCGGTTTGGAAGTCTGGCGGGGCCTTGGGAGCCGCGGGGGGGCAGCCGCTCCCGAGCCTCCGGGGGTGGAGGCGGAAGATATTTGGTTGACATGACAATGGAGACCGCGTGGCGTCCACCAAGTGCGAGCCCCCAGGACACCCTGCCCCGCTCCCCTCCCTGCCCACACGCGTGTGCACACAGGTGTTCCGCCCGCAGGAGCGCACGGGCACCAGGACGCGCACGGGCCGCAGCCACACCTGCGTGCACACGGGGGCCTCCGACCGGACGCACACGCACGTGCACACGCTCCCACGCTCTCACACACAGACGCACACTCACCTGCCGCCCGCACGCACCCCAGGGAGCTGCGTCAGCAAGCAAGCCTCTGCGTCCTCGCCCGGGTGCGGGGCAGAGGCCTCAGGGAGGGGCGGGGGGCCTCACCGGCCGTCGGCATCCCTGTGGGCACTCCCCCACGGGGCCAGCACGCCGGCCGCGCCCGGCGGCCAGGGGACGGGGCAGCGACCCCTCACGGCCGCTCCCTCCCCCTGTCGGCCCGGGGCCCCCTGACGCATCCAGGCCGCAGCCTCCCGGGGCGCCCAGAGACAGCGCTGCTGGTGCAGGGGTTCAGGCACGCAGACGCGTGTGTGGGCGCCCGGGCACCGCTGCCCACGCGTGGAGCCTTCGGGCGGCCCGTGTCGGCAGTCGCCAGCATGGGACTGGGTGGGGCAGCCCGAGGGGGCCTTGCCGCACACACGCAGGGTCCAGGCGAGAGCCTGGGAGGCGCCGACACCCCTGCCAGGCCCTCCCGGGACCCCCTCGGCACCACACAGCCAATGGGAGGAGAGCGATGGGAAACAGCTGGAAACGCGGGCAGCGTGGCTCTCTTCTTTCCTCAAAAAATGATAAAAATAGTGTCGCAGACGCGTGCGTTTTCGAGGCAATGTTATTTTAAGCAGCATGTATTAATGGCACGAGAATTAGTGCAAATTGAGTAATTAGCCGGAGCTGGCAGGAGAGCCGACAGGACCGCAGACGCGTGACTCAGCGCCCGGGCCGCCCGGGCCCACGCTGGGCGCTGGGGACTCTGGCCGGCTGGCCGCCGTGTCAGGGCTGCCTGCGTCCCGGGGCCGGGACCACCGAGGGCCAGAGCCGCCCGCCGCCCGGGGGGCCCCAGGGGGCCGGCTCCCTGTGAGACGGGACTGTCCGCTGTCTATAAGCCCCCAGGCTGGGGCGGTTCCACGACGGCTGCCTCAGGGGAGAGGCGGTCAGTGCGCAGGTCCCAGGTGGCAGGAATGCGGGGGGCGTCCAGCCTGGGCCGGACCGTCTAGGGAAGGTCTGGGGAGTCTCTACACCCACACCCTCGAGTGCATCCTCCTGCACAGGGCGGAGGCCGCCGCCCTGCCCGAGGGGTCTTGCGGGAGCCACCGGCATCGCCTGTGTGACCCAGCCAGCGAGGCCCCCGCTCTCCGCGTGCCCATGCCCCCCCGGGCCGCCCCCCCGCCCCAGAGGGCCAGCCCGTCACATTGTCATCTCCCAACACCCCGGCCTTCCTGAGAGGCCGGTGCTCGGAACGACGACCCAGCGCCGGCCCCTCCAGCACAGGTACGCGAGCGGGTCCTAGGCCAGCGGCTGTGTCGCCCGGGGCCGCAGGGGCGCAGAGCCCCGGCCCCCCCACCGCAGGCTCCTGCCTCGGTGGCGGGGTTCCAACGAGACCCTCGGCTCTCCCGCGAGAATGTGGCTTGTGAGGGGTGCTGGCCGGGGGCGGCCGAGGCGGTACTGGTGCCCCCAGACGCTCAGCAGGCGCGTCCTCAGGGCCTGCGCGGCTCCGGGGAGCTGGGGTCTGGGGCGGGGCTCCCCACAGCTCCCGCCCGGTCCGACGGCTCCCTGGCCACTGTCAGTGGCCCGCTGCCCTCCGCAGGAGGCCCCGCTGCCCGGCCACCTGGGGGCCGCCTGCCGCCCGCGGCCACCCGGCGTGAACCTCTCTCTGGGCAGCGGGGCCCCTCGCTGACCGGCAGGGAGCGCGGCCTGGCCCGGCTGTGGGGCAGCGTAGGCTGCTGGACGCCTGGCCATGGCCTGAATGCTGCCCTTGTCTCCGGCCCTCGTCGCAGCCTCTGCAGCCGCCAGCCTTGTATTGACTCAAGATAAGTCCCGGAGGCCCAGGGCAGCTCTGTTTGGTCCGGTGTCTGCTGGCCCGGTCAGGCCAGGCCCGGCCCCGGCTCAGCACACACCCTGCCGGCCGCGCGCTTTGTCCTTGTCCCCGGGGCACTATCGGCTTCCCTCAGTGAAGCCCGTGGGTGAGGACGGTCACATGTTCCCACAGCCCTGCCCAGAAGCAGGTGCCGGTGACATCATCTCTGGCAGCGATCACTGAAGTCTTCCGACTTCTATCAATATTTAGGTTTCCAGCCCCACGAGGCGTCTGATCACACCTCTGGCGACACCTGCCAGTGGGCTGCCCCCCGGCTCCGGCTCCGCTGCAGCTCAGGCCGGGGGAGGGGTGCCAGGCTCCGCGGCCGTGGGGCTTCCCCTCGCTGGCCTGGGCACCGGGCAGCAGGGACGGGGAGCCTGGGACTGGAGCTTCTGACCCAAACCTGGTCCCTCGCATGCTGCACACAGGCCGGTGCTCAGAGGCTCCCCGAGGAAGAACGGGGTGGGGAGGTCTTTCCAGGAAATTCTCTTTGGGAAAAAACAGCGAACTTGGTGGGCCCAGGCCCAGGTGGCGAGGGCGGCGTGAACAAGGCCTGGGCCGGCAGCGCCCAGCACTCTGGGAGGACAGGCGGCACTCACCCTGTGCCCCGCTGGAAACGGCGGGCGAGGGGCCTCCGTGCCCGGGCACCTGTGCCCTGAGCGAGGGCGCGCCGTGCAGGTGTGCCCACGGCGTGCCCGCGGCGGGGGGAGTCCCCCGCCCGCCCTCAAGGGCCCCAGAACCCCAGAGAGACCCCCCCACCGTGTCTGAGGTTTTATTGACACACCAAGAACAGGAGATAAACCCCGCCTAATGTCAGAACAAACAGAGGCTGGAACCAGAGGCCTGAGAGATAAGACAGGCATTTGCCCGGAGCTGCGAGGGGGGAGGGGAGGACAACGGTCCCCCGCAGCCACCCCCCCCTCCGGGGGGGACAAAGGGCGGAGGGGCGGCCTCGGGTGCTCCAGGTGGGCGCAGGGCCAGCCCAGCTTCGCGGGTCCCTCGCAGGGGAACCGGCACCGGGGCCAGCCCCGGCGGCCCGGACACCCTGTGCCCCTGCCCGGCCGACCAGGGGGTCTAGGGAGAGACATCACTCAGACGCCTGCACACAGCAGAATGACGGGGGCGTGGGCGGGGCCCTGGGCCTCTCGGGGACGGGGCGGGGCGGGAGGTGCGGGCAGCGCAGCCCCCGGGAGAGCATCTCCTGGGAGCGGGGGTGGCCAGCAAGGCCCAGCCCTCCCCACGGGAGACAGCGCCCCCCAAAACCCCACTGTGGAGAGGCACCGCTACCTCTTCCCCATCCCCCGACGGTGCTGGGCCGCGGAGAGCAGGGTCTCTCCAAACTCCAGGAGGGACCCCGGGGGGCGCCAGCCCCCAGCTGAGAGCCCAGCCTGGCCCACGGCCGCCTGCCAGGAGGAAGGCGCGCTGGCTCGGCCTGAGGACCCAGACCCGTCCAGCGTGGGCCCCTGGAGACCAGGCCTGGGGGTGCTAGCTGGGACCCCCAAGACAGAGCAAAGGACACCGCCTGAGGCCACCTCCCAGGGCGGGGGGCCTACCCCGTCCCTGGCGTGAGCCCTTCGGGAGCTTCCTGGAGACCTGAGGGCAGGCGACCCCTGGGACAGGCTGAGAGTCCTGGACCCGGAGGCCTGGGGGCGGCCAGCTGGTGCCCGGCCACAGGCCCCTCCCTGGCGCTGGGCTTGCGCTCCATGCAACTAAGTCACGTTATTATAATGTGCCATATCGGCCAGGAGGCTTGCATGGCATCACACGCTCATGCTTATATTATATAATGTAGAATAATACGGTCTTATTTTATGTCAACCACGAAACGCCCATTTTAAATGAAGTGGACAAATCCGTAGGAAGACGGCGGTGGGCCGGGCTCTGACAGGGGCCTGGGACCTGGCCCCGCCGTGGAGGAAGGACAGGCTGCAGGAGGGAGCCAGGGCCCGGCCGGCCCTGCACGGCGCGGGGTGCCCGGCGGGGGGGTGTGTGCAGCGAGTGCAGGTGTGTGGCCCCCAGCGACGTGTGAGCACCAAAAAGTCTTGCTGTAGCCTTGCTTTTATTGATTAATGTTTAACAAAGGGAGGATTTTCCAGAGCCAACTCTATTAATCCAATATTAATCCTGGGTCACTTGTTTAACCTTGAAAGCAAACAGTTTCTAATTAACTTCCTTTCATTTTACTAAAATTATATGCATAGAAATCATTTCTCTTCCATTTGAATTTCACAACAAAATCACGATTCGCTCATTGTTATTTGTTCCCGTCGGTTCTCACAGCGTCTCGGGAGGGCGTCCCGGGGGCCGGGAGAGAGCGCAGGCCGCAGGGGACCCAGGCCGCCGGGGGCGCCTGCCTCAGCCCCCGCCCGGCCTCGCGGGCGCCTGTGTCTGCTCTCTCTGCGTCCAGTGCCGCGCAGTTCCCTGCCGGCCTCGGGCCCGGAGCAGACACGACTGCAGGCAGGCGAGTCTGTGTGGCCTTCACTCCACGCGGGTGGTCCCGCTGTTCCGACCTGTTCAGGGTCCCATGGGGGGGGCTCTGAGGGTCCTCGCTTGGGCTCCACCCACACCTTTGCGCAAACCTGCTGGGCACCCTGCTGGGGTGGGTGCGGGCACAGCCAGGCTGCGTCCTCAGGGCTTGCTTCCCCTGCAGGGCGCGGTGGGACCCCAGCTCCTCCGGCCGCCTTTCCGCTGCGCCCCGGACCCTCGGGAACAGGACCCGGGGTTGCCTGCGTGCCTGACAACAGACAAAGCTCTTGGCAGGGGGAGTGGGACGGGGAGGCAGCGAGTGTGAGCTCAGGACAAAGCCCCGGTGGAACCCACTCCTCACAGCGTTGGAGCTCGGCTCCCTGAAACGGGACCACGGCGTGCCCACAGCCCCGCAGGTTCGTCCGCCTGTGGGGAGTGTGCGTGGCCCAAACGCAGGGGACCCCGCGTTTGCCCCCGCGGGAAGAGGCGGCGCGGCCGGTCCCCTCTCCTACCCTGCCCCTCCTGCCCCCGATAGCTTCGCCCATCTCTCAACTCCCAGTGAACGACGTCTTCCTCCGCGTGGCTGAGCGTCCCTCGTGGAGGCCGAAGTCACGGTCCCACAGAGCCAGCACGCAGCTCTGACCGCGCCGACCGCGGGGCGTTTGCTGGCACAGCCCCCCAGGAGCCCTGGGCCCACGGGGCAGGGGGGGCCGCGGGTCTGGGTGCACACGCCGGGCCTCTTGGAGCACGGGCTGCAGGGGAGGGGAGGGGGCAGATCCTGGTGCCCTCGCCCGCCGGCCCGCGGGTGAGTAACCGCCGCCGCTCACTGCGTCTGCCGCGGCTCTTCCTGGTTACTCACGGGCTGGTCGCGTCTGGCTTCCTCTCTGGGAAGTCGCTGGCCCGGCCCTGGCGTCCGGGGCCGTCCCGCCGCCCCCGGGGCAGGCTGTTCTCAGCCTGGACCTTCCTTTTCGGGTGCGTGTGTCAGTCGCTCTGTGGTTTGTCTCCGCTCCTTTTATGGTGACTGTGAGTGAAGCAGAATTTCCTCACTTTATTGTGTTAGACTCTTCCCCCTTTGCCTTCCCGACTGTGGCTTTGGAAGGTCCGAGAAGTGCCCCGAGGGGCTGAGGGGGTCTCGCGAGGTCCGGACCGCCCGCGGGTGCTGGGTCCCAGCACCGTCCTTGCAGGGCGGCTGGGGCACAGCCCAGGGCCTGGGGGGGCTTTGGAGAGCACCTCCTTGAGCAGGCGGGGCGCTGAGGCCCAGTGAGCAGGGCTGGGAGTCCGGGCGCGGGTCTCCCTCCCTCTGTCCTGGGGGAGGGTCGTGGAGGGGCCGGGCTGGCCCACGGGGGAGGCTGACCACCTGTACCCTGCGGCCCGCAGTCAGGGCGGAGCAGCCGGCGGGGACCCCGCCCAGCTGGACCCGCGGGGCTGGAACCTTGGCACGGGGCCCACGGCTGCCTCTTCCGAGCCCCACAGGGCGTCTGGAGTCCCCTCATCTGAGAATGGTCTCCCCACGTGGCCCCGTTTCTCCGTGTGCCCATCAGACCCCTGTCTGGCCTGCCAGCGAGTCATCCCTGGCCGGCAGCCCTGGATGTCACCTGGAGGGTGGAGGGGAGAAGCTCTGGGTCCCATGCAGGCCCCTGCTTGGCCACCGGTGACCCACAGGGGGCACGTCACGGCCATGTCCGGTGTCCTCTGGGCTGTGGCCCCAGCCTCAGCCCAAGGCCCTCACGGTGTTGCATCTGCCTGGGATGCTGTCCAGACGCACCGGCCTCCCCTCCGTGTGCAAAGCAATGGGTGGGCTCAGAAGGACCCCGGTCCTCCTCCCACGGCCCCTCGGCCGCCACGGGCTCTGCTGCGGCTGCTGCCCAGCGGGCCCTGCGGGGACGGCGCCCCGCCCCAGACCTGCGTGCGGGACGCATGGGCTGGCAGCGGGGACAGGCCCAAGCGGCAACGTCCGGAGGGGGAGGGGGACATTCCTGGACGAGAGGAGATGGGGCCGCAGCTGCGCCGGAGCTGCCGCCGCGGGTTCCGGATGTGGCTCCCAGCACATGCCCGGTCTTGTGGGGACAGGCGGCCTCCCTGGTGCTGACAGCCGCCCGCGGGGCAGCCTCGGCGGCTGCAGGTGGCCCATCGGAGGCGGGGACCAGCCCGGCCTGGAGGCGGATGGCATTCCTGGGGCCCCGCGCCCCGCGCCCCGCGCCCCGCGGCCGGCCGCCGCCGAAGCCAGCGCGGGCGCTCGGACCCAGCCCGGCCGGCACGTCCGGGAGAGGCAGGCTGGCCGCGGGGATGCGCCCTGGCCGCGCTCCAGGCCTCGGGAGATAAGACACCTCACAAACAAGCGCAGAGGCGGCCCTCGCGGCCGCGCCGCCGCTGCGTGCCCAGCCTGCCCAGGCACTTTATGGCTCGTTATCGCCGCTGTGCCCGCAAAGCCTGCTGGGCGGGGCTGCTGCTCCCATTCAGCAGATAAGGGGGCGGCTCTGCGGGCGAGGGCGCCAGGGTCAGGACGGCAGCGCCGGCTCCCCGTCCACCTGCACACACGCCCACCCCTTGGATAGAATGGAACGAATACCCTCTTTGTTTTGAAGAAGCCGTGCTGGTTCCAGGGAGGGGGTGTGCGGCGTGCGCCTCCACCGGCCCGCACAGCCCGTCCGCAGGGCCCGGCGCCCGCGCCAGCCGCGGCATCCGGGTGGCAGCGCCTCGAGGCTGCGAGTGGAGGGGACTGAGTCTGGGGGGGCGTACGCCGGCCCCGGCAGCACTCGAGGGGGCCGCTCCGAGGTCCTTGGTCTGGGCACCAGCCCAGAGGCAGGCAGGGAACCCAGGGGACAAGAGGGGACGCTGAGGGGCACCCCCGGGGCAGCTCCCTGGACACCGCTTCACAGCCCCGCTCTCCACCCCGGGGCCACCCCGCTGGGCCGCCCAGAGCTCCAGCCTGGGTCCCAGGGTGCTCCGCGGCTCGCGGCGCTGACCCCAGGCCCCGGGCCCTGGATGAGCCAGGGCGCCCCGGCCCCGCAGGCGTGGGGCGTGGGGCGAGCCGCAGCCCGCGGGCGTGGAGGCAGCGGGTCTCGGCCGCGGTCTCTTTCCTCCTGCTGACCATTTCCCGCCGGGCAAGGACGTCCCGCCACCCCTGAGGCGTTGCCTCCCGAGTCTGTGACGGTGCCGCCCTGACGCAAGGTCGGGGGGCACAGAGGAGGGGCCCCCTCCCGCCCAGGCTTCCTCGGGGCAAAGGCACAGCAACCCCGGCCCCCGGCCCCGAGGGCCTGTGAGGCGGGCGGCCGCCCTCGTCCCCTGCGTTAGCCGAGTGCCAGGGGGCGGCCAGCGTCTCGAGAAACAAGCAAGTGGCAACGTGACCAAGGCTCCTGTTCACAGCAGCCTGGGGTCCCTCGTGTCCCTCGGGGCCTGCGGCGCCTCCCGCCGGGCCCCTGGGAGGGCGGGCGCGGGGCTGGGGCTTCCTCCAGGGCCTGCGTCGCCCCCGCAGGTGGGGCAGGGCTGGCCGGGGCCTGCACATGGGCTCCTTGCGGCTCTGTCGCCGCCTCGCCGCGGCCCCCGGCGGGTCGCACTCCTTCCCGAGACGCGTCCTCGTCCGCGGGAGGGGCGTTTCCTGAGGGGTCTCTGGGGTCCACGCCCGCTCCCGGGGGTCGGGGGTTCCCAGGGCTGCCGCGGGCCCACAGCCCATGTGTGTGTTACGTGTAAGCACGTATGTTCTGAGCCCATGCGTGCCTGTGTGAGCGTGTGTGCGCACGTGCTTATTCCCACAGGTGAGCACGCGTGGGTGCAGGGGTGCGTGCACGCAGGCATGTGCGGTGGGCACGCCTGCCCAGCTCGCCCAGCCCCTCTGAGCAGCCCGACCTGCGGCCGGGCCGGGGTGGCCTGTGCCCGCAGAGGCAGCGGCTGGCCGGCGGGCGGTGACGGCGCCCTCACACTGCATTTGTCCAGAGCTGTGTCCAGAGCTGTGTACTGCCAGCCACTCTGCTTTGGAACGTAGCAGGAGATGGGGCGGGCGGCGGGCGGCGGGCGGCGGGCGGCTGAACCGAATTTCCTTGGGGTCTGCCCCGCAGAGCAGGCCCTGCCGTCGCGACGTTCTCTCCCAGGGGGCCTCTCCTTCCAAAGCCAGGTTGGACTCCCACCCGCCTCAGCCCCCGCCCCCGGCTGCTCCGCACGCCTGCGGCACACGGACCGGCCGCACAGCGCCGCCCTGGCAGGGGGCCTCACACAGGCCTCCCCGCGCTTCCGCCGAAGCACGAAAGAAGCCTGGCTGGGGACAGGGCCACGGGCTGCCCAGCTCCCGGCGGGCCTGGCAGGCAGCGCCGCCACCGCCGTGCGGGCCCCCGGCACACGCAGCCCCGCGGCTCCGGAAGCCTCGTCCCCCCCGGCTCTGTGTGCGGCTGTGGCCTGAGGCGGGCCCCACCCTGCAGGGAGCGGGTCGGGCCTGCTCCTGCGCCCAGGCTCCCTGCCCTGGGTCGGGCCTCAGCCCCGCTCCCACCCGGCCCCGCCCGCAGCCTCTGTGTGCATCGCGGGCATCTCCGCCTCAGGCCTGTCCATGTGCATCTCCTGAAAGCTCCTCCTCACCCCGCGCACCGCCGGCCCCCCTCTGCCAGCTTTTAACCGCTACGTGGGACGATCAAAACAGGCGATCGTCCAGGTTCTGGGCCCTTCCTGGCAGCCCCTCGGGGGCCGCGGTGGCTGCGAGGGTCCTGCTCGGGGCCCGGCCTCCCTTCATGTGCAGCCGAGCCGTTCAGAGAGAAGAGAGTTTTCCAAGCCACACGCCCTTGGCCAGGGCGGATTCCGCAGTAAAAACAGCAGGAAATCCCTGATGTGCCGTTTCAGCAGGTGGGCGCCACGGGGAGCCACTCTGACCCGCATCTGGCACCGTGACGGAGCAGCCACTTGTCCTGGCATCCGACGCCGGCCCTGGTCCCCCCGGACCGCGTCCCCCGGCCGCTCCCCCACAGCCCCACCTGGCCGAAGGGGCCGGGGCCCCCGAGGCCCACCTGCTGAACCCCGGACAAGGGGAGATGGCGGCTGCCAGGCCCGGGGAAGCTCAGCGGGGCCCTTCCGTGCCTGCAGGGCTGGCTCCGTGGCCTCGGGCCCTGCATCCGAGGGGCTGCGTGCCTTGATGTCCAGTCCCTGAGCAGTACACACGTCCGGCCATGGTCACAGCTGTAGAAATTGTGACTATGCTTCACACAGAAAAAATTATACAGATGGTCCCAACGGAAATTTCTTGATTTTTTGAGGGTCTGGTCTCACTGGATGATGCTGGGTGCAGGAGCCAACAGGTGAGTGAGCAGCCGGGAGCACCCGCGTGGGGCCTGGGGGCCGGCGGCGCCTCTTGCCCTTCGAGGCCTGGCCGACCGGCTCGCCTGTGGCATGAGCCGCAGGCCCCGCCGACGCAAACCTTTCTTCTGTTGAGAAAGGACCGTCTTGCTCCAAGTCCCGCTTCCTCCCGCTGGCCGCCCCGCCCACTCCCGTTTCTGCTGCATTTTTCGTTCCTGCGCCTGCCACGGGCGCTGCCACGGCCCGGATGGCGTCCCGTGGAGCTGACTCCGGCAGCGGCAGGGCCTCTGCTCCCACTCACGGCCGCACTCGCCCCCGTCCGCAGGGTGTGGGTGTCCGGGGCGGGGTCCCACCCGTGGAAGTGGGGAGACAGTTTGGGGCCTCACCGCCCGGTCAGGGAGAGAGACACAGAAGCAAACCGTCCCAGTTCAGAGGTCAGGCTCCTGTGTCAGCCGGATCCCCAGAGGCTGGCGGTGGCTGCAGGGGCAGGTGGCCCTCACGTGCCGCTGGGTGGCGGGGCAGGGGGCGCAGGGTCCTCCAGCATGTGCTCAGCGAGGACCTGGCGGCGGAGGCAGGGGTCGGGGCGGGGGTGGGGGCGGGGGCGGGGCCGCGCGAGGCCTCTGCGGGGGGGGGGGGGGCAGGCGCCGGCCCGGGCGCGGCCAGGGAGGCAGGCCTCAGGGCCACAGGGCTGCGTGTGGCTCGTTCCGGCAAGAGCGCGCGAGACCAGTGGGTCGGTGGGTGGGCGGGGCGGCTGTATGGATGCTGCCCCCTGGCTCCCTGGGGCCGCCCGCCCCACCGTCCCGCCGGCCACATGGCCCATGGCGGCCCAGCCGAGCCCGGCCGGCTGCGGGAGCCAGGAGCCCCCCGCTGAGCTGCCCGGCAGGGTGGGCTCTGCAGAGGGACCTGCCAGCGTCCGCACTGCGCCCGCCAGGCTGCTGGCCTCCCAGAGGCTCCGAGCGGCCCGGTTCTCACGGCGCGGCCTCTGGGAAGGAGCCTGCACAGACGGGCCCTCTGCCCAGCGGCGGGCCTCCGGCCGTCCCGCTAGGCGGTGCCGGGCGGGCTCTCGGCGGCCTGGCCCTCCGCCTTCAGATCCCGAGGCCTGTTTCCACGAAAAGGTGGCCCTGAGGCCCGTGAGACTGGGGCCTGGTGGCACCGGCAAGGCCAGTGCCCCGCCCCCCGTGTGACGGGCGAGGGGTACAGACGGAGACCCCGAGGCTGCGGGGCCGGACGCAGGAAGGCGCCGGGCATCTCGGAGAAGGGTGTCGGGCCCAGAGGCAGCCCCGTGGAGATACCGGGATGTCCGGGGTCAGGATGAGTAAGTTCACTCGAAGTTCGCGGGAAAGGGCTTCCTCGGGCCGTGGGAAAACCCAAGCCCTCGGCCAGCGGCGGCGGCCGTCCTCGGGGGGGACCGGGGGGCCAGGCCTGGAGAGCCGGGGGGCCCCTGCAGGGAGGGGGCGCAGGCCGCGGCCCGCCCGTCACCCTCCTGCCCTGAGCCCGCACCCTTCCCCCCGACGTCTCCCCCACAGGGGCCCGCGGGCCCCGCACCCCTGCCGGCCGACTGGAGCCCAAAGGTCGCCCCAGGGGAGGCGACATCTCCACAGGGCCCTGCAGGACGGAGAAGAGGGCTGGGCCGTGGGAACCAGGGGCCAGGCCCGGGGCGGGGCCCGCGGGGGGGATGGGGAGAGAGTGACAGGGACCCCGAGGAGGCCTGGGGGGAGTTCTGGAAAAGGACCTTGGGGCCTGGAAAGCCCCCAGGACGGGGAGCTCGGTGGGGGGGGCTGCTGGCAGGAGCCCCAGGGCGGTGGGGGCCTGGCGGGTGGCTGGCGGCTCCGTGGGAAAGGGTCCCCCTTTCTGTCCAGCTGGAAGGCAGAGGAGCAGAGGGGCTGGGAGCCCGGGGCGGGGAGGCGGGCTGAGGGCCCCTCTGGGCCGGCGGGGGCGGAATTCGGGGCGAAGGAAGGCTGCAGGCAGGCGGCAGCTTGTTGGAGCCGGGGGGCGGCTGCCCGGCCAGGCGAGTTGGGACATGCCAGCCGTCCCGGCTTCCTCCGCCGTCCCCCGCGGGCAGCCGCCCCCTGTGAGCCGTCCCGGGAATTCCTGGCTTCACATCCGCTCCGTCTTGCGGCTCCGCGGGTGGGGCAGGGGCCCGTGGGAGCAGGGCTCCCTGGCCGGTAACTGAGGTGACCGCCTCCTGTTGACTCTGTGACCAGCCCATCGCTTGAGCTGCGGAGAGAGCGGGCCTGGAACATAGGCCTGACTCCTAGAGAGCAGCCGGTCGGCAGACGAGGGTGGGCCTGCACGCAGGCGTCCCCGGGGGCTCAGTGGGTGGACGTGTGGGGGGGCCGGGCTATAGGTGCTGCAGAGCCTCGGAGGCTGTAGAGACAGACACGGGAGGCTTCCTCTGCGCTCGGCGGTGTCCTGTGGCCCGATGTGTGAGCCCTGTGCAAGGCGGGGGAGGGGCCTGCCCTGGGGTGGCCCCCGGGTCTGGCCCGCCTCACAGCAGGTGGCCCAGGCCGAGCCTGGTGCTGGGCTGGGACGGCCTCCAGGCCCTCATGGCGACCGGGGCCGGGCCCATCCTCGGGAGGTGGCATCCAGGCCAGGTTGGAGCTGGGCGGGGCCGCGCCAGCCCCCTGCAGCAGCCGCGGGGCCTCCGTCTGCGCCCCAGCCGCCCGCGCGCCCTGTGCTCCAGCCCTCTCCCTCGGACAATCCCCTGACCTCCCGTCAACTCCACGAACGGGCAGCTTTCCAACGTTTCTGAGTCCAGATCTCAAGGCAGAGAGAGGGTTTAATTGTCCAGCTCGTGGCCGGAAGCCTGGTGCTACTGGCTGTGCGTCTTCAGGGGCCTGAGCAGACTGTCTGGAGGCTGCTGTCCCTCCTGGCTCAGCCACGGCCGAGCGGAGGGCTCCAGACCAGAACCCAGGGCCCGGGGCACCAGGCGGACCCACCTGGGCACCCCCGCCCGGGCTCGGGGCGGGTCGAGGTCCCTACTGTGAGGGTTAATCTGTGGCGCCTCGGCAGGCCCCCCGTGCCCAGACACCGGATGAGAGCTTGTTCTGGGTGTGCCTGAGCTTCCGGGTGAGACGAGCGTGTGAACGGGGACCAGGTCAAGCAGACGCCCGGCCCCGCGCGGGTGGCCTCGCCCACGTCCCCCACGTCTTGGGCCTCAGTGAGAACCCGTGGGCTCTGCTTCTCTGCGGAGCCCTGACGGGTGCCCCTGCCTCCGGAGCCGCAGCAGCCGCCCGCCCCGCAGCGCCCCCTCCCCTCTTACGGAGAGCGAGGCGCGCTCCCGGGGTCCTGGGTCAGCGGGGGTCACGCTCACCCTCACCCCGGATTTCAAACTACAGCTGAACCACGGCTGCTACAGCCGAAAAAGCCGGAAACGCGTCACAAGACTCGAAAAGAGCCCCCGCTGCCCTGGCCAGGCCGCCTCCCTCCGCCCGCTGGTCCGGCGGGGCGGCCGCTCCCGCGGCCCCATGCGCCTCAGGACCTGTACGTTAGTTACATTTCGGCCACACGGAATTCAGGCTTCGGGGCTCGGGGTCGCATCTGCCCGGCGGCCCCGGCAGGGCCCGAGCTCGGCCCGGCCGCAGCGACGCCCAGGGCGCAGGCGGGGGTGGGGCCAGCGCCGCGTCACTCCTAGGCTCTCGAGGCCCCGGCCACGCGAGGGAAGGGCCTGGCGACCGAATGGGAATTGTGGGACCAAGAAGGACAGTGACAGGCAGGCTCAGTGGCAGAGCGATGACAGAGGGAAAATCAGCGGCCCTGAGGGGTCCCACGGGCGTGGCCGCGCGTGAACCGCAGACAGAAAACAGGCTGAGGGGCCGAACGGCCCCGATGCGCGGGGTGACCCCCGGTGGCCACTCAGGTGCCCGCGCCACCAGGGCCACGGGACGTGTCCGAAGAGGCGACGGCGGAACGGGCCGAGGTGGAAATGGGCCCCCGAGACTGGAGGCGAAGCTAAAGCCGTGCCTGGGGAGGCGTCAGCAGCGGACACGGACGACCGAGGAAGCTCCCGCACCCGCGCCCTGGCTCCCTCCTGCGGAAGCCGGAGCCCAGGGAGGCGGGAGCCCGCACACACGGGGCAGGGGCATCGGAGCGGGACGGCGGCGGGGAAGACAGGCCGTCAGCGAACCGCTAACCCTCTACAAGACCGATGAGACTAAAAGGAGAGAGAAGACAGGCTGCCCGTGCCAGGGGTCAAACGGGGCCGTCCCCCCCCGCCCCCACCCCCCGCAACAAGGACGAGAGGCTGTGATGAACTCATCGCAAGGGACTCGGCAAGCCTGGGGCGGGGGCCGCCGGGACCCTGCGCGCGCTCTGCTCGGTTTCTCTGCGACCCGGAAACCACGGTTAACCGTCAGCCTAGTCATTTAAAAACGCCTCCTGGGAACACGGAGGAGACCATCCTCGCGCCCAGGACAGCGGTGAGCAGGCCACAGCCAGGACCGCCCGGCGCGGGAGCCCCCGTCGGCGCCCGCCTCAGAGCCCGCAGGAGGCTGCGCGGCGCTCCTCCGAGAACAGCGATGTTTTAGCCATTAGGCCTGAAACTACCAGAGTCCGGAGCCAGGAACGCGCTGCGTAGGCCTATTTGCATACAGCACAAGTGGCCAAAACCAGGGCTCGGCGAGGAGCGCCGGGGGGCTGGGCGCCCGGGTGTGGCCAGGCAGCCGGCCAGCCCCCAGAAGGCGCCTCTCCTCAGCCTTCCGGCCCAGGCCCCCTCCACCGCCCCCGCCGCTGTGCCCCGGCTGGACCGCGGCAAAGGCCAGTGGTTTCTCTCGGGAATTTGCCTAAATGGGCGAGGACTTTCTGAACCAGACTTCAGAGGGGAATTTTTTTTCTCTCAAAATAGAGAGGAATTGCTGTCCAGGAGTTAAAGATAGATCCTGTGGGGAGGCCAAGGTCTGAGTCCCTGTCCAGGCCGGCTGAGGCAAGGGGTGTGGACGGGCAGTGCCGGACCGCGCGGCCAGCACCGCGTCAGGACTCTGCAGAGGGACGCGTGTTCTTCCGGGGGGGGGCGCAGAGGGCCGGGGGCTTCGCGAGGCCTCGGCGAGCGCGAGGTCGCCTCCCACAGAGGGGCTCCCGGGGGCTTCCGGGCGGAGGGGACCACGTGGGGTCCGGAACGACGCCTGCAGCCTGGGGCCCATCGCGCGGGGAGCCCTGCGGGCGGCCGGCTGGGGGCGGGGGGACCGTTTTCCCTGTGGGCGGCGCGAGAGGGATGTCCGGCTATGGCCCCTGCCCGGGCGGAGGGGTCGCTGGGAACGGCAGCCCCGAGCACGCACCTGGGGCCGGGGCCTCTGGAGCGGGGTGAGGCTCGGCCCAGTGGGGTGCACCGCCAGCACCCCAGGCCACGCAGCTCGAAGCTGGGCCTGCAGACCTGGGGCCGGCTTCCAGCCACCGTCGCAGCAAGGAAGGGTCTCCTCGCGGGGGACCCGAGAGTGTCAGGAAGTGCACCCCGCCAGGCACCCGGTGCGGGGCAGGACCCCCAGCCTCAGGCGGCCACCCCGGGGGGCGCCCGGCGGGGCCCAGGCTCACCCCTTGGGCCGCGTCTTCCACAGAGCAGAGTGCGGCTCCCCCAGCGCCGGGGGAGGTAGCCGCCCCCGTGGGCCCAGAGCGCCCCGCGGGGAGGGCGGCAGCAACCGCAGGGCCGGGCAGCCCTCGCCTCGACTCCCATCTGCCTCGGGGGCTGCCTTCCCTGCCTGCAACACCTCTGCACCCCAAGACCCCTTGGCTTGGCGCCTGGGAGCACCCAGAACACACCTTCATTTTGGGCGGGCGGAGCTGGCGCGCGAGAAGGTGGGAGGCCAGCCTGCGCCAGAGCCGGCCTTCAGAGGCCAGTGGCCCCCATGGGCCGGAGAGGCGGGCGCCCCGGGCGCCGCCCCCGACTGGCGCACACCGGCGGGGGCCTGCAGGCTGACCGGACCCCGCACCCACGGCGTCATTTCCGGGCACAGAATCCCCGCCTGTGTTGGGGCAGGAGATGGGGACTCAGAGGCTGTGCAGGCCACACGGCGGCCGGTGGAGAAGGGATCAGTCCCAGACCGGCCCCCCAAGGCCCCAGCCTTTACGGTGACCCGGGAGGTCACGGGACGGGGGATGCCACAGGGTGACTCAGGCGACGCGGGCCTGACGGGGGCTGGGAAGGAGACATGCTGGCTCGGCCGGGGCCGCTGCGGAGCCGGGCGCGGCCCCCGGGGGCACAGGTCTCCGGGCAGCTCCGCATTCCCCACCCCAGCCGACCCCGCGGGCCACGTCCCGGGACCTCTTCCAGGACGGCCAGGCGGGTCCGTGCGTGTCAACACCTGCCAGCCAAGCGGGGCACCTGGACCTGCGTCGTCCGCCTCTGCTGTGACCGCCCCTCCCAGCGTGGCCGAGCTCAAGCTGCCGGCAGCCGCGGGGCCCCAAGAGCGGAGCCGGGGAGAGCAGCTCGCGCGCACCCCCGGGGCAGGAGCCGCCCGGACACGGGTCACGCGCACACGGCGGCTCAGGGTCCGACCCAGGCCCTCACCGGTTGTGCCAGAGTTCCCTGCAGCCCGGCCGAGCCCCGCGTTTAATGTCCACGGCTGGTTTCCTGCCCCCAGGACAGAGTCCGGCGGCCCCTGAGATCACATGTCCCAGGGCATTTACTATCCAGCAAACCTAACAGCGAATGTCGTAGAATGACCAGGAGGCGGCGAGCTCTAAGTGTTTATTCGCTTTTTAGAAAACAATTTTATTGCATTACAATTATCATACAATAAACTGCACGTGTGTGAATGTAAAACTGGTGATGTGTGTACGTTAGTTGTACGTAAGTACACCTGTGAGCCCGTCGCCGCAATGAAGTACCGAGCACATCCCCCGCCCGGCGTCGTGTTAGTCGGCACCCCTTGGCCGTGACGCACATGGGGCCCCCCGATGTGGCGTCTCTGCTGTCGGGCTGCTTGGACCCTGCGTCACGGTCCTGGGGCCCCCCGCCCCTCCCCCATGGTGCCACGTGTCATTCCTTTCACTCCAGGGCACTCTTCAGCCCCAGAACATGTGACCATGTGTTTGTCCACTCACCTCTTGATGGACATGTGGGTTGCGTCCAATTTTGGACTCTATTACAAAGAACGCACACAGAATTATACTGCCGCTCACCGCGTTCCCCGGGCTCTGGGTTCCGCTGCGGAGCGGAATCGCACCCCTTCCTTTCAGCCTGAAAAGCACGCTGGGGTATTTCTTGTAAGGCAGGTGTGCTGGCAACAAGCTTGCTTGGCTTTGTTTGCGTTTTTGCTTTGGAATATCTGCGGTTCACCTCCATTTTTGAAATGCAGTTTTGCTTGGTATAGGATTCTCGGTTAACAATTTCTTCCTTTCTTTCCGCTCTTTAAATATATCGTTCCCCTCCCCTCTGACCTGTTCTGAGGAGAGGCTGGCTGTCGATTTTGGGGGGTCCTCTTGTGCGTGGTGCATCATTTCTCTCTTGCTGCTTCCAGGATCTCAGCATTTTTAGGATACTATGTCTGCCTGTGGAGCTCTGCGTGCTTCCTGCTTTCCTAGTTTGTTGGGCTTCTTGGATGTAGATTATTGTTACTCATCAAACTTGGGACGTTTTCAGCCCTTACTTCTTCAGATGTTTTTCTTCTCCTTGGCAGCTCCCATCGCACACCGTTGTTGTGCGGAGTGGGGTGCTGCCTTTCTCTCTGGGTCTGTCTGTGTGCTTCCCCTTCCTTTTTCTTCCTTTTCTTCGGGTTTTACACCATCTCTCTCGACCGCAGGGTCGTCGACACTTCCTTCTGCGGGTTCGAATCTAGGCCGGGGCCTCTCAGGTGACTCTTTCACCTTCGTGTCACATCTCCACCCCCGGAATTCCCACTGGGTTCTGTTTGTGATTTCTACCCCGTGGCCGATCGTCTCTGTTTTATGAGTTATTTTCGATGGGCCTTCCTTTAAGTCTTTCCACATGGTTTCCTGTACTCTTTGAACACATTTGTAATCGTTTATTTAAAGTGTTTGTCTGCTGAGTGCAGTGCCCGGGCCCCTTCCAGGAGCCCCCTCCGCCGCTGCTCCGCGGGCGCGGGCCCGGCCGCACGCGGCCTCTCCGACCACCGGGCGCGACGCTGCGTTCAGCCTGGCTCCTTCCGTTGTTGTCCCGCGACATGAATCCCTGGCCTGTGGCCTCTGCTGGGGCCGCACCGAGCTGTCGCTGGCGGATCGCTCTGTTGTTCCTAACAATGCCCTGGGGTGCACATCGCTCCACGGTCTGATCCGAGTACCAGACCCATTGGCAGGGGAGAGGTCCTGGCCGGCTTCGGGGCTCCGTGCGTGCGTCGCTCCCCCGGGCGGAAGCCCTGGGCCCCGGAGCGGGGGCTGGGCGCGGGGGTTCTCGGTCCTCACCAGCCACCGCTCCAGATCCTCACCGTGGGGCGGGGGCTGCGGGGGTGCAGGCGCCGCAGCCGGTGCCACCCCAGCCGCCCCCCGGGGTACGGATCCCAGACAGCACAGAGACGAGCGGCGCCGCTCGGCCAGTGGGGGACGTGGGCACGGCCGCTCCGCTCGGACAGCACAGAGCCCGGGGGAACGGGGCCCTCCTCCCGGCCTCCCCGCTGCGGCCTTCCCTGGGGAGCGGGAGCGGGAGGACAGGGCCCCCCGCACCTGGGGCGGCCCCTCTGCGGCGCGTGCTGGGGTGGCGGGACCTGGTCACCCCGCGGCGGCGGGCCCGGCGGGTGGCTGCCTCTCGGGGAGCTGCAGGCGGCCGAGCCCCCCGGGCCCTGAGTCCCCCGCCCCCCACAGTCCCCTGCAGCTCCCAGCCCTGGGGGCAGGGTGGCCGCGCCTTCAGCTCCACGGCCTCTCCCTGCTCTGAGCAGGTTTCATAGATTTTGTTGAATAAATGTTGAGTAAAGTGAGGGCAATTTTCTGTCAGCCCTTTGATGACTATCTACAAACTTTGGATGGTTGTCTTTGCTAATTTTGACCCGTTTAATAAATGTTTGTCTGGAGGGAAGTTTTTGCCAAACTCATGCTGCCAATCCCAAAGCGCAGGTCGCCTGGGAAGAGTCAAAGAACAATAAAGTGTAAAGATTTACCTCCGGGTTCACCATCTCTGATTCTCTTTACCTCTGGTGTCTGGATCCCTATCTTTATCTGGTATCATTCTCCTTCTGCAGGAAAGGCTTTCTCTAACATTTCTTACGGCGCAGGTCTATTGGCAATAAATTCTTGCAGCGTTCGTATGTCTGAATAACCCTTATTTCGCCTTTTCTTTAAAAAGCCACTGCCAGTGGGTGTGGAATTCCGGGTGTGCAGGCGTCTTGCCCGTCAGTGGCTGAGGGCTGTGCGGCCGCCTCTCGCTGGCACGGCGGCGGAGAACCTCGCTGCGCCCCGGGTTCCTTGGGCTCCTGACCCGCCGCCCTTCCTGGGCCTGTGGGTTAATATTCGTCATTCGGTCTGGACATTTTCAGCCACTATTTCTTCCCTTTTCCTCAGGCGCTTCGATGACACGTATGTTGGGTCACATGTCCTTTGCTCCAAACCGTCCGCCGCTTCATCCCGTGCCCCCTTCCGTGTATTTCACTTTGGACAGTTTCTGGTGTTATGTGGCTTCACTGATCTTTTCTCCTGTGAGATCTAATTTGCTATTTTTCTTTTCCATTGACTTTTTCATCGCAGACGTTGTACATTTTTACTTCTAAATGTTCGGTTGAAGTCTTTTTCTACGTTTGTTGAAGGCTCCAACTTCTGTGTTTACGGAACAAGGTGTTAATAACCCCTTCGATGTCCTTATCTAATTCGAACCCCCGTGAGTCCCTCCAGTCGCCCGATTTTTGCCCTTGATATGAGTCCTGTGCTCCTTCTTCCTCGCGTGACTGCTCGTTTCCTGTCGGGTGCCAGGCCGTGTAAAACCCCTCCCGTCGGCAACACCCTCCAGGCGGGAGGCTGGGCCCTCCGAGTCCCCGCCGCGGGGCCGCTCCCCCCGCGGTGTCCCGCTGGGCAGGCGCGGAGGGGCCCCCTCTGGACTCACGCTGTTCGTTTCCCGGCCGTGGGTGGCTTTCTCACAGGCCCCAATTTTCTGACTACTCAAGGGGGACCCTTGCAAACGTCTAGCATGTTCTCCCCACGGAGCCTCTGTCCCAGGACCCCCGGTCGCCGTGGTTTCCCCAAACCCTCCGCCCGATTCCCTGCTCGGGCTCCCGCCCCGTGCGGCCGTGCGGGCAGCCTCTCCGGGCAGGCGGCGGGGCCCCCGGGGGGCTGGGCCTGCTTGCTTCCCTTCTCGCTGTCCTTCACCGCGCAGGGCCCAGGGTCTGGAGAACCGTTTTTGTAGTCGGTCTGCAGCGCGGGGAGCCTGCTCCCTGCTCTCGCCCGCCGAGGCCAGAGGGCGGGCCTCGCGCCGGCATTGCGTTCTGCTGTGCGGAGAAAGCGGGGTCCCTCTGCTCCTCGGGGAGCGCTCATCTCAGGCAACGAGTCTTCATCCACTTTGCTTTGTTGGGTCTTCCCACCTAGAGTGATACCGGCACATAGTAGGCCCCCCAGAAACGATTCTCTCACTGTGGGATGCGTGAGGTCGGAAGTTGTCTCTGAATGGGTTCCCCCCAACCGCGGGGTGTCGATGCGCAGCGGGCACCTCTGAGGGGACGCGTGGGCTCGCGAAGGGCCAGGGCCCTGCCCGCAGGGAAGGCACAGCCGGGGCGGCGAGGCGGCTGGGTGGCGGGGGCTTCGGAGAGAAGCGGGGGTCTCGGTCTCTGGCCAGCGTGGGACAGGCCGGCGAACCCACCGAGGGCCCGTGTGTCATGAGCCACGACAGGAAATCTGAGGAAAGAGGCCAAAGCCCGCCCGTGTTGAGTGGGGGGGCTTCCCGGAAGCCTCCGCGTCTGAGGCGGCGGTGGCCTCGCCGCGGGCGCCGGGAGCGAGCGGAGCGGAGGAGCGTGCAGGCGGCCCCGGGCGCCAGCCGGCGGCTCCCGGGCTCAGGCGCGCGGCCGTTCCGTGCGTCGGTGTGGTCCAGAAGCTGCAGCTTCGTGGGCTTCAGCCTCACGGGGGCAGCATGTGTACCGATGTTTCGTTTTGTTTGAAGTATAACCAAGTAAAGCGCACAAATCTTAACCGAGGAGCCGGATGACTTGTACCTATATGTGCAGTCATGTGACCACCGCGCAGCTCAAGATACGGGACGTTTCCAGCCCCAAGGGCCCCCGCACCTCCCAGGCAGCACCCGCCCCCCGAGGCAGCCGCGCCTGACGTCTGGCACACAAGTGAGGTTCCGCCTTTGAAATCCGTGTCAGTAAAATCACAGGGTGTTCTCTCTCTGTCTGGTCTGTTTGTTCTCTCTGTGTTCGCTCCATTCTGTCCTGCTTGCTTTTTCCCTCTGTGTGTCAGCGCCACCCCGGTGCTGTGACCAGCACACACTGCCACTCGCGGCCGCCTCCCGCCAAGGGCGACGTCCAAGGACAAGGGTGGCTTCTGTCTTCTCTCCTGCACTCTCTGTGCCCGGAGCCTGGCATGCGGCTCTCAGGGAATGTTTTCTGAGTGGATGAGCGAATGCGGGTAACAGGACGGGCCGGCAGATGAGTGGGCGGTGGGCGGGTGGATGGACGGATGGGCGGGCGGTGGGCGGATGGACGGACGGATGGGCGCGTGTGGAAGGACGGGTGACTGAATGGGTGAAAGGAGAGTCGTGGCCCAGTCCCCAAACGTCTCCGATGCTCGTCTGAAGAGAGCAGACGTCCGTCGGACGAGGAGGAGCTGCTGAGCTCCAGGATCTGCAAACTTTTGCGTGAACAGCTCTTAAAAAATCTTTAGTGACCATTCGCCCCTTGTACATGTTGAAATGGATATCGAAACCATTTCATCATGACTTTGAGCAACTTATCTTTAGCAACAGCATTTATAAACTATTAAACTTTTTATAGGGTGAAATAAGATGAGAGTTGGACACAACTTGAACCAGTATTTTGCACCACAATCTGACTGGTGGCTTCTGGCCACTTCGCGTACACCCTTCGGAGGAAATCGGTGAGACCGGCGTTGGGCGCCGGCTGGGGCCTCGGCTGGTGCCCGCCACGTAGGGTTGGCGCGCGTCTCTGTGTGTGCGCACGGCACTTTGACAAAAAACTCACAGAAGTCAAAAAGCAGGTGTCCCCTCCGATGGGCCGGGAACCACTCACGTCCAGGACCCCCGGGTGCGGCCATCGCCCCCACGCCCGGCACGGTCCCTCCTCCAGCCACGACGCCGAGACCGAGATCAGTGGCGGCTACCCCAGGCCCCGGGGGAGCGGGGTCAGCGGCAGCGCTCAGAGAAGGCGGTGGGCCTGCGGGGCGGGGCCCGAGGCGCGAGGCGCGGCCGGAGCTCCAGGACCCGCTCTCTGTCCCCCCTCGTGCGGCGGCCTGTGGCCTGCACCCCCGACTCCATGAGGGGCCCCACCGGGAGCATGTGTCCCCGTCTGTGCCTGTCCCTCCGTGAAGTAGAGCCCAGAGTCCTTTGAAGCCACAGTGCCCCCCTGGCTCAGGGTCTGGACCCAAGATGGGGCAAGAACCAGCTGTCTGAGTTTCTGGAACCCAGCAGGAGGGGGAAGGGGTGGACGGCCAGCTGGTGTTTTGAAAGGATGCAGGCCTGCAGCTCCCGCGGGGGCAGGGGCACAGGCCCCGAGCCAAGCCTCCCTCTCACCCTGGAACCCCGTGGGCTCCCAGCCTCTCCCCCCCACTCTCCCTCCCGTCTCCAGACCACC
The DNA here is from genome assembly GCF_021234165.1 of Pteronotus mesoamericanus. NCBI lineage: Eukaryota > Metazoa > Chordata > Mammalia > Chiroptera > Mormoopidae > Pteronotus > Pteronotus mesoamericanus. Next base: position 4,726,377 of record NW_026554998.1, on the reverse strand, counting down.
CTGGTATTCACCAAACCTGTCTGCCCGACAGCTGCCGGCGGGGGGTGGGGGGTGGGGGCCTTCAGAGGACTGGCCCTGGGCCTGACCCACTCCCTGCAAGAAGAGCCCTCAGCTCCCGCCCCGCCCCCAACCATCAGAACTAAAACATTTTCCCCAGCAGGTCCTCAGAGAGAGCAGGCAGCAAAGGCCCGCTTTGAATATCAAGGTTTTTTAAAGATCAAAAAAGGAAAAAAGAAAAGAAAGGTATTTTGGAAACATCTAATGTGCCCGCTAATTAAGTGTCTGATTACTAACCAGCTCCCTCGTGGAAGAAGGGGGCAAGCAGCCAGGTCCCGCAGCCGCCCCGGTAGAAGGCAGAGACACAGTTTCTCACACCCAAAGTACCAGCCGCAAATCAAAAGACAGACGAACTGGAACACGTCAAACCTCAACAATTCCGCCGGCAACGGCAACAACGAACGGAACGGAGAGGCGCCCGGGTGGGAGAAAACACCTGCGAGTCGTGTACCTGGCGAAGGGTCAGCGCCCGCCACAGAGAGGGCCCTTCTGCCTGCAGCCCGCCATCAGCAGCAGCCGAACAGCCCGGCGGAGAAACAGGCCACGGCTTGGACCGGCGGTTCCCGAGACGGCGCGGCCACGCCGACCAGCCTGCGGAGACGCTCGCCTCCTGCGACGTTGGAGACTCAACGCAGAGCCACGAGGAGACTAAACCGCTGTGGCCAGGAGACCGGGAGCGCCCAGTGTCGGCAGGCGCGCGAGAACTCGGGCCCACGCCCCGACATGGAGCAGCCGCCAGGGAAAGCAGTGTGAGTTTCCTCACACGTCAAACATAGAACTGCCGTGCGATCGGGCAGCTCACTCCGGGGGATAAATCCCAAAGAGCCAGACAGCGGGCCTTGAAGAGCCACAGGCATCCTCAGGTTCCCTGCAGCATATTCACCCAGGCACCCGTCCTCGGCCGAGGGGACGGGCACAACACGGGGCGTCCGAGCCCCGGGGTCTCGCTCGGCAGCGGGAAGGCAGGAGATGCCGTGGATGGGCCTCGAGGACGTCGTGCCCAGTGACAGGGCCGGGCACGTAGTGTGTGTGTGACCCCAGGCAGACACGGGCCGGCGCCGTCAGACCCGCCGAGACGGGAGGCCGCGGGCGGTCGCGGCCCAACCACGCGCGCGGCCCACTCGGCCGTGCTGTGCGCAGACAACGGGTAAGACGGCCTGTGTTACGTCACGTTCTTTTTTTTTTTTTACCATAATTGTTTTAAGAGAAAGAGAGAAGCCCAAGCACCCGCCGTCCGCTCACCCAACCAGCGTTTATGAGGGGCTCCCGCGGCGCCAGGTGCTGCCCGGGCACAGGGCCCCGGGAATGTGGGGGAGGCCCAGAGCGAGCACACGCTCAGGCCCTGATCTGGGGGACGAAGGGGCCGCGGAGGCGGGGGAGCCCCTGGGGAGCGCGGCTGCTCTGGGGGTCAGGCAGGGGGGCTTCAAGGGGCGCCGGGCAGCCTCAGCGGGGGGCGGGGGCCGGCGGGACAGACATGTCCGGGGGTGGGGGCGGGGGCGGGGGCGGGGGCGGGGGGAGGCTTTGCTGCCACAACAGAGCAGGGCTGGGCGCATCAGGTGGCGTTGGGGGGTGACCCCGCCATTTTAGGTTGGGGGCCAGGCCGGGGTGGGGGTGCCGATGCCCAGAAGAGCCGGAACCGGGGGAAGCACCAGGCCCTGGAAAGGGCGAAGTGCAGGCACGAGGGAGGGGAGCGGCACCCCCTCTGAGCTCCAGCGCCCTGGACCCCGGGGGCTGGACCTCCGGCCCCTCCCCGCCTGGATCCGGCCCCCGGGCGCTGAGCCCCGCGGCCAGCGCATGGGCTTGCTCCAGTCCGGGCTCAGAGGGGACCCAGGTGGTGCTGGGCGGCCAGGGCCCCCTGCGGGAAGGGCCGGGCCGGCGAGGCCCCCGCCGGGCAGTCAGGGGCGCCGGGGCGTCAGACCCTCGGGCGGCTTTCCCGGGGCCCGGCGGCCCCCGGGCCTTTGAAGCCTGCCCAGGTCGCTGCGCTGCGGGGACTGGCTCCGCAGCTGAGAGCGGAGAAAGGGGAGAAGGCGCCGTCCCGCTTGGCAATTACTGAGGATTAGCCTCGGCCTCCCGGCCGCTCCTCACAGGCCCTCCCCTGCCCGGCCGCCTCGCGCAGGGGAGGGCCCCCGCCAGGCCCTCCAGGGCCCTGTCCCGGAGCCCCCCCCGCCCCCCCGCAGCGAGCCCGTCCCTTCCGGAGCTGGCGTGTGAGCTCCTGGCGTCAGATGAAACGGGAGCTCCCTCCGCGCCGGGCCTGCCCTACTACGCTGCCGCGTCTGGCCTGCGACTCGCGAGGCGCTTGCCTGGAGGGAGAGCCAGCGTTCCAGGACGGCCGGGCAGGGGGCTGTGGGTGCCCCCCACAGCCTGCCCGCCCCCGGGAGCTCAGAGGCCCCCTGTCCTTACAGGAGCCAGCTGAGGCCCAGAGCCAGCGTTTCCGGCGGGTGCTTTGGTGTCGGTGGGGGGAACGCGCCCACCGCTGAGGGCCAGGCTTGTCTCACGTGCCTCCAAGCGCTGGGCCCCCACCAGCGCGTGTCCCCTCACAGCCTGGCCAGCGTGTGGGGAGGGGTGGGGCCGGGGCCTGGCCCCCGACAGACGGACAGAAGCCCGGGAACCCACCTGTGCAGACACCGGGCCACCTCCAGGAACTCGGCCAGGGCTCAGGCTCAGCCGGGCCTGCAGACCCCAGGCCCTCGGGAGCTCCGGCGGGTCGGCCCGGGGTCACCGTCCGGTTGCATGGACACCAAGAGCCACCAGCCCCGCTCTTGGTGTTGGGTGGGGGCGGTCACGGTATAGCCCTGAGCCTGGTGTGTGTGTGTGTGCAGGCGGCAGGGGCGGCCTCTGTCCTGTGTCCGCCTGCCTCGCAGCCCCAGAACGCGGGAAATCGGCCCGAGCTCCCCGGTGTCGGCCAGGGCGCAGCGACCGCACGCCTCCCACCTCCGGCCGCCAGGCCACGGCCGCGGGCTGCCCGCTTCAGAGCCCCCGCAGCATCGGCTCTGCCAGCCCGGGAGCAGCGTCTGGGCTGCGGCCGGGTCCAGGTGGCGCCGGGCAGTGAAGACCCAGGGTTTTAAAGCACTTTTCCTGGAAACCTGAGCCGCTGCCTGACCGGCCTCTCCCCCGGCCCCCCGCAGCGGTCACCTCGGTCCAGAGCAGGCACTGGCCCCTCTCTTTCTGGATCAGCCAGGTGTCGGCAGGGGTGTGTGTAAACCTCAGTGAGATCGTCTGTGTTCCCCAAAACCTGCAGGCCAAAGCCGAACCCCCAGCTGCCGGGCCAGGAGGCGAGCAGGTTGGCGGGGGGCCTGGGAGGGCTGAGGGCCCGGGGAGCAGAGACTCGGGAGCCCACGGGCGGCCGCAGGGAGACACAAGGGACAACTGGGTGCAGGAGTGAGGAGGGGCCGCCCGGTGCGGGTCTGCTGGGCCTCGGCAGGACCCGGCCTCCCCCGGGGACGGGGACGGGGACGGGGACACCTCTGCCTGGGCCGCCCTGCCCCTGCCCTCCCCGGGGCCCGGGAGAAAGCAGAAGGGCTCTCCGGGCAGAAAAGAAGCCGATCCCACAGTTTCCATGACAACGGTGGTTCCACACTTCATAACCACAGGGGCCCAGTGGCTGCGGGTCCAGAGATGGGGGAGAGGAGTTCCGGGGTGACAGGTCCCCAGATGCGAGGCCCTGCGCTGAAGCGCCGGCTCCCAGCATGGCTCCCCATCGGTGTCCCCTGCCCCGTCCCCGCGTGGGAAGCCAAGGCGCAGAGAGGCCGCCCACTCCCCGCGGTCACAGGGCCGGCGCGGTGACAGAGGCCTGCTGTGCCCAGGGCCTGAGTCGGGGCGGCCAGAGCTGCGAGCGCAAGGGACCAGGACTCCGCGGCCGGAACCGCTGAGCCATCGGCGCGGCCCAGACCCAGCACGGGCGTCGGGGGTCGCAGAAGGCCACCCGCCAGCCCCTGGGAGCTGAGCTGTGTCCCCCTAGGAGGCCCGTTGGCACCCTCACCCCGTCCCTCTGAATGTGACCTTGTTTGCAGCTGGCGTCTTCACAGAGGCCCTCGAGGTACAATCAGGTCACTGCGTGGGCCCCGGTCCAGGGGGCGGACACACCCCCCGGGAGACGCCACGTGACGCGTGCAGTGCGCAGGCCACAGCGAAGGGAGGGACCTCCGGCGGGGAGGCCGGCGCTGCCCCCAGCCCCCCGCCCCCCGCCCCCCCCGCCGCACCTTCGATCTGGCCTCAGACCCACGAGAGACGGGAGTGTTTGCAAGCCGGCCAGGTCTCAGCACCAGGAAACGCAGGCCGCCTGCCGGGAAGCTCAGGCCGGCGCCCAGCTGCGAGCGCGCCTGGGGAGGGAGCGGGCGAGGCGGCCCGAGGAGGGTGCAGAGCCGCCCGGGCGTGGCGTCAGCAGGGACCCGCGGGGCGCCCGCCAGGCCTTCAGAGCCTCGGCCTGCGCGACTCCTCCGCCCTTGCTGGACCTCCCTCCGGCTTCTCTTCGGGCCAGCGCCACACAGCTCCGCCCCGTCGTCCTGGGTCGGCCCAGTGGACCCTGCTCCCTGCTCACCCAGCACCTGACAGCACCTCAGAGACCCCGGAGCTTGTCCTGGGGCCCCGGCCTGCTGCCTGGAGATGCCGCCACAGCCAAAATGCGAGCCCTGGGCGCTGCCCACAGCATCTCCTGTGAAGACTGATAAGTGCCCTCCTCCCAGAGCGCCCGGGCCCCGTCCACTGAGAGTGGGGGCTGGCCTGCCCCCGGGCCCACTCGGCAGATGAGGAGGCAGAGCTCGCAGGCTGACCCAGCGCAGCCTGAGCAGGGGGCTCCCCGCCAGGTCTCCAGGCACCAGGTCCAGATGCGCCCCGTACAACATGGCTCCCTAAGGGCCCAGTGCTGCGACGAGGGTGGGCCTGCGTCCCTGGCCAGCGAAGGCCTGGGTTCGGTGCCTCTGTTCAACCTCCCTGTTAGGCTCTCCCCACCCCACGCCTGGGCCTGTTTTCTGATGAGTTAAGCGGAGCAGGTGCGATCGATGTTCTCCTGGACCCTGCGACCCACCCCTTCTGAATGCGGGACTTGCTGCAGGCTCGTTGGTCCCGCGCTGAGCCGCGCCGGCGCACCTGAGTGCTCCAGGGTGGGAGGCGGTGGGTCTGGGAGCCCCTAGCTCAGGTCACCCTAACTCGGCACCCAAGAAACAAGCAAAACTGAAGGAAGAGGGCGTCAGAGTCGAGCACGTAACCGTCCACAAGCTGTGAGCCGAGCAGAGTGGACACCACGGTGGAACTGCCTCAGGCCCCCCAGGCCGGCACAGGACCCAGCACCCGCTGCGGGGGAGGGCGCTGGCAGAAGGCGGCGCCGCCCGCAAGCGTCCTGGCGCAGCAAGACCAGCAGGCCGCAGAGATCGGTCCATTTGCGTTCCCCGTAAATGCGGCCCCATTAGATTCCGCCTGACGTTTTGCTTCATGTTTTCCGTGTGTTTCATATGTTTCCTGCTCTTCCGGGTGTTCTCTTCCTCTTTCCTGCTTCTCAGCTGCCGTCGCGTATTTCACAGGGGCAGTTCCCGGGCCAGGGCCTGCGGGACCGCGGGGCCCAGCGTCTCGTGGGGAGAGGGGCCCCCGGTGGCCCCGGCCTCTGCGTCCGTGCGCTCGGACCGCCCGGCACGGTTTTCCGGGGGCCACGTGCGGGATGAAATACAAATGCAGGCATGAGAACCAGCTGCACCCTCTCAGAGCCCAGACAGTGAGGAAACTTGCAAGAGGGTAAAACAATGCTGTTCTCGCGATATTTTTGAGAACAGGGTTATTTTCTTTCAAGCAGAGGTGTCCAGCCTGAGGCCCATGATGGCTCTGAATGCAGCCCAACACGACATTGTAAATTTACTTAAACCCTTTTCTGTGCTCATCAGTTTCCGTGTTTGTGTTTAACGGGCGGCCCAGAGACGCCCGCAGGCCGACGCCGCTGCCTTGAGGTGACCCCACTGTGAGCGCCTGGCGGGTGTGCCGGTCGAGGACCATCTCGCCGAGGGCGGGGCCTCGCGCTCACACCCGTCTCAGAGGTGAGCCCCTCGCGGCACCTCCCCCACCCGGGGGCGACCTCGGCGTGACCCTGCTTTGCGGGCCGCTCTGCGCCCGGGCCCCTCGCTCTTGGCGGGTCGGGGGGGCTTCGCTGTGCCGCCCGCCCACCGCTCCAGGAGGTCGAGGGGTCAGCCAGCTCCGCGGCTTGGAGAGCAGGGTGTTTTGCTGGAGTCCCGTCCCAGCTGGCCCGAGGCGACACCGGTTTGTCCAGGGAGCCCTTGGCTGCCGCTGCCTGGAACGCTGCCGCTCCGCAGAGCCCGGGCCAGGCCTGCAGGGAGCCAGGGGTGAGCAGGCGGGCTCCCCACCAGGCGCGGGGCTGGGCCGGGCCGGGGCCGGGGCGCCGCCTCCCTCAGGTTTATCCCCTCGGACGGGGCCCCAAGCAGGCGGGCGTGAGGCGCAAGGGGACGCACAGAGTCCCGCCGACCAGACCCGAGGCCGAGCAGGGCCTGGGGACCCGCTCCTGCCCCTCCCCCTGAGGACCTCCGCCCGCCCCGCCCGCCGGTCTCTGCTCGGCAAGAACCCCGTCTCCCGCCGCCGCAGGGAGGAGCCCCCACCCCGGGGACCCTGGCCGCTCCCCTGCGCCCCTGGACCAGGCCGTGCTGCTTGGGAGGCAACCGATGCTCCGCTTGAGGGCGCGTGGGGTCCACAGGAAAAGACCCGCAATCCGGGGCGCGAGGCCCCCGTGGATGCGGGCGTGGCCGCGGGCGTGGCCGCTGGGACCAGCCTCCCTCTGTGGGGGCCTTCGGTTGTCTCTTGGCCAATAATCCTCAAACCGTTTGGCCTCAGGACCCCTTTCACTCTTAAAACTATGGAGGACCCCAAACAGTTGTTGTTGCTTATCCTTCATTACAGACATTAAAACTAAGAACTGTTTCCATGATCATTTATGTGTAAACAGCGATCATGAACCCACTACATGCCAACACAGAGCACAGAAGTTCTCAGACGATCACTGTTTCCTACAACGAGAAAACACCCGCCCGGCAGGGCAGCGCGTGAGTCGCTGAGCCCAGCGCGCCCAGCGCACGCGGCCCCGCGGGGAGGCCCGAGCTGGGCCGCCACGCCGCTCCGCGAGGCCCGCAGGCGGGACGTGGCGCGGAGCCAGGCCTCGTCCCCGCGGGTGGCCGCCTGTTTCCGTTACTGCCTGCGGGTCCGGGGGGTCTGACTCGGGTTCCTGACCCCGGGGGGCGGGGGCCTCTCTTCTCGGAGTGCGCGCCCCCGTCTCTGCCTGGGCACACGGGCGTCCGGGCCGAACCCTCCCGCCACAGCATGAGTGTCCAAGATCGAAATCCCAGGGATGTCGGGGGGACGGAATCTCCGTGCAGACACTGAGGCTCGGAGACTCTGCCGCCACAGAGCGCTGGGCGCCGGGGAGGAGGGCCGGCCGCGCACTGGCTGTTGAATGAGATGCCAGCTGCCCGCGAGCCTGCGGCGGACCCTGCCTGGCCACCGGGGGTCGGTCCCTGCCGGTCCCCAGGCCCCAGGGCCCTGCCCCCCGGGCGCCTGGATGGGTCTCGGCGTCCTGGCCTCCCGCCAGCAGCGTCAGGGCTCGGCGTCCAGGGGAGCGCGGGGCCTACGGGCGGCGGCGGGGAGAGGGCATGGGGAGGGGCCGGAGGGCGGCCAGAGCCACGCCCCCACGGGCACCCGGGGGGCCTGTCCGCCCGTCTTGTCGGCAGACGCAGCTCTGACTGGGGACCTGCCGCCCTGTTGTCGCAGAGCCTGGGCTGCAGGATGGGGTGGGAAGCAAAACGGGGCCCCCGGAGGGCGGGGAGAGCCCGCGCCACCCCCCCCGGAACTGTCCCCAGGGCCTCCGCCAGGCACGGGGGAGGGTCCCCGTGTGGGTGACCGGTTGGCAGGAGGGCGCAGGGGAGGGCCGGCCCAGGAGAAACCCACGGAGGCCGCGGTGCCCGGCCGGGGCCCCGCGCGGAGCTGGGGTCCGCGCAGGGCGTGGGGGACGGGGTCTCTCCGAGAGGCAGGGACAGCTGAGACCCGGCTGAGCAGGCCGCCCAGGCCCCGGGAGCATGTGGCCCCGCCCCCGCCCCACCGCCAGGACGCAGCGTCCCGGGTGCTGCTCTCCGCGGGGAGCAGCCCAGGCTCGGTCCCCAGCCGTCCAGCCTCTGCGTCCAGCTCTCGGCAACAAGGGCCCACTCGGGCCCATCCTCCCTCGCTGGGGGTGGGGCAGGGAGCTCGGGGGAGCGGTCCCTACAGTGTAGATCATGCACCCTCGGGGGGCCCAGAGAGGCCGATCCCAGGAAAGGACACGCGGGAGCCGACGTGCGTGAGGAGACAGCCAGCGCCACGCGCGCACAAGGGCGCGCAAAGCTGACCCCGCCAGGCGGCCGGCAGGGAGGGGCAGCCTGTCCGGGGCCGCCACCGAAGCGTCCAGGCGGCCGCCCACCCCACGGCCCTGACCGCCGCCGCCCGCCCGCCCCCGGCCTTCGCCACGGGGTCCTGCCAGGCCCGGCCTGGTGCCCATCAAGCCCCCACACGGCCGGCACCTCCCCCGGAGCCGGCAGACCCCCGAGAGTAACCCTCCGCCCTCCGCCCACCTCACTGGGCTCCTCAGCATCTGGTTCCAGGCAGCACAGCTGGGTTCTCGCCCCCTGCCCCCCACCCACCACCCTGCGTCTGAGGGAGAGGCCGCGAGACGTCGGCCCAGAAGCTGGCAGGCCCTGCACCAACGACAGCTCAGTGTGTGTCTGCCTGAGGTCCCGTTCCTCACACGGAGTCCACACCTCTGACCCACGGGCACTACCGTCACCGCCCTGGATAGTGCGGTCGAGCGCGGCAGCGACGGGCCGCCTGTGGCCACTCGTTTAAATTTAAGTTAATTAAAAGTAGATGAAATGTACAGGTCCCCCCGTCACGCTGGCCGCACGGCAGTAGCTCAGTGGCCACGTGCGGCCAGCGGCCGCATAGGAGGCAGAGCCGGCCCAGAGCCAGGGTCCCGGAGCCGCCCGAGAAACCCCCTCCGGACCACGTCCGGGTTGTAAAACTCGGCTCCTTCACCCACTTCGTCCAGAGCCTTTCAAGAGGCTCCGGGTGGGTCCTCTGAGCGCCCGCCCTCGCCCCTCCCCGCTGCGGAGGCAGCAGAGTGGCACGCGAGGACCCCGGACAGGACGACACCCGGCTGCCCTCGGCCGCAGGCATGTAGGCGCCAGGCCTGGCGTTCAGGCCCCCAGCGGCGCACGGGCCCCCAGTCGGCGTGAGCCTCGCGGCTGCGCCCCCCACCATCGCGCACCTTCCACACAAGGCAAGCAGCCAGCGGCTCCCCACATGTGTGCCTCCCTTGGTGGAGCCGATGCTCACGCAGCCGCCGCGGGGCCTCTGAAGCGTTGCAGCCCAGCATCGTCCCCGTGGACAGGGACACAGGTCGCAGGCACGCCGTTACCGTGAGAGCCCGCCCGCGCGGGAGAGAGGCGGGCGCGCTGGCCCACCCCCTCGGGAGGGGAGGAAAGCCACTGGGCGGGCAGGGGGCACCCAGGCCTCGGGCCCCGGGCCTGCCTGGAGCGGGAGTGGGCGCCGGGCCGCTCGCCCTGAGCTGGAGCTGCCCTGACCCGCTCTCACGCCCACCGCGGGCGGGGGCCTCCGTCAGGGCTCGCGTGGGGCTGCACCGGGCGTGAGAGGCGCGGTTGCTGAAAGGCACACTGAGGCTCGCCCGTGGTCTCTGGGGGGAGCCCGCGCAGGCGCCGAGGAGCAGAGCCGGGACTGCGTTGGCTGTGGCACCGGCCATCCTTGGCGTGTGCCCGGGTCCGAGAGCCGGCTTGGGCTCCGGGGACTCAGGGCCAGCCCGGGAGCGGCGGGGCTGAGTGGGCGCCGCGCTGTCCTGACGGCTGCAGCGAGGCCTCGCTGAAGGGCACCGGCAGCGCCAGCCCCCGGAGCTCGCTGGGCTCACAGAGAGGAAAGGGCGTTCCCTTCACAGCGTTTGACTTTCTTAAAACTTCCGACCTCGTGCTCCGGCTCTCGGAGGGCCCCGCTGGCCGCGGTCAGCACACGCCCCCTGGGCCGGGCGGGGGCGGGGGCGGGGGCGCCTGTGGCCGCAGGGAAGCCCCCCCAGCAGGTTGTCTTTCTGCCAGGAGGCCAGCCCCACAGTCGGGGGCCGGGGCGCCCAGACAAAAGGACCAGCTGGGCCGACAGCCTTGGCCCCGTCCCTGGCACTCCCAGACGCGCCCCTGGCCCTGTGTCTGTGTGGCCTCCGAGGGAGGCCGGCGCCCGGCCCTCAGACTGGGCAGCCGGGCCGCGTCCCGTGGCCCTCGGGAAGAAAGGCCCGGGGCAGGACAGCAGCGGGGCGGCCGGGGGGCGGGCGGGAGAGCTGGGGCCGGCCCGTGGCGGGGGTGGGGAGGCAGAGCCTTGGGGCCGACGGGGGCCGAGTGCGGGGTGCCGCCCCCCGCCAGGAGCCATGCCACCGTGGCGGCCCAGGCGCTGTGGGCGTGTGGCCGGGAGGCGGGGGGTGGGGGGAGGCCGCTGGGCCTTCGGGACTCGCAGACCCGCCCGCCGCGGCGGGACCTGAACGCCAAGCCCTGTTCGGCCGTTTCCTGCCGAGTGGCCCCCAGCGAGTCGCTCCACCTCGGAGCCCACCTCTCCGGCCGCCCAGCCCGTGTCCCCTGCTCGCCGGCCTCGCCGGGCACTGACCGTCCCACAGCACGGCCTGGCAGCTGCTGTCATTTAAAATGACTAGAACACTCAGTGAGGAAAGTCACCCGGCCCCCAACCCCAGCCCTGACCTGGGGGTGGGCGGGGTCCGAACCTGCCGGGTGTGGCTCGGGGCGGGGCCGCCTGCGCGGACCTGCCTGCGCGGACCTGGCACCCCCTGGCGAAACACCTGAAACCCCTGGAGCCCCCGCCCCGTCACCAGGCCCAGGTGGGCGGCCAGCGCCACGGCCGGCTCCCCGCAGGTGGCGGGCCCGGCGTCGGGCGGCCGGGGGCTCGGGAGGGGCCGGGTGCTGTGGGTGCGCCCCCCCCCACCCCGCTGCAGGCCGAGCCTTCTGTTTACACAGCGGTTTTCGCCTCCTCCCTGTCAAACAGAGGAAGGCTTGTCACCCTCAGTCGCAGCCACGAGCAGCCGAGCGTCTGAGTGGAAGCACCTCACAAAGGGCTGCCTGGCGGCGAGGACAGCGAAGCCGGGACATCCGGCTGCCAAAGCGCCAGGTGGGCGGGCAAGCGCGGACGCGTCCCATGAGGGCCCTCATTCCTGGCTTATCTCGCAGGCTTGGTGGCCCCCGGTCCTCCCTGTGAACGCCTCCTAAATCCCCAGCATTTGGGGGTGCAAACCAGGGCCAGGGGCTGTGCTCTCAGCGGCCGGGCCGCCCCACCCTAGCGCGCACCCTGCTTCTGGCCGCACGCCCGGGCCTGGGGCTGGCGGCTCAGAAGCGAGGTGCCCCTCGGGGCGCCGCTTGGGGGTCAGCCAGGCCCGCGGCTGCGTCACCGCGGCACAGCGCGCCGACCTCCCCGAAGCCCCGCGCGGCCCGGCCCGTGGGTGGGTGCTGCTGTCCTCCGGGCTCCCGCGCGGCGATGCGCGATCTCAGTGACGCGGCGCACGGACGGGCAGTCGGGCCGCGTCGGCTCAGACCAGCGCCGCGTGGGCCGGCGCGCCGTGCACCGGCAGCACAGGGCCGCCCGCAGGACCCCCGGGCCCGCCCAGCCCCGCTGAGCACGTTCCCGCGCCGGGGTGTGGGGGAGGCCGGGAGGGGAGGCTCCCTGGGTGGCCTAGCCGCGCCGCGCGAGCGAGGAGGTGGCTCAGTTTCCCTCCTACAAGGTGGACCGAGTCCCCCCTGCAGCTGTGGGAGGCTAATGAGTCAGTGTTTGTAAAACGCTTTCCAGAGCAGATGAAAGGGGATGGGGGGGCTGCCCACGGGGGGGGGCGTGGTGGGCTCACACATGCACACACACGCACGCGCACAGCCCCACACACGCACGGGCCGGGGACAGCCCCTGAGCCCGCGGGCCCCGCGGGGGGAGCGCCAGGACTTGGGCCGGGGGAGGCATCCCCGGGCTCTGGATGTCTGGGCCTAAACGCGCTCCGAGTGAACGTCCCCGTGCCCCTTCCCGCCGTGCGACGCACGCTGGCCAGCTGGGATGGCACGCGCAGCCTCGCCCCCCACTCCCGCGCGGCTCCCGCCCGGGGTGCCGCCCTGTGCCCCGGGGAGGACGGGGTGGGGGGGGCTGCAGAGCACAGCCCCGCGTCTGCAGGTGCCGAGTAGACGCAGGGGCCCCGGGAGGAAGCCGGCAGCCGACGGCAGGCCACAAGCGCCCACGGGATTTTTAAACTTAAACCGCAGAAGGGGCAGAGGCCGCGGGAAGCCATCCAGGCCCCGCCCCCGGGAGGGCGGCCCTCTCGGACTGGAGACCAGGGAAAGCAGACGGGGCGGGGCCCGAGGTGAGGTCGCAGCCACAGGTCACGCGCAGAAATAGCCTCTGAAATGCCAGATTCAGCAGAGAAGCCACCTGCCCGGATGCTGCCCGGAACTCCCCCTCCGGGCCCGGGGGCCGCGTCCAGCCTGTCTTGTGGCCGGAGGGAAGCGGCCCCTCCCGCCCGGCAGGAACCCAGCGCCTCGGCCCATCCATCACTGTCAGGGCCCGGGCGCAGCCTGGCTGCCGCCGCTTCCGCCGCGCACGAGGAGCGGAGGGTCCTGGGCTGGGGCTGGCACGGGCGCGCAAGCCAGGCCGCGGTGCCCTGCCCAACGCACGCTCGCCTCCTTCTGGGGTCTCGCGGCCTGCCGGCCTCTCCTCCCCGCGGCCCGCTGGACGGAAGCCGTGCTGTGACAGGCGCCCGGAGCCGGCCCGGCCTCCTCGCTGAGGGCTCCCGGCTGGCAGCCCCTGCCCTGGGCCCCCTTGGGCCCAGAGCCTGGGGGGGGCCTGGCGTGTGGCCCTGCCCGGCGCTGGGCCGGCCCCGGAGGAGAGGGCCGTGCCTGAGGGAGCCGCAGGTGTGAGGGTTGCCGCCGCCCTGCCCGTGGGCCCGGCACTCTCCCCAAGGGCCCCCCAGCCCTGCCCACAGCGGCCGCCGGGGCCGGGGCCTGCGTTTGTCCGTCCATCTGTCCGTCGGCGTCTGTCTGACCTCCGGGGGAGCCCCTCCCACACCAGCCCGGCAGCTCCCAGCGGGGGCCCCGCAGAGGCTGGGTCAGCGTGTCCGCCGAGGGCCGCGGGGCGAGGGTCAGGGCGGCCTTCGTGTGCGACCCCGCAGAGCAGACCCCAAGCCATCGGCGCGTGGGGGGCACTCTCAGGAGCCCCTGGTCAGGAGGGGGAGAGGCTTCCTCTGCGGGGGACAGCGTGGCAACGCCTCGCAGATGCAGTGGACGGAAAGCAGGCCGGGCGCGCCTGCGGCGGTGTGCAGACCGGCGGGCCCGGGGAGGGCGGCGGGTGCCCCCGCCGGGCCCGGAGGACGGCCTGTGCCCTCGAGTTCACGGGCTTGCGCCCGGCCCCGGGCCCAGCTGCGGGGTCAGCGACGACACCCCGACCTCCTGCACCCCCGGGTGCCCCCGGAGAGCGCGCACTTGGGTTGTCTGGGGCGCGAGGCAGCAGTACCGGCCTCTGAGACCGGGAGCCACAGGGACCGAGGGCCGCGGAGCCTCCTGCTCGCTATGGGGCGGGAGGCTAGGGCCCAGGGGGCTGAGCGTCAGGCCCCGCCCCGATGCCCGACCGCGCTCCGGGGGGCTGGACACCACGTCCGCACGGTGCAGAGCACCGTGAGGACGTTAAGTGCCCAGCTGGGCGGGCTGGCAGCTGGGGACAAAATGCCACAGGGGGCGGCAGAAGCAGTTCTGGAGGCTGGATGTCCAAGGCCCGGCGCTGCCCGGCGGGTTTCTGCTGCGGCCTCTCTGTCTCGCAGATGGCCGTCCGCCTGCCCGGCTGCCGGTGCCCGCGGGTCTGCCCTCCGGGCACCGGCACAGGCCGGGCTCCGGCGTCTCTGCCCCTTCCTGCAGGCCCCCTGTCCTGCCGGGTCAGGCTCCGCCCGCGGCCGCACCTAACCTAACCACCCCCGACACAGTCTCGGTGGGGCCGAGGCTGCTCTGTGTGATCTGGGGGACACCGGTCAGTCCCCGGCAGGGAGCCGAGGGACTGGCCGCAGCGCAGGGGTGCGAGCCAGGAGCCGCCAGAGCCCGTGCCAGGAGTGCGGGGCCCCCAGCAGCAGCTGCGCGGTCCCCAGGGCGGGGCTGGCGGCATCCTCGTGCCCGGAGCCTGCGGGGGCAGGGGGGTGGGCAAAGGTGAGCAGGCCCATGTGCCTGGCCCGCCCCCCGCCCCGCCCCGTTCTCTCCTCACCGCAGGGAGGCCCCGCCCGCCCCTCCTCCAGGAAAGGCCACTGGTTGGCCCCCAGCCCTCCTGCTGGCCGAGGGCGGGTCCGCTGTGCACCCAGGACGTTCTGGCCCAGCCTCTCCGCCAGCTGCCAGGCACAGCGGAAGGACAGGCTCCGGCCCCCGCAGGGCAGGCAGAGGCCCTTGGCCGCCCCGCTGGGCTGGCCCTGGGCTGACGCTTGAGCCCGGACTCAATTGCTCTTTATCCACTGCGGGGCCGGGGGGAGGCTGGGGAAGAGCTGAGGCGCGCCCGGCCCGCAGCCAGAGGCCGTGAGATGCGAGGTCACGCTGGGGTGCGGCCGCCCCGGCCTCCTCTGTCCCGAGCCAGCCTCCGAACGAAGTCCTGTGTGGCGGCTCTCGGGGATTCCGGCTGCCTCTTGGCCACCACCCACCCTCGGGGCAGACCCTGGTTGAGATGCACACAGGAGAGGCAGGCCACCTGCACGGGACCCACGGCCGCACCGTCCCAGCCCTCCAGCCTCCGTTCCTTCCGCAAAAAGGAGCCGCCCCTCAGGAGCGGGGCGGGGGGGGGGGGGCGCCGCTCCGCCAGGAGCACGCGGCAGCCGCTCGTGATGGCGGCTCCCGGCCGGCGCCCGCCTAAGCCGCAGGACCCGCGGTCCTGCACGCAACGCCCGGCGCTCAGAACTCCCGCCGGGGCCTCTGGGCTGGCGGCGCAGGGCGGCCCCAGCCCGGACAGACGGACGGACGGACGGACGGTGCCCCAGGGCTGAGGCACCTGGGCGTGGGCCCTCGCGGCCCCCGTGCCCCCGGCAGACAACGCGTGAGCAGCAGGTGAAGGAGGCGTGGAGGCGGCCGCTGGTCTGTCCACGCCACAGAACACTGTGCCGTGACAGAGAGGGGTGAGGGGTGCTCCCCGTTGAAGGCCCAGACGAGAAAGAAGAAACCGCGGCTCCGCGCCCGTGAAGCGCTGGAAAGGCCCGCTGACCTGAAGCGGCGGCTGGCGTGGGGGCCCGTGGCTGGTGGGCACCTTCGTGGCCTTGGTGTTCGTGCTGGCTTCCCGGGGGCACCGCCCGGTCAGGGCTGGTCGAAGCCCACACTCTAAATGCCTGCACCTTCCCGGAACTGGGCTAATAGGGTCGTCACGTGAAGATTGCCTCGGGCTCGCTCCTCGCACTTCACACCAGGGGGGAGCCGGCGCTGGACTAACGCCACCCCGCGAGACAGGACCAAATGCGCGGAGGACTGAGCGCCGGCCTGCGCCCCAGGGGTCGCGGGGTCAGGTCCCAGCAGGGTCCCTGGTTGGGAGCCTGTGAGGAGCAACCAGCCGACGCTTCTCTCCCTCTCTTCCCCGCCCTCTAACGATAAATAAAATCTTTAGAAAACGAGAAGAAACTTAACAAGAGTGACCTCCTGCCCACTTGGCTCTGTGGGGGAGGGGCGCCCCCCCCACGTGGCACCCGCATGCCCGGTTCCCGAGCCGCTCCTGGTCTGGATGTCGCTCAGCGTCCTGCCAAGCCGGCCGTGGGGGGACCCAGAGAAGGGCACCGGGGGGCCCTCTGTGCTACCCGCTTCCTGTGAATCCACGGTTATTTCAAAATAAAAAGTATTTAAGGTAAGCGAGTACACCGGCAATCTCTTAAGGTCTTCAAGAAAACACAGATGGGTTTTCCCTATCATTTCTGTGGTTTAAAAAAAAAAAACTGCTTTCTAAAAACATTAGAAACTATGTAAATTACAAACTGGGAAAACATCTTCAAACCGCATCATGGGCCTACGTGGGAAGCCCCAGTGTAGACACGGCTTCCACACACAAGGGGACGGCAGACGCGGCGGCGAAGTGGCCCCGAGGCCCCGCCCCGGCCCCGCAGCCCCTCGGCTCCAGCGCAGTCCCGCGACCCCGGGTGCCGGCGCCTGCCTGCCCGCCTTCCGTGGACCTGCCCGGGCCCTCCCGCGGGGTCCGGCCAAGGGGAGCAGCTCCTGGGACTCCCTCCGGCCCTCACCGACAGCCTGCCCTGAACACGCCGGCGCCGGCCCGCGGGTGCTGCCCATGGGCAGGGGCTGGGCTGTCTGGACCACGACCCCGGAGACGTGAAGGGCGATTGCAGAGCCGGCTGGCGAGAGAGGCTGTGCCCAGGGCCCGCCCCGGAAAAGCCTCTCCGGAAGGTGGTCGAGCGCGTGTCCTGGGCCGGGGGCCTGGCTCAGGCGTCCAACCGAAGCCCCTCGCTGCCCCTGGGCAGGGCTCCCGGTGCGGGAGGTTCCTCTTCCGGTTCAGGAGGAAACTGAGGCCCGGGACCGCGTCCCAGGAGGGGGGGCAGGCTCGGCGTCCCCGAGAAGCTCTCTGCCTCTCCCTGGCCCTCGCCCACCCCTCCCCCGAGCTGGCTAGTGGGCCCTCCCCGCTCCGGCCCCAGCTGGGCCCCAGGCCCCTGGGAGCTGGTGCTCCGTTCTGTGCCTGAGGGCAGGGTCCCCCAGAGACCAAGGGGCCTCCCCCTTCCATCCCAGGCCGACGAGAGCCAGGGTTCCTCCGGCTGGGGACCCGCGGGCCCTGGCCCCTCAACCCCAGGGGCACCCTGCTCGGGCCCGCCCCCCGGCCTGGCCACTCCGGCCTGGGACCGCCGCGGCCACTGCCCGGCCCTGAACCAACAAGCAGACGCCCTGCCAGCGCTGCCTTCTCCCAGCGGCAGCCCCGCCCGGGCCCACGGGGCCTGGAGGGCACCGGGCCACGCGCAGGTGCAGGCCGGGGGCCGGCTGGGGCGGCAGGGCTGTGACCCACGGGGGTGCGGGAGCCGCGCCGCCCCGCCCCGCCCCGCCCCGCAGTGCCCCTGTAATTTGGGAGTGACATCACCCCATCTCGGCTGTGTTTGGTGAAAGCTCCCCGTTCACAGGAGGAGGGTGAAATTTGTGGTGATCCCAAAATAGCCCAGAGAGCGGCCGCCACCCCAGGAATGCCCGGAAGCCACGCCCACCCAGGGCAGAGGTCGCCTGGCTCCCAGGCCTGCGATGCTCTCGGGGGCCTGAGGAAGCTTCCAGAAGAGCAGCGGGGGCAGGGCCCGGTCCACGGGAGCCACGGCAGGAAGCCCGCTCCGG
Source organism: Pteronotus mesoamericanus (assembly GCF_021234165.1). Taxonomy (NCBI): domain Eukaryota; kingdom Metazoa; phylum Chordata; class Mammalia; order Chiroptera; family Mormoopidae; genus Pteronotus; species Pteronotus mesoamericanus. The sequence continues at coordinate 4,708,948 of NW_026554998.1, read as the reverse complement.
AGACTGACGCGCGGGGGCAGGGAGGTGGGGAGGGCCACTCCACCGCGGCCGCCGTGGTGTGGGGCGCGTGGCCGCCGAGCTGGGGGAGGACAGGCCCGGCCGCCCCGGCTGCTCTGTGGTCCTTTGTCAGGGCAGCCCCAGGCCACCTGCTCGGCCCACGGTGGGTGAGCACCTGCCCTGCCCTGGGCGCCGGGCAGGGCATCGACCCCCGCCACCCACCCCTTCCCCTGAGGGACAGGAAGCCCCAGCGCAGACCTGAAGGGCTTGCCAAGGTCACACGTGCCGCCACCAGCCGCTCACGTCCTGGTTTCTGTAAACTGGGCCTGGTCCTCGCCCCACCGCCCCGGTCCTCCCCTCCCCCACCCAGGGCTGCGTGAGGGTCCGGTGAAGCCAGTCGGGCGGAGGCTGACACCCAGCAGGGAGGCGCAGGCGCTGCCCCGGTCCCCAGGGCGTCAGGAAGAGGGGCGCTGGGGACCTCGGGAGGCGCCTGGGGTGGGGAGCCGGGCAGAGGCAGGCGGCCGGCCGGGTGCCGCGGGCCACAACCCTCCATCCCCTCTCCGCGGCTTTTCCTGTCGCCATCGACGCCCTGAGAGGGCCCGGGCGCCGCAGGGAAGGCCGCTCTGGGGCGGGGTCCCGGGATGCACCCCCCCGACACCCGGTGGGGACAGGTGGGACGTCAGCTGCCTCCCGAGCCTCCGTGTCCCCTCTCTGAGCAGGTTCGAATGACAGCGTGCTGAGACTCCTGCCGGCCCCCCGGCTGGCAGAGCAGACGGACGGACGGACGGGGGGGGGGACAGGGGGCTTCGTGGCTCAGGGCGGGCTCGGCACTGACGGCCGACCGTCCCCGTGGCTCCCGGGAAGGGGCCTGCTCCACGGGCTTCCTGCCCACGGCCGCGGGGCAGCTGGCAGGACCCGTCCTGGCCGCCCGCCAGCCCCCGACCTGCCTGGGGGTGACTCCCGGCGCCGGGCCAAGCGCAGGCGCCCACCCCAGGGCCCCTCGCATTCTTGGCTGTTGTTTCCTCTGACGCGGGGTCCGCGGGGGCGGGCAGAGCCGTGCGGGGAGGGGTCTCCGAGTGGCTCCGAATCCTGTGCGGGGAGAGGCTGCCCACACAGGGGGGCGCGGAAGCCCCACTTCCAGGACCAGAGGGGCCCCACGCAGATGCATGAGGAGGCAGGGCGTTCCCTCGGGCTCGGCGCGGAGCGCAGACCGTGGCCAAGAACCAGGGTGCAGGGAGGCGGGCAGCGCCGGTCCCCAGGACACGCAGGGCCGGGGCGAGGGGCCGGGGCGCCCTGGCCTCCAACCCGACAGAGGCGCTGGCAGGGGCGCCCGCTCACTGGGCAAAGGGCGGCGGGAAGGGGTGCGGCGGGGGGCCCCTCTGGGCTCGGCCCTCCAGGCCGGGGGGCCCCGCCGCGCCCGGCCTCCCCCGCCCGGCCATCAGCAGGGCCCTCGGGTCAGGCGCAGCAACAACTGCGCCCTATTTATATCGTCGGCCTCGCCGTCCGCAGTCTGCGGCCGCAGAGCCCGCCCAGGAATTCCACCAAGATCGGTTTACATTTAAAATAAATCTTTCCCTAACTCGTGAGTCTCGGGAAGCGCAAGCACAGGTCCAGATCCGACATGGGCCTCGCTGCTGGACGCTCGGGGGCCGTGGCCCGGCCAGAGCGGTCCCCGGCGGGCAGCCTCGACCCTGCCTCGGTCTCCTCACCGGGCTGGCCCTCAGCGGCCTCCCGCCCTCCAGCCTCGGCTTCCTCCTCCTTCACAGGGGCTCTCCCCAGCTCCGCCCACCGTGCCGGCTGCCCTGGAGACCCCCCAGACACACGCAGGGCCCACGCGGCCTTCTTTGCAGGGGCGCCCGGCAGAGGGCAAGGGCATTGAATTCGACATCGCCAATCCCAGCTCCTCCCTCAGACGCTCCAGGCCTCCTGGCCCCGGGAAGGGGTTTGGCACAGGGGGCGGTGGAGGGGGGGGCGGGGGAGGCTCAGAGTTGGTTTGGGAACATGAAGTGCAGGCCCCTCGGCTGTGATGGGCCCCCAGCAGTCCGGCTGGGACTTGGTCCTCCCTCCCGGGGCTGACAGGGACGGCAGGGGCCCTTGGCCCCCAGGACCCTGCTGTGGGGGACCCCACCTGCGCCCCACCGCCATCTCGTCCCTGCCTCTCACGGCCCTGCCCAGGCCATGAGGATAAACCAAACTGCCCCCAGCGCCGAAGGGCAGCCCGACCCCCAGAGTCTGCCCGGACAGGCCGTCCCTCTTTGGCGGCGCGGGGCTGCCGGTGGGTGGACGCGGAGGCCCGGGCCGCCAGAGGCAGCGCTGGGCACGTCTTTGTTTACTGGGCGGCTCTGAGGGGCGGCCGCTGCCACCTCGGGGCTGGAATGCTGGCCGCCTCCCCCGCTGGGGCCAAGGAATCTGGTGGGGGCATCCGGGCCTGGCAGTGCATGCGCCGTGCGCCAGGAGGGGAGGCTGAGCGGCCCCACGCCCGCCCCCGGCCCGCCCCCCGCCGCCCTGAGCCCCTCCCTCTATTTCCTAACTTCCCCTCAAAGCCCCGCAGCCGGGCCGCAGGCGCTTCCTGACCGGCCGGACCTCTGGGCCGGGGGCGGGGTGGGGGCAGCCCTCCGGGGCACTCCAGCTCCGCCTCGACAGGTGCGTGTCCGTTTCCGGCCCTGGCTGCAACTGTCAACCGTTTCCTTCGTGGGCCACCCCCGGCCTCTGCCCGCGGCCTGCCCTGCGCAGCCCTTGGCCGGGACAGGACGGGCCTTGTCCTGCCAGCTCCAAGTTTGGAACCAGCTGTGCCCTCAATCGAGCCTCCTGCCAAGAGGCCCCTGGAGGCCAGCGGGGCACCGAGCCAGGCGGAGGGGAGCCGGGGCCGTCCTGCGGCGCACCCAGCCGCATCCCGCCCAGTGGCACCTCCATGGCACCTACTGCGTGTGTGCCTGACTCGGCCGGTGCGGCAGACGCCTGGGGGAGAGGCGCCGGCCGGAGATGGGCACCTACTAGGTGCCGAGGGTGGACTCCAACCTCTAACCCTGGACGCGCAGTCTCACCACTGAGGGGCCCCAGGACGTAGCTGGGAAAGATACGCCCGGACCGGGGAGGCCAGACCTCGCCCCGTGCCAGGCTCCCGGGAGGCGGGCCCAGGAAGGCGGGGGGCCCAGACCCTCCCACGCCGAGGTCTCTGGCCGCGGGCTGCAGCCCGCACCACCCTGGGGGCTCTCGCGGTCTGTTCGGCACCTCCGACAGACTCTGGGGGCTCCCCTGCGCGGCGACCCCTGACCAACCCCTACCAGACGCCTCCTGCTTGTCGCTAACACCCAGGCTGATGCTGGACCGAAGCCTGGGCCCCCGAGCACCCCACGGGCCAGGAGCCACAGCCACTCAGTGGGCAGAGGCAGCCGCACACGGTGCCCCCAGCCGGACAGCCCTCTCCCAGCACCCCGCCCGGCCCCCGCTCCAGCTGGCCCGAAGCCCCCAAGGCAGGCGCCCAGCTGAGGCCCTGCGGGCTGGGGGTGAAAGACCCCACTTCCCACACCCTCCGCGCGCAGAACAGGGCCCGCGGCAGCGGGAGAGGCTGGAGGTGGGGGCGGCTGGGCCAGGACTCCAACGCTTAGTCACAGGCTCCCAGACGTGCACCCCCAGGAACGAGAGGAGAAGCTGCCAGCGGTGCCGCGCTGAGGTCGGCACAGGGTCGGAGCGCCTCCCGAGGTCCCCGCGCCCGCAGCTTGTGCGGCCAGCCCAGAAGCACCGCGGTGACGTCTGTAAACAGGAGGCTGCGGCCCTTCCTGGGGCGTCTGTGGGGTTCGACCTTGTCCAGGGGTTCGACCTTGTCCAAAAAGAGAGCGCCATCTGGGAGGCGTAAGGAGGATTCGCGGAGGTGCACCCAGCCGGGAAGGGAGGGCAAGCCCTCGGCCACCGCTGGCCACTCTTCCGGCCCCAGCAGTGACCGGGTCTGTGCAGCACAGGGCCCTCGGGAGGGAGGAGGGCACCGGCGTCCGGCTGTGCTGGGGGCAGGCGGCATGGCCTCTGGCACGTTCGCATTTAGTGATTTAAAGGGGGGGGTGTCCGTGCCGTGTTCGTGCAACCAATCTTTCCATTGGGGGGTTTTAATGTCTCCTAGGAGGCTCCTCCCCAACCCCACCCCCCAAAACAGAGGCCTGGGAACGTATCCGCTCACAGCTTCCCACGAGGCCAGGGGCACAGCAGCCGCGGCCACGTGCGGCCAGCAGCGCCAGGGACACGCGGCGGAGGAGGCTGTCGCGGGTGTGGCCGGCAGGCGGGCAGGTGGCCCTCGACCCGTGGAGCCCAGGCCCAGAGCCCGCAGGGCCTGGTCATTGGCTCAGGGTCCAGGACCCCAGCTTGGGGGAGGGCGCCTGCCACCCACCCCCAGTACTGCAGCCAAATCCAAGCCAGAGAGTGCGGGAGGCCCCTCACAGAGCGGCATCCACAAGCAGGAGGGCTCAGGCCCGAAAGCAGAGGCTTCGGGCAGGCTTGTGAGAGCGCCCCTCTGAGCTAAAACTCAAGCCCAAGATTCTTAGACCAAATTTCCACCCCAGCGCCAGGGCAAGCCATGCCAATTCGATAGACCCCCCTCCCAAACAGACCACCTTCACCCCCAAATGCCTGGGATGTGAACAAGGGCCTGTGGGGCTCAGTTTGGGGAGGCGGGGGGGGGTCTGGGGGGCTGAGAGGGGAGCACGGGAGCAACCAGGCACATGGGCAGCCAGGCCCAGCCCCCAGCTCCAGCCCGGCCGAGCGCCGGGGCCCCGGGCGGGGCCGCGGCAGCGGGATGTGCGCCCGTCTCCATCGTCCTGGTGGCCGTCCTCCGCTCCCTGGCTGCTGTGACCCTCAGTTGGCTGAAGTTGGGGTAGGAAATATGCGTGGAGCACGTACGAGGTGAGAACAGGAGGGACCCTTCCCGTGACAGATGACATGGTCCCCCCCACCCCCGAACGGGAAACACCGGCTGGGACCCGGGGCCCCTCCAGCCCGCACTCCCCAGCCCGCGGGCTGCCCGCTCGGCGGCCCCTGCAGCGCTGACGTGGCCGTTGGCCCTGGGCCGGGCGCGAGCAGGTGCTGGCGGGTTTACCTCACGGCCCAGCTGTGCACAGGCCGGCGGCCACTGTGCCGATGGCCGGGCCCCACCTGCCCCAGGCCCAGGAGAGGGGCCGGCGCCTGGCTCCCTCTGCAGCCCTGAGCCCGCGCAGTTGCCGCTTCGTGCTGCGGGTGACACGCCCACCGTCAGGCGCCTGCACAGCCCCTGGGGCCACCAGCGGCCTCGGGGGCATCCGGGCAGCAGCCGACACACCTCCCGCGAATAAAACAAGGCCTCCGCGGCGGGGAAGGCACCACAGGAAGCAGCTGTGTGCTGCGGGCCGCATGCGCGTTTCCACGTCTCCCAGCCGGCCGGCTCGGCGCCCGCGGCACCCAGGCCCCTGGCTGTCTGCTGACAGTGGGACCCTCGGGGCCGCAGACAGGAGCGTGGCGGGGGCCGGGGGGCCGGTGACGTGCACGCATGGCCACGCTCGCAGAGGCCTGAGCCGCCGAGCGCCCCGGGGCCGGTGGCCGGGGCGGGACGTGAAGTCCAGTTGGAGACCCGGGCACGGCCGTGACCATGGACTCGGCGGAGACGCCTCGCGCCCGCAGGACACACGCAAGAACATTGCCGTCGGTTCCGCTCGGACCACCCAGAAGGGAGCACACCCACGTGTCCGCCACCCGCCTCACCACCGCCACCGCCACCCCAGCCCCGAGCCCATATTCCCGGGAGATGTGGGTGACTGCTCTCGGGCGGGGGGGGTCCCCAGATACGAAGCTCCGAGAAGCACCTTTAGAACTTGCCCTCGGCTCGCAGGCCCCGGCCCCGCCCGGCCCTGGCCCAGCTGCGTTCCCAGGCCCTGCGACGCGTCCGCCGAGGGCCGGGCTAGCGACCGTCCCGAGGTCCTGTCTTCGAAGCCCTACACAAACCACACGTATGTACCTGGATGCTCCTCCTGCTTCCGGACGGACCCCAAGATGTTAACTTCAGGGCGGTCGCGTGACTCGCGCCGCGCGCCCGGGGCCCAGGAGCCCACGGGCAGCAGCCCCAGACCCAGAGCCCCGAACACACACCCGTGTAGCGCCCGTCGGCATCGGACACCAGAACGGCCCCGCCGGAGGGCGACGAGCTCCCGTAACACTTTTTACAAGGCCGGTGGCAGAGTCTGTGTAGGAAACGGTTCTGTTCACCCCGGGAGCGGACGGCTTGGGGCGCTCCGGGCCGCTCCCAAGGTGAAGGCGCCGGTTCCGGCAGAGCCCTGGGGGCCGCAGACTGAAGGAGGAACCGGGTGTCACGATGCCGGGGACCTTGCGCGCCGCTCCCCGGAGGCTCCCTCTGTCCTAAACACTGCCTGGCCCTGGACACAGGTGCTGTCCCGAGACCGGCCACGGAGGCCCCGTCGGCCGCAGGAGAGGGGGGGCAGGACAGCCGGGCCCCGCACGGCGCCGGCACCGCGGGAGGGGGCCACCCCCGCGGCACCACCGCAGCCCTGCCCCGCGGCGCGCACAGGGCCCCGCGCTCAGGAGTGACCCCACAGCGCGTCGTGCACGGCAGGACTGGTCCCAGGGACTGGGCGGCCGGACACGCCCAGCGCGGCTGCCCAGCGTGGTAGCACCAGCCCCGTGTGGCTACGTACATTTACACGAAGTAAAAATAAACGTGAGTTTAAACATTCGGTCCTCGGTCACACAGGCCATATATCAAGGGCCCTGTAGGCACACGTGGCCGGCGGCTGCCGTGCCGGACAGCAGCTCCGTCCATGTGAATGACACACCCGTCATCCGGGAGGCTCCGCCGAGCGCCGGTCCGGAGGCGAGAAGCTGGGAGGGGCTGCGTGGCGTCTGGGCTGGGGGCCGGGCGCTTTCCCAGCGGCTGCCGGAGCCGAGGCCCACAGCCTGGGCGGCTCAGAGCAACAGATGGCTGTTCTCTCCATCCGGGGGCTCCGGGGGCACCGGCTCCCGCTCCCCGGGGCCCGGGCACTCCCTGCGCCCTGGGCTGGGAGACACGTCCCCGTGGCCTGCGCCCCCGTGGTCGCCTGGCGTCTGCCCAGCCTCTGTCCACGCTCCCCACTTCCCAGCAGGCACCAGGCATGGGGTGAGGCCCTGCCCAGTCCAGCAAGACCCGCCGGAGCTAAGGACACCCGCGGAGGCCCCGTTCCCACGAAGGCCGCAGCCACGGGGCCGGGTGGGTGCGAACTCAGAGGGACCCTCAGCCCAGCGCCTGCCCAGCGGTGTCCAGGCCTCTGGCCCCCGGGGCGACATGTGACGGACGGACTGTTCCCATGCCAACCGTCTGCTTCCGCTTCCAGGCCGTAAGGTCCCGGTGGACACAGGGCGGGGCCACCACAGCCCACCCAGGGCCTGGCGTGGCGCACGCTCCCCAAAACTGCGGCGTGACCGGGCGAGCGCCACGGGGTGCTGCGTGGGGCACGTGCGGTGCGCCCCAGCCGGACAGCTCCGGACCAGGGAGGAGACAGGGTCAGCGTCCACCCGCGTCCGGGTCTGGGTCGGCCAGGTGACTGGGTGGGCTGCTCCCCCACCGGAGCCCCCATGTTCTCCTCTGGACAACAGAGGGCGGCCCACCTTTCTACGTTGACCTGCGGGGCGGCCAGTGAGCCGATGGCCAGGGTCTAGTGGGTCCCCACGGGTCTCCAAGCCGGTGTTGGACAAGGACGGTCTCAGAGAAGGGGCTGTCTTCACCCCAGCAGCGCAGGCCCCAAGGCCGTCTGCCCCCGTGGCAACCTGGAGGCCAGCACAGCCCTGAGGTCTGCGACCGCGCGGCCCCTGCCGGCCCCTGCCGGCCCCGGGGAGTCACAGGGCCTGGGAGGGGCCCGCCGAGAGGGAGGCAGCTGGCCGCCCAGGAAAGTTCTGGAAGGCAGCCGCCCCGGGGCGGGGGCTGCCCAGGCCAGGGTGCACGGTATCCCTCCCTCAGGCAGGAGCGAGGCCGGAGGGCTGGCGACAAAGCCCTGGCAGCCCCCGCCCCGGGCCGGCCGGGGTTTCCACGGAGCGCGAGCCGTGTCTTACACGGTGAGACGGCAGCATCAGTGACTGAGAACGTTAAAAATAGCTCTGCCCGCCCCGCGCCGCTCCGAGTTCTGTGGGAAAGAGCCCGCTGGCGGGAGGGCCGGCCCCACGGCCTCTCACTGACCCGGGTGGGGGGGCGTGGGAGGAAGTCTGGCCGGCGGGCACCCTGGGCTGGCGAGCGGCCCCCAGGCCCACCCCGCACTGCCCTTTGGTGACGAGGAGGGGACCCCGCGCGGCTCAGAGCCCGTCCCAGCCTGCCTGGCCCCTCGTTCTTGCACGTTCTCTGCCAAATGTGCCTTTTCCCAGCCTCTCCTCCAGGCACCATGTGAACGTGGAGGGAAAAGTCACACACAGTCCGCGCGCGTGCACACGCTCAGACACAGAGCCCTCGGCGTGCTCCTGGCAGCAAGCGCGGAACAAATCTGAGGTGGCGTTAAATGCAACGTGCCACGCGACAGGAACTTCCTGGTGCTTGTGGGACAGCAGGACTTGGGGTCCCCGCTCCGCGCCCTCCCTTGGCCTCCGTCCTCGGAACTGTCCCTCATGGCTGCAAGATGACCGCCACAGCTCCGGGCACCCCACCCTTATCCATCAACAGGCCGCCCTGCCTTGTCCTCTTTGACAGCCGGGTGCTCCCAGGAGCCCTCTTGTCAGGAGAGCACAGGGTCTGGACGTGACACCCGTGGGCTCCGTCCTCCCGGGCGACCCCAGGGGCTGCTGGGACGGCGCGGGACAAGGCTGGGCCTGGGCGCCCGGGCTGCGCGCGTGGCGGCGCCGGGCTCCTCAGGCCTCCCTCCAGCTGCGCGCCGGCACCGCAGTCGGGGCTGGGCGGCCTCTTCCGCCCGGGAGCTGTGTGGTCTCTTCTGAGAAGGAGTGTTGTCACCCCGTCATGCCCTTCCTCGGCGGCGTGGTCCTGCCCGGGGCCGGCCCACAGGTCTCGTGTTAGGAGAGAGCCCGGCCGCGCTGACCGACCCGGCACCTCCGCGGCTCGGCGAGGGCTCCTTCTCACTCGCGTGAGGCCCAAGCCGATGCCCAGGTCGGGGACGGCAGCCGAGCGGTCACCGAGGACCCAGGTTCCCAGCGGCCACAGCTCTGCCCTCCTTGGCTCCGCCCACTGCTGATGGGAGGGGCGGAGGGACACGTTGGGCCGCGCCCGGGGGCCAGCCCATGGCGGTCTCCCCGCCGGCCGCCCACCACCCCCTCATGCGCCGGGTGACCCGCACGGTCCGCGGCAGGAGCTCAGGCCCTCGGGACGGCCGGGCTGCCCCAGCGCTCGGGGACAGGCCTCCGTGAAGAACGCGCCGTTTTCGAGAACCCTGAAGAGGACAACCGGGGAGCCAGAGTCTCCAGGGATTGGCTCCCGGGCCTCGGGGCGGGGCAGGGAGCATTTCAAGCCGCACGTGGTCCTTGCAGGACAGTGGCACCAGCACCGGGCGGTCGTGAGGGGAGGGACGCGAGAGGAGAGGAGCGTGTCCGCGCCGTCTGGCCCGCTCCGGCCGGCGTGGACGTGCCGCTGCCCCCAAGCCCGGTCTCGGCGGAGGCCTGGCCCCCCTCCATCGTCGATCATTTCCACGACTCGGGGAAGGACTGAGCTCAGGGGTTGTTGTTTGTATCACATTAAAACCCAAAATTAATTCAGCCATTCCTCCTGACCTGGAAATGTCGGAGAGATGAATTATTCATGTCTTTGAGATCCATTCTCCCAAACATGTGCAAGAATAAATTGGGTTTTCCTCCTAAAACGCGGCTGTGAGTCTGAGGAGGAGGCTTTGCAGGCAGAGACCACAGGGCTCCCCCGCCCCCCGCAGCTCAGTGTCCAGGGGAGGACCGAGTGCGGAGGCGGCGGGGGTCCTGTCCCCGGCCGAGGCGGGGCAAGTGGACGTGGCTGGGAGGGGGGCCAGGGGCCAGGGCCCCCAGTGTGCCCTGCCCAGTGGCCTCCTCAGACGCCCTTGCCGGCACCCCACTTGCCTCGTCTGTCAAATGAGCTTGCGGGGCGGACGACGGCCCGAGGACCCTGCGGGCGCGGCCAGCGGAGCCTGTGACGTGCCGCTGCCCGTCCTGCATCCTCCAACTCTCCCGGGGTCAGGGCCCGGCCCCGCCCTGGGGCAGGCAGCTCTGCCGGCCCCCGCCCCCCGAGGCAGCACCCTTTCAGGTGTGGGGAGGGCCAGGGTGTCCAAGAGCTTTCGCGGGAGGGCGGGGGAAGGGTATGGAATTTTTATTTTATTAAATCCCGGGGGTATTTTTGTCTTGGCCATTCTCACAGCTGCGCGTGTCTCCTTGTGGGTCTTCTGTGCACGTCCCGGATGCTCTCGGTGTGGAACACGCCGTCCTCGGTGGGGCGTAACGTGGCACGTGGGCAGCTCCCGGTGGTCGGCACCAGAGTCTGAAAACACCCACGAAGACGGAGGAGCCGCTCTGCATCCCACGGGGTCTGCTGGGCAGGTGGGGGCGGCCCGCACGCCTCGGAGGCCCCTGTGCGGAGGGCTGGCCACAGGGCGCTTCCACCCCGGTCCCAAGAGTGAGGGCAAAGGGGTGCCAGGCACCCGCCTGCCTTGCGGAGGCCTGGCAGGCCCAGCCGGGGGGCAAGGAGCAGGCCCAGGAGGGGCCGGGCAGGGGAGCTATCGGGCTGGCCAACTCCCCGAGGGACCTGGGAGACGAGCGGCCTGCCCACAGCGGGCCACCGTCCCCACCCTCAGGCCACGGGAGGCAGCCACAGCTGCCCACAGAAATCCCCCGGCCACCGTGTCCCGCATGGCCCAGCGCGGCGGGCCCAGCCACCACCGCGAGCCAAGCGCCTCTCACCCCGTGGGGGCAGGAAGGCCACGCGGGGCTGGCATGGGGGCTCCCTGTCCCCCAAACCCCCACTTCAGCCCACGACTATGTGCCGGATTAATGCTGGACGTTCTCCCGTAGCGGCGAGTGCCATGAAGGCAGGGATTCGGTGGTACCCGGGCCAGGGACAGGCCCCCGGTAGGCGCTCGGAAATGTCCGTTGGATGGATGGGTGATACGTGGATGGATGGTGGACGGATGAACAAATTCGTGGATGAGAGACGCTTGGGACCAGAGCAGCCGCTCCACCACGATGCCCAGCTGGGTTCCCGCGGGGGGCCCCCCGCCCCCACCTCACACGGGACCACCATCTTCCCTTGGGCACCGGCCAGGGCCTGCCCCACGGGGGACGCAGGCTGGCCTGGGAACATGGCCGTGCGCCGCCGGGCTTCCGGCCTCGGATGCCTCGGGGCTGCCCGCGGGAACGTCCTGTTTCCAGGACAACCCGCCGCCTCCCATGCCCATTTCTCAAGAGAGGAAGCGGAGACAGCGAAGGTGCTCTGCCAGGCTGCCGCAAGACGCGGGCACCGGGGCGGGCACGGCCCTGCCCCGTCGGCGCCGGACACGGCCTGTCTCAGGCCCGCACCGCCCGGGCCGCGCCTGCTCAGGCCACGGGCAGGGGCCGCCGCCTTCAGAAGCCGGAGCGGAGGCCGGCAGGGCGGCCGCCCCACGGGGCTCTGCCCCCCGCGCCCCCACCCCGCCCCGCACCCGGACCCCGTCCCCAGACAGCCACGCGGGCTGCTTCGTGCCGGAGCCGCTCGGCCCCGTTTGGTGAGAAATCCGCTTATTGTCTTCACTGCTTGGGAAGTTATAATCTCGAGGCTGCAGCTTCCTAAGGCGTTGCCATGGAGACGAATTTTCTGTGATAAATAAAAGTATTCTGGGGTCAGGAGACCTCAAGCAGAACTAGGACAGATTTTGAGGAGGAAAACGCCAGAATTTTTGAAGCGCATGACACGATGATCTGAGCTGCCTTTTCCGGAGGCGGCTTTCACGGCTGCCGGGGGTCTGGCTGAGGAGCCCGGCCCACCTCTGCCGGCGGTGCCGTCTCCCCGTGTCCCCGCACCTCCCCACGGTCAGGGGCTGGCCCCTGCGGCCGGGCGTTGGAATCCGGTTACGTTCCGGGGCCGAGGCCGGGGGGAGCCACGCGTGGGCTGGTTCCCAGGGGTCGCCGAGGCCGCAGGAAGGGCCCGGGACGCGGCTGTGTGTCCTCAGGCGTGCCCCTCTCCCTCTCTGGTCCTGGAAGCCACGGGCTCGCCCCAGGATCCTGGGCCACTCCTCCCGCTGCCCAGAGCACTCAGGGAACCCGGTGCTGCCGGTGGAGCTTGGGATGGGGTTGGCCTCCCAGGTGCCCGCCCCCAGCGCCATCCAAGGGGCTCAAGGATGTCCTTTGTTCCGCGTCCCTGCGGCCAGCGTTCAAGGAGGCGGGGAGGCAGCAGGAAGGCACACGGGGCCGAGGGGTCTCGGACGCCACCCAGGCAGCTCAGGCCAGCAGCCAGGGGCTGTTTGCCAACGACGCCCCCCCACAGACAGAGAGACGGACGGACACACAGATGCACGCGCATCAGGGAAACAGCCCTCGGCCCCACCCCACCCTGCACCGCCCGTGAGAAAGGAGGCCCCAGGGCCCTGAGCTGCCCGGGAGGGAGCGGCTCTGGGTCCCCGGTCTTCCCAGGGTCGCACCAGGAAGCCCAGGGAGGGCGCTTCAATCTACGGACAGGCAGGGAGAGAAGGGGAGGTGGGAGGGAGGAGGAAAGGGAGGGTGGGGTCTGCTCTGGGGGGGCGCAGCCCGTGGGGTGTGGACCCTCAGCTCTGCCCCATTCCTGCTTCCCCATCCGTAAGGGTCCACGGCACAGTGACAGCGCCCGGCCAGGCGGGCCTCGAGGTGTCCCAGCGGAGGCCCCCGAGAGAGGTCGCCTTGGCCTGCAGAGGCCTGTGAGCCAGCGCCCAGCACTCCCGCCCCCCCCCGGCCCCGCCCCGGCCCCACCCCCACCCAGCTCTGCAAGGGGGACGCTTCATTCACTCAGACGCGCGCATGAGGATGCGACCCACACAGACGGGGCCGCCCACGCCTCCGCCGGGAAGGGCACGGGGCGCACATCCACAGCCGGGCCGGCGGGGGTGCCGGCTGCCGGCGCACAGCAGGGCGTGGCGAGGACCGCGCGGCACACGCTCCTACTTCTCCCACTTGTGGAAGGACTGGGTGCCCCGGCAGCCGGCCAGACCCCGAGGGAGCGGGGCCGTCTCCACGGCCACAGCCACATTATGGCTCACGCAGGGGGACCCTGGCGAGCCAGCGGAAACCGTGGCTTGAGCAACGTGCAACAGCCTGGGAAGGTGCCCTTCTCGCAAGCAGGAGAAAGCAGAGACAAATACAGGGAACGTCCGAGGGAAACACAAAGGAAAACACCCCGCAACTCCCGGGGTGCAGCTAAAGCAGCCCTCGGGCGAACTTACGGCTGCAAACTCCCGCCTCACAAACAAAAGGAAGATCTCAAATCACCAACTTAATCTTCCATCTTAAGGAGCTGGTTGAAAAGAGGAAGCTTGGCCAAAAACAAGAGGAAGGAAAGAGTACAGAGTGGAGGAAAATAAATTAAAAAGAGAGCAGAAAAAAGGGAATATTAATAAAGCCAAAAAAAGTTTCTTTGAAAAGATTAACAAAATTGATGACCCTTCACCTGCACTAACCAAGAAAAACAGACTCAGGTGGGAAAAGGGAACATCACTCCTAACCTTTCAGAAATGGAGAGATAAGGGGACAGTCTCAACAACTGTTTGCCAAGACATGAGATAAACTAAATGAAATGGACCAATTTCCAGAAACACACAAACTACTGACACTGACTCATAAAAGAAACGATTCCAAGAAAAAATCTACCCTCAGGCCAAGAGGTGGAATTCCATCGAAAGGCTTCCTCCAAAGAAAGGGCAGGCCCGGGCCCTTTCACTGGTGGATTCTCCTGAGTGTCCAGAAGACGAGCTCGTGCCCGTGCTTCCCAAGCCTCCCAGACAATGAAAGAGGAAGGGACTCATTCCCACAGAATGGTGTTTATGTGCTAATAGCAAAACTGAAAATAGCACAAGAAAAATAAACCAGACCACAACCCTTCATGTAGAGCCATAAAAATCTTCAACAAGTTATTAGCAGACCAAACCGAGCCACACCTAAAAAACAATAATCATACCCACAACCATGTGGGCTCTGTGCCAGGAATGCAAGGTTGGTTCAACAGACAAACGTCAGTTGTTACAACAGACACTATATTAATAAAGAAGAAAAGCAGGGTCGTCTCAGTTGACGCAGGAAAGGCATCTGACAGAACACCCAACCCGGCTTCATGGTTTAAAAAGACCACTCGACAAACTACAAACCGAAGGGAAGTCCCTCGCCTGGAAAAGGGCGTGGACGGAGAGCCGGGGGCAGGGCAGGGCCGTCCGCGTCCAGTCAGCGCCGCCCGGAGGCTCTGGCCAGGGCAGTGGGACCCACGAAAGAAGTGAAAGGCACCAGGCCGGGGAGCAGGAAGGAAATCGGCCGATTCGCCTGTGGAAAACCCGCAGAGGTGCCAGCGGACACACTCGCGGAGCCGACGCACGAGTCAGCGACGGGGCAGGATGTGCGGCCGACACGTGAGGCCCCCGCACACGACAGACCGCACGCGAGCAGCGGACGATTCAAAAATTAAGACGAGCGTTCCATGTACAATGGCACCAAAAAGAATAAACTACTTAGAAATAAACTTAACAAAAGAATCGTGACATTTGCACATTGGGAATTACAAAAACGTCATCGAAAGAAATCGAAGACCTTAAATACGTGGAAACATGCCGTGCTCACAGGTTGGAAGTGTAACATGACGGTGGCCGACCGCCCACGCTGGCCCACAGACGGGACGCGACCCCGTCTGGATCCCAGGCTTCCGCCTGCAGAAACGGACAAGGTCACCCTGAAACGCAGAGGGAAGGACAGGAACCCACAGGAACCACAGCGGCGCCGCCCAGGACGACGGGGGCTCGGGCTCCCGGCTGCAAACCCGCCACCAACCACGGGAACGGAGGCAGAGCGGCCCCGGCTCGAGGCAGCCCCAAGGGTTGGCGGGGCCCAGCCCAGGCGGGAGGCCGGTCAGCTGGCGCCCATGCCCTCAGTGGGAGGGGCCGCCTCTCAGAGCAAGGACAACGGGATGCCCACGTGCAGGACAATGACATCACACCCCTATGTCACACCGAACCCCACGCCAAGTGGATCAAAGGCCCAAATGTAAGCGCTAGAACTATCAAAGCCGTAGAAATGAATATGGTCAGAGACGTTCCTCGCTGTACCACCTAAAATCATCTTGTGTACAAAATTTCGGGCCCCTCTGGTCTCCTGCAGCCCGACCCCACGGTTCAGTCCCTCACAGAGGGGGGAACAGCGGCCCGGCCCCGGGCGCAGCCAGGAGACACAGGGTCTGCCCTCCCCGAGACGGGGCCCGAGTGAATGAGGGGACCCACCCACGAACGCGCGTGCCTCTGCGCCCTGGAGCCAGGCGGGGCTGCGGCCTGGCCGGGGCTCCGGTTCAGGGGGAGGGCGGAGGGGAGCTGGCTCGCCAGGCTGCGACGGCGGACGGGGCGGGGAGCCCCGGGCCAGGAAAACCTGGGGCAGCGCCTCCGAGGTCAGGCTGAGTTCGCGGGCGCCGCGCCGGGGGCCCGTGTTGAAGGGCGACTGCAGCCCAGGTGCGGCCGCCTCCCCGGCCGCAGGTCTCGGCAAGTCTGCAGCCCTGCCTCTCTCCGGAAACACAGCTGCAGAAGGGCCCGGAGCCCCTCCCCGGGAGCTCAAGGAAACCCCGAGGGGGCCACGGCTGCGGCGGGCCTGGCGCTTTGTTCTCCGGGCGACCCCGCCTGCCCTCCCGGAGGCCCTGGCCCGGGACCGGAAAGACCCTGGAGCAGCTCGACCAAGGCCGGGCTCCCCAGGCCCGTCCCCGCCGCCCCGTCCCCGCCGCCCCGGCTCCAGTCCCCCCTCAAACACCCGAGAAGGCGCCGTGGTCCCACAGGCCCGAGCGCAGCTGCACAGGACAGCACGCAGCCAGGCCCACGCACAGCCGGCCCCCCTGCCCAGGCCGCGCGGGGCCCACACTGCAAAGGGCAGGGCCTCCCCAAGCCGGGAAGCCCCAGGAGGGCAGGCTGCCCCCGCCCCCGCGCGGCCGTGTGCTCCGGACAGTCAGGGGGACCAGAGGCCTGACACGGCGGCCTTGAGGGCCCGGAGCCCCCCAGGTGAGGGTCAGGGGCTCACGGCCCCTGCTCCACGTGGGGCGGGGGGGGCAGGGTTACGGCGTGTCCCTGCCGGGGACGGCCCAGGAGGAGCCTGGGGGGCTGAGGTCGGTCTGCCTGCCCTGCGCTCCAGGACCACAGAGGCCTTCTGGGCAGCGCAGAGCCAGGTGGCAGAGAGGACCGCGGGGGCCGGGGGGCGGGGGGCTCCGCTCCCGGGCGCTGCCATGAGGGTGTCTGGTGCACGGCGGGGGGGGGCGTCCTCCCACGGATCGGCAGGCCGGGGGCCAGACGGTGAATACTCCACATTTTTTGGCAGCTCAAGGGCCTGGTTGGAAACAGTCACAGTTTTATTCTGCAGAAACCGCACGCTTTGCGTCCCCAGCCCCTCGGGGCGCGGGGGTGGATTCCAGCCCAGGACGCCACTGGGGCGGGGACGTGGGGTGACAAGCTGGCTCCTGCAGGCTGCCCCCACCCCCGAGGTCGGGCTGGGCCCCGGCCCAACGCTGGGGTGCGCCCAGGGGCCCCGGTGTCAGCCCAGCCGCGGCGACTTGGGGTCTGGGCTGCCAGGCACCCCCAAGGACCCAGGCTCTCAGCAAAACTGGCTGCCACCCCCTCGGAGACCCGTCTCGGGGACCCAGGAGGACTCAGCCCCAGCCCTGCCTCCCAGGGCCCAGGCTGGCAGGGAGAACGCAGGGCCCGCCGACGGCACGGCCAAAGCAGGCGTGGGCAGCGCGCGGGGCCCAGGCGCCCCGAGGGGCATGGCCCGGGGTGAGCGCAGCGAAGCCTCCACCCTCTCGTCCGAGGGGCTACGTGGCCCACCGGTCACCTCAGCCAGGCAGCCGGGGGTGAGGGAGGAGGGAAGGGTCGCTCGCCGCCGAGCGGAGCGGAGCCGTGCGAGGCGGGTGCACGGCCGGGCCTGAGGCCGGCAGCCCTGGGGTCTGGCTTCAGCCCACGCCTCACCCGCTCTGGTCTTCAGGGCAGCTCCATCCTCACCCGAGACTCCTTCCCAGCACCGCTAACAGTGCCAGCAACGGTTTCAGAGACCAGAGAAAGGGCCCACCCGCCAAGGTCGCATGGCAAGGTCACCCAAGGTCATGAGATACCCAAGGTCACATGGAGAGCCGCCCAAGGCTGCGGTGCTGGGTGGTCCAGGATAGGGCAGAACCCAGCAGAGCCTGGGCCTCAGGCCCCATCCCCCCAGCCGCAGGGCCTGTCCCCGGTTCCAATTCTGTCCTTGGAGCAGCCACGGGGCGCGGGGGCAGGGGCGAAATCCGTGTCTGCAGGGCGGGGGGCGGGGGTGTCGCCTGGAGGCAGGGCGGCCGCCCTGTGGAGACCACGTGTCTGGTGATGTGGGGGTGAGCCCGTGGCCCCCGGCCACGCGGGTGTCCCCACGCAGGGGCACCGCCCGATCCCTTGCCCCTTTGCTCTTCATTTAAATCAGCGTTCTTTTAGCAACACTTTACTGCGGCCAGAAACGGGCTGGGGGAGCACCAGAGCCACCTGGGGTTCCAACACCTCGCTCAGTCGACACAGACCCGGCCGCGGCACTTCCCGCCCGACTGATGCCGCCTCAGGGAAACCAAGGCCACGGGGGACAGCAGGCCGCTCGGACCCGTGCAGCGCCCCCGGGGCCCCGCCGCGGCCCTCCCGCGCAGGCCCCTCGCAGGCGGGAGGCCCACCAGAGCGCAGCCGTGTCTCCAGGACGGGGTCGGCGAGGCCGAGGCCCGGCGCGCCCGGAGGCTGCCAGAGCCTGGCCTGGCCGGCAGCCGCAAGATGTTCCCACGGCCCCGGGGCCCAGGCAGGCAGCCGCCCTCCAGCCAGGTCCGCTAGCCTCACAGATCGGACACCGAGGCCTGGACAGACAGAGAGGGGCCCCCACTTCAGGACGCCCCCGTTGCCTGCAGCCCGGACCGCCGACCCGAGGCCAGGCGGGGCGGCCAGGGGGCCGCAGGTCTCCGAGCGGTGGGCAGGTGGGCGGGTCGCCGCCCAGAGCTGCAAAAGGGAGGACACGCTGGGGCAGGCGTGACACGTCCGCTCAGGGAGGCGGCTGAGCCTGAGAGCCCAGCAGGGCCCCGCGGCCCCGCCTCTTCTGCACTCAGCACAGCGCACGCGCGCTGACCCTGGGCTGCCTGCCGGGGCTGCGGGGCCCAGCACGCGGCCGTCCGCCGTGCCACAGGGCGGCCAGCGGGCCCGGTCCCCACTGCCGACCGCCCCCAGCAGCGCTGGGGCACTGGGGCCTCTCCTGGCGGCACTGCCTCTTCCCCAAGAGCATGTGTGGCCTTCCCTCTGCGTCGCTCTAAAGGGTGGGCTGCTCACCCACTGGCAGGAAGCAGAGCCACATTCCTGGGGCATCACAGACACAAACCCAGAAATGACAGGTTCCTGCATCTATCCTCCGATGTCACGGGCACAGCTGGGCGCGCAGCACAGGCCGGAGGCCGGTCCACCGCCCACGCCGGGGCGCTGCCCTCCAGGGGCCAGGCCAGGACCCGGGAGTCGGCCGCCCCGCCCACCCCTCCTTTCCCAAGGCGCTGGACCGAGGCACAGATGGAGCCGCAGGGAGTTCTCTGTAAAAAAAACCTGCCAACGCGGGTGCCCGGAGACGCTCCTCCCGCTGCAGAGACAACCCCACGGGCCACAGCGGCCTCACAGCCACACGGGCCTCGCGGCCGAGGACGGGACCGCAGCGCCTGCCGGCTCGTGCGCGCGACAGTGAGGTCGGCCTACGGCCGGATCGAAACTCCTCCCCCTCCTCGTGGCTGCCCTGACGGAGCACAGTCCGCCTCCCCCGGCCACACGCACGGCGCGCGGCGCCCGCCCACTCCCGCTGGGCTCAAGTCCGGGGCGGGTGGCAGCCTGCATGTTCCGGCCGTGGGGCCGGCCCAGGGGACCACTGGCCCCGGAGGCCGCTGTCTGCCGGCTGCCACCAGGAGCCCCCGCTGCAGGCCGCAGCCAGGCCGGACCAAGACGCAGTCACGCAACTAGGAAAACGGGACCCCAGAACGTCCTTCACGTGAACGGGCTTTGTCAGTGGTTTCTTTTTCCTTTTGGTTCCAAAAAAAAAGGAAAAAAAAAAAAACCATAGCAGGCTCTCAGGTATATAAAACTGGTAATATTAGATAAAAATACAAACTTCACCTTTACAAAACAAAAAACAACACACACACATTTGTCGAGTACACGTAACGCGTAACATCTTACCAAAAATAAAGAATTTAGGTTGTGTCCACAGGAGGCAGCAGCGAGAGCCGCCTCCCACAGCCGCGCCACAGCCTCCGGCGGGAGCTCTGGGGACCGGAGGCGGACGGCCTTTGATTGGGTCACGCATAGTTCTCTCGAAATGGCTTCGATTAAAAAGCAACATAAGGTGGGGCAAGGGGAAGACACGTACAGCCAGAAACATTCAGGACGTGATGCATAGGCGGGTTTACCATGTTTATTTTAATACATCTCATTCGCTTGCGTCCTGCGAGGGAAATCCCGTCTCACTGCCTGCCTGGTGCAGCGGCCTGGTGCTATCGGTGTCGGCGTCGTCCGGGAGATAATTTAAAAAAAAAAAAAAAAAAAAGCTAGGCCAAGAGTAAAAAGGAAAGCTTAATAATCACTTTATGGTGTAAAAAAAAAACCCACTTAAGGCTCTCAGGAAGGTTCTGTATAGACTGAAACACTACAGCAAGGAGATGTGGTTTCTGAAGTCCCGCGGCGTCTCCGAGACACTCGGCTCCCGCACGCCCCCTCGGAGCCGCGGCGCCGGTCAGTCTTCCGGAAAGAGCAGGCTCGTCTGCGTCCTCGGCCAAAGCACCTGCGACCGCCCTGGACAGAAGTCCATCCGCTGCGGCGTCCGGCGCTCCCACCCCTGGGCGCGCCTCCATCCCCGCGCCCGCTTAGGTGAGTCTGTGAGTCAGTTCAGTGTGTCTGCGGTTTCGCTCGCTCTCTGTTTCGACAGGGCCGCTTCTCACTGTCTCACGAGTGCTACAATACTTGCTTTGATGTCACATTAAACAAACGTATACTGTCTCTTTGTTCTCCAGAGTGTGCGTGGAGACAGTTTTTCACGGAGGAGAACAAAGACTGCACACTGGCAATAAGCACCGTACATAGTAGGTTCAGGAATGTAACACGCCATGTACATCCATGTCCCGGGAAAGGGCTGCTAGCTCATCCTCACCTCACATCTGCAGGGAGAAGGAGAGAGACGTCACTGAGAGGCGGGGCCAGAGCGAGCGCTGGGCCCGCGCGAGGGCGCACGCCACACACGTATGAGCACACGTGCACGTGCGCACACACGGCGTCGACTCTTAGGATTTGAAGTGTCGTTCCGTTTCTCAAACTGCACGTGGCTGGTGACCCTTTCTGCCCCATCCCGACTGGGGCTGGGACGAGGCTCTGGTGCCTCACGGAGGAACCGGCTCGAGCGCCAGCCAGTCCTCCCGCTGAGCACAGAGGCGGCTGCGGCCCAGAAAGGCTCCGTTGTCTTTCTCCTCACCTTCCCCTTTCTTCCGGCCTCGGGTTTGAGGTGCTTTCTGAAGCTCTGGCAGGCACCTCGGGCCCTGAGGCAACGCCGAGGACGGGTGGCCGGCCAGGGCTCTGTGCGACCAGGCGGAGCCACGCCGCGCTCCGAGCCGAGAGCCTACCCTCTGCCACCCGCCCGCGGGTCCCCGACCCTCGTACACCCACGGGCCCAGCGCCTGAATGCTGGCAGGGAACAGAGGCGCCTGCCCCTCCGTTTGCGGCCCTTCTCTTCAGGTGGCCCCTGGAGGTCGGAGCCCACACGCACGGTGGCGTCCCCCGCACCAGGCCCTCGGGCCGTCCGCGTGGCCCCGTGCGCCCCGAGGACCTCACGGATGCGCCCGGCCCCCGGCCGCCTGTCTTGGAACTGCCCTCAGCACTGTTTTGGATGCACGGGCTCCCGCGTGCCCGGGGCCAGGAACGGCCTCTCCAGGACCGGGCAGGCCAGCCCCGAGGATGGGGGACGGCTTGAAGCCGCCTCCCCCACGCGGCGGGGGCTGCCCTGAGCCCCTATTCTTCCGGGAAACAGTGTGCTTCTCTAAAAGGCTGTTCTTCCCAGGCTGCCTTGCTGCTGAGGGTTGGCCCATCAGATCGAAAGGAAAGTCACTGGGTGGGATTTCTCTAAGGCGGTTGTTTCACCCTTCTTCCCACCTTACAGTTTCTTTCAGCCTGGAGTGTGGCTGTGATTTCTGGAACTTGAGCAGCCACTTTGGGCCATGAGGTACCTCTGGGGAGATACCTCAAAACTGCCATCCTTGCTATGGTCTCTCTGTCTCTATGTGAACACCTACCTCAGGTCAATGGCCCTAAATGTTCACAAAGCATTTTCACCCAGGATCTACTCGGCCTTGGATGGCCCTTAACTGAAATCTCCTTCGGCCGGTGTTTTCAGCTGTCAAATGGGGCAGGTAACCGGCCCAGGCTGATCCCACTGCTGCCCAGGAAACCCCAACCACTCCATTCACGGGATGCCCTGGCCCCTCCCACCGATCAACGAAAGGACCCAAGCCAGAGCAGGGCCTCCGGGGCGGAAGGGCCAAGGCCAGGCCTCTGTGCGCGGGGGTTGGGGAGTCGGGGGGGGGCAGGAGACCCGCAGCCCAGCCAGACACCAGAAGCTCGCAGGGCAATCAAGGCCAATCACGGCCGCGTCCTCGCTGGGTGATTCGCCCGAGATCCTCACAGCACCGCCCCCCGCGGGACGCGGCCGCCCGCGGCAGCTCCTACCTGGTCGGCGGGTTAGGTGGGTTTTAACCTTTTCCTTTTCCGCTTTTTACCTGATTCCCTACGCCTCCCTGTTAACAGAAGGGCAGGGAGGTGAGCAGGCCGAAGGGCAGGCTGCCCGTGGGCACCGAACAAGGCGACCCGGGCTGCTCGCCTGGCTGGAAGACACGTCCCGGGGCCCTCGCCGGCCCGGGGCTGCGCCGCCCCGGGGCAGCCCGCCCGCGGCCGGAGGCCACGGCCCCCTTGGCCAGCGCCGACCTTCCCCCGGGGCGGGGGCCGGAGACGTGCAGCGCACCCCCACCGCCCACCCCCCAGCCCAAACCTCTCTCGCCAGAGCCGCCTGGCTCGGCCCGCCTGGCGTCGACGTCCTCGGCGGCCACACGCCCCTGGCGTGTCCGCGGGGCACGCTGTCTGGTCAGCAAGCCCTGCCTGACCCCAGGGCGGCCCCGCCCTCGCGGCTGCTGACCTGCCTCCTCCTCCCGGTGGTCCGGGCTCGGGCCGGCGGGCAGGCACGCGCACTCCAGGTGCTCCTCCAGCCGCACCTGTACCTCCTTCAGCCTGGGCTTCTTCCGGACGTACTCCACCTTGGCCACCTGCCGGGACAAGAGACCCGGCCGTGAGCGCCCGGCCCACAGGCCAGGGGGGCCTGGACCCCGGCCCTGCCGGCGGGAGGGCAGGAGGGCCTGGTGCAAACCGAGCTTCAGACAGCGTCTGTGCCCTGTTTTACCTTAAAATCGCCCCCACCCGCGTGCGGGAGCTGGGGAGGGTTGGCGGCAGGGGAGAGAGCAACGCGCTTCCACGCGCGCTTGCTGTTGGGGGGACGGCACCGCTCCTCACCCGGCCCCCGGCTCTCTCCTGCCCACGGCCCCGGGAACAGGCGGCCGGGGTCTGGGTGGGATGCACTCCCACGGGACCCCACTCCCCCGAGGCGCTGGGCCAGGCCACCCCAGCCTGAGTCCCAGGCAGGAGGCCGTCTTGTGGCCACCAGGCCACAGGTCTCCCGGGACAGGGAGGAAATGTGGGCGGAGACCCGGGGCCGTCCCGGCCGCCTCTTCGGTTGGGGCAAGGCGGCCAGCGCCCACGGGGAGGCTTCGCCGGCGGGAGCCCCTGGGCCCCGCACCCCGTGGGAGGCCTTGCCCCCGCCCCCGCCAAGGGGCTTCGGGGGAAATGGCCCCGGGCCACAAACTGAGGGGCAGCTGGAAGCCTGATCCCCCCGGGCCCCAAGAAACCACTGCCTGTCCGGGGACCCCCCTCCACACGGGTGTACACAGACGTCCACGTGCTCACGTGTCTGTCTCAGAACATCAGCCACACATGCACACGCGGCTCCGCAGACTTAAGGTACCACCGGTGAGCACGCCCAGGGGCCGGGCCTCCCTTCCCCCGCCTAGTTCACAGACAGGGACAGACTTCAGACACCGGCTCCCTGGCCACGCCCCACAGCCCCAGGGCTCGCATCCCCGCAGGCCCACAGCCTGTGCTCTGGTCCCCAAGAGGAACCACCCCGCCACTCCGCGGGCCCCACCCCCCACCCGGAGCCCGTGCCCGGCAGACACGCCCTCTGGCCCCAGCCCTCAGGGAACCTGCTCCGTCCATCCCCTTGCTGTTCACCTGGGGAAACTGAGCCCACCGGTGGCACCCCAAGCATGTGGGGGCATCCCGAGCTGGGGGCTCAGGGCAAAAGACCCCGACCCGGGAGGCTGGGAGGGGCAGGGAGGGACGGCCGCCTCTGGCTGCTCTGCAGAGGCCGGGCGTCCAGCAGCGGGGACCCAGCCCGCAGCAGGCGGGCCTGGCCGTGGCAACTCGGCCGCGTCAGTGCCGACCCTCTGTGCCAAGGGTGCTGGGCACCCGGCCGCCAGCAGCGTTAAGTGGTTCCTAAAATGGGAGCATGGGTCACAAGGTCACGAGGAATAAACAAGGTCCCTCGTGCACAAGCACCTCGCACTGGGGACTGGGCCACCTTCCAGAGCGGCCCCCGGAGTTCGCGGCTTCACACAGGGCCCGAGGGGGCGGCCCGAGGGGGCGGGGTCCCTGAGGGCGCTGGATGGGTGTGCCTGAGAGGCCCCCGAGGGGCACAGGGCCGCCGGCACCCTGTCCACACCCTCCTCCTCCTCCACAGGGCCGCCCCCAGACCGCCCTCCACCTCCGTCAGGGACTCGGGGGCCGGGCAGGCGGGCAGTTGTCCTGCTCTCGGCCCCGGGGCCTCATCCGGCTTCCTCTGCAGGGCAGGCCCTGGGACGCGGCTGGGCAGAGACCCTGGACCCCTGGGCAGCAGAGGGCTCCGCTGCACGGGGCGGGTGCGCCAGAAACACCTCCTGCCCAGTCCCCTTCGCAAAACACACACAGCGCCGGCCACTCAGGGCTGGGAACGGCGGCCCCACTCACGTGGCCCACTTTTATCAAAGGAAAACAAACAGAGATTTACGACGCACCTGCGTCTGGTCTGCGAGAATTCCTGAACGTCCAGCTCCAGGAAATGGATACATTTTCCCCCAAGAGTGTGCTGTGAATATTAAATTCTCAGAGGTGCCCTCCACACTAGCCAGGTCCCCAGAAGGGGACCCCATTCCTGCCACCTCGGTCCCCAGACCCACACCGGAGCCCAAGCGGGGTCCCTGTGTCCCGTCCGCCCCCTCAGTGTCCGGGCGGCACCTCGTAAAACAGACATTCCGCCTCCCCGCTCCTGCGGGCGCCTGCGTCAGCGACCACAGGGGCGCCGCCCCTCCGGGCGGGGCGGGGAGCCTCAGCGCCCCGGGAGACGGCCACTCTACCGGGCGGACGCCGAGGCAGCCGACAGGGTGCTTTCACCGGGAGGGGGCCTGGACCTGGACGCAGCAGAGGCCCTGAGCGCGCTCTGCACCGGGGCGCTTCCCAGGTGGAGGCGTCCGTCCCCGCGGGGGGGCGGCCCCGGAGCCCAGTGCTCCAGGAGCAGCGGTCCCTGCGTGACCCCCAGCCGCCCCACGGCCATCTAGAGCTGAAGCCAACCCCTAGGGCCACGCGGACAAGCTCCCCTGGGCTGACAGGTGGGGCGAGGGGGGCCCTCCTCCCCCGCCCGGCTAGAGGCCAACACGACCCCAAGAACAGTGACCCCAGGCTCCTGAGCTTGATGGCAGTGCCCCTGAAGCCACGTCCAGTGCCCCACGGCCCCGGGTGTTGGCCTCCTGACCACAGGGGCGCTGCCCACGCAGGCATGGGGCATCTCTGCGGCCGAGGAGGGACGTGGGGCCTTACCTGAGGCCTTCACCCCGGAGCACCCTCCCTCTCCGGCCCTACACCGGATGCCGCACGGCCACGGGGTTCCAAAGGGCCCCCCTAACTCCATCCGGAGGCTGCAGAGGCCCGTCCGGGGCCCGCCCAGCCGCGCAGAGCCGGGTCCTGGCTTCCGGACACTGGGGCGGCCCAAGCTCGCCCGCTGATGGGCTTCGGCTCACGCCCACAAGGGGCCCTCAGACAGAGCGGAGCCCCGGCCTGCGGGTCCTGGGGCTGTGCACACGGGGTCCGGTGCTCACAGCTGCCCCTGCACCCGGACCCTGCAGAGAGCGCCCGGCCCAGGGCCGGGGGCTGAGTCACTGCAGACACCTGCAGAGTCACGGCCTCCGCCCGCCTAACCACAAGGCTTGGGCCCTGGGGGCAGGGGCAGGGGCGGGGGCCGGCGGGGTCTGGCTGTCGGCCCGCACACGGGGCTGTGGAAGGACGCACTCCTCAGGGAGGCCGGCTGGTGGGCAGACAGCAAGCCCAGTGAGGGCCGCCGACCCCCGACCCCCGACCCCCAGCCTGTCCCCGACGGCGGCCGCGCCCTGGCGACGCTGGGGCCTGGGGTGCGCGGGCCCTGCCTCTGGGTGCTCCCGCCGTGCTGCCACGGGGGCCCGGGGCGCAGGTCCCAGGGCAGGCGAGCCCGCCCTCCGCCGCACACCACGGCCTCATGCACCTATGGAGAGAGGGTGGCCACCGGCCCCAGGGGCCCCAACACCCAGGGCCCAGGGCCGCCAGGCAGCCCTCGGCCGAGCTCAGACTAGACAGTGGCCCCGGGTCGGCCACCACAGGGAGGCCACGCCCAGCCTGGGTTTGTCTCCTTTCGTGAGACGCCTTTGTGAGCCCAAAGACCGGGACACCAGGGGGGTGCCGCCCGCGGCCAGGACCTGCACCTGCCCAGCACCCGCCGCCCAGGCCTGAGCCTGCTCTGCCCCAACCCCAAACGGAGAAGGGAGCGGCCGTCGGCCTGGCCCCGCCGGCCGGCCTCCACAATGGGCCTCCTGTTCCCACTGACCTTTTGCCCTCTCTCTGCCAGAACCCCCGTGTCTGGGGCCGGACGTCGCCCTGCCGACCCTCTGACGGGCGGGCAGGGAAGAGGCGGGAGGTCCAAGCCGAGCAGCGTGGGGCGTGGGCCCGGGCCACCTGGCCTCCAGATGCAGGGGGGAGCCCCTCTGTCGCCCCTTGGCCTGACCATGACCCCGTCTGGGCAGACGAGGCCCACAGGGGAAGCTCTGGCCCAGCTCCGCCACCTGCCCTGGGCCTGCGGGACCTGCACCCCGGGCAGAGATGCCTCCTCCCCAGAAGGGGCCCCCGCCAGGCCGCGGGGGCCCCCGCCCACCTGCTCAGATCAACCCGCAGACAGAGGCAGACCGCTGCCCATCCTGGGACCAGGCACCCCCGGTCCTCCGAGCAGAAGCAGCGGGAGGGGAACAGGGGCTGTCCCTGGAGGCCGGAGCCCCCTTCATTGCAGCCCCTCAATACCTCCAGGCCCCCCCCTCAGACCCCTGAGGGCCCATATGTGGGTCCGTCTCCTCTCGTGCACCCCTGCCTGTGCCAAGGGAAAAACACCTCCGGTACCTACATTCCCGGGGCTAATGAGGCCCCCAAACTGCCCCGAGGGAGGACGACAAGACCCTGAGGGTGGAAGCCGGCTGCAGAGTGGGGACCCCACCCGCAGGGCCAGGGCAGGGCGCACGGGGCTCGCCCCTTGGGCCGCAGGCTCCTCCTGGGGCAGCGGGTCGGCGGTGGGGAAATGGGGTGGAGCTGCCCCACGCGGGCACAGAGCTCCTGCTCCTGGCGGTCTGGAGGCCTGGGTCAGGCCCCCCGGCCCCCAGGGAGCCGGCGCCCCAGCCAGTGCCCCCCATGCCGGCGGGGCAGAGGCCGTGGAATGTGCTCACTCAGCTCCCAGACAGGGCGGGGCCACGCCCCCGAGGTCCAGTCCCGGTGATGGGTCTAAAGGGCCCAGTCGCGTGACCGCAGCCCCGCCACTACGCGGTCGTCGGCTGAAAACGCTTGCTCCCCTGCACCTCCCGCGGCCACCCCGGGGCAGACACCCCGGGGCGGGGCTGGAGGCGGCACCGAGGGTCTGAAACAATGTGCCGCCGAGGAATGAGCTCTAACGCTCCCCCAGGCAGACACCTTCAACCCAGGCCCACGGGCCCACGCGCCAGGGTCCCGGCCCCCCGGAGCCCAGAGGGGAGCCACTGGCCCCCAGCATCAGCCTCCATTCCAAGAAGCCAGGAGACGCCGCAGGGCCTCCCGCCAACCCTGTCCCTCTGCAAAGGACTGGTCAGGCACCAACGTCCAGACACGGAAAGGCTCCCCCAGGCTCTCCATGGAGCTTCGCAGCCCAGGCGCCTGACGCTGTGCTTCAGACCCATTTCACAGATGTGGCCACTGAGGCGGTGGGGGAGGGCAGTCTCCATAGGAGCTTCCAGTTGTTGGGCCAAAAGCCAGCCCCGATCCGGCCACCCAGAGTGACCTGAAGAGGCAGAACGTTCCCCACGGACTCCGGCGGGGAGGGCAAGGGACTCCCAGGTTAGGGTCCACACCCAGGTCCCCGTCACGCAGGTGGCGCGCCCGGGCACCGCCTCCCTCCCTCCCGGGCTCTGGGCAGAGGCTTTGGGAGCAGGGCAGGCTGAAAGGACCCCGACCCCACCTGCCAAGCACCACAGCCCCACCAAGGTGCCTGCGAGAAAGGTTTCTTTCTTCGAGGCTGTGTGGGGCAGGGGGGAACCCAGACACCCTCTCGGCACTCGCCGGCCCACGGCCCGCAGCCCCGCCCACGTCGTCGCGCCCCGCCTTCAGCCTCTGCCCTGAGCCTGCCCACACCCCTACGCCCCGCCCACGGACAGCAGTCGCCCCGCCCACCCGCAGCCCCTAGGCCCCGCCCGCCCGTCTCGCCCCGCCCCTCCCTAGCTCTGCTCCTGCCCGTGGCTTCGGGGGTGGCGGGCTCACCTTGACGCTGCGGTGGTGCACGCGGGATGGCTGACACTTGACGCTGCTGGTGTTGCAGCAGCCGGTACAGCGTTTCACCTCCACGCACGGGGGCCAGATCAGAAAGTTGGCAGAGGTGGGGTCCACTTGGCTACGAGGTATCTCATAAATGACCGTCCTCGTCTTGCAGACAGCAGGGACAGCTTCCTCTGTAGAGAAAGGGCCTTGGTGGGTGTGGAGGCCACTCCCATCCCCACGGAGCACCCCCAGCCCCCCGGGGCCTCAAGAGTGGCTGGACCTTCCTCCAACGAGGCTGACGGTGTCAGGCCACCCCGGGGCCCCCCAAAGGCCGACGCTGAGCTGTCCCAGGATGAGCAGGGGCTCAAGGACCCAGCGGGGGCCTCAGGAGGAGGACATAGCCAGGCAAGGGGACCCCATGACACGGGACCACGTGACATTGGGCCGAGACAGGACAGAGTCCCCGTGTACCTGGGGGGCAGGGAGCGCATGGCTGGGGACAGAATGGAGACCGGCTGACCGGCAGGTGGGGCCGGTGGAGGTGGGGACAGCAGGGACACTGAGGCCAAGAGCCGCGACAGCTGGGCAGACAAAGGGGACACAGCTCTGGGCACAGCTGTGACCCCAGGGCCAGGCCCTGCTCCAGGCCGGGTCGCACCCACACGGGCGCTGGTGACTGGCTCCAGGGCTCGCGCCCAGGTGGCTCTGGGGCACCCCTCCTCCGAGACCGGAGCCGCCACAGGAGGCCTGGGGGGTGCTCCTGAAACGGGGCCTCGTGGTCACCGTGAGGCCGCCCAGGGGCCGCGGGGGCCCCTCCACGGAGGAGCTGGCTCTTCTCTGCTGACTCCGCCGCACAGGCCAACCCGTCTGGCCAGAAGCCCTCAACTCCCCAGGGAGACCAGGGCGGACCAATGGGTGGGAGCCCACCCCGGACCCCCACACACGGCCTCCGGGCCCTGCTGGGCATCGTATACGCGGCAGCACGGGAACCGGCCGCCGGGACCCCCCGCGGCCCCGACACGCACCCGGGGCGCCCGGCCGGCAGCGAAGCCGCTGTCCCGGCAACACCCAGGGCCCCGGGGCCCCAGCGCCGGGGCTGAAGGACCCTGTCCCGTCCTGGGCAGGGAGGGCCCCCGCCGCGCCGACACGCCCCTCACTCTCACACGGAGGCCCGGAGCGGGCGCCAGCCTCTGCGCAGAAGAGGGGCCCGAGATGCAGCTAAAGGACCACACACTCTGCCTTCACCCGGGGGCCGGGGTGGGGGGTTCCCCTTCTGATCTGGAGGGAAAATACCTCCTGAGAGCCCTGGGAGACCCAGCGGGGACGCTGCACCCCCAAGAACAAGCCACCAACCCGGGAAGCCCGGCTGCTGGCGGTCGGGCTGTGCCCGGAGGGAAGCAGCTGCCCCAGCCCAGCACCCGCCAGGCAGAGGGGCCTGCAGAGCCGGGCTGAGTGGACTCACGGGTGGAGCCAGGGAGGGGCCTTGGGTCCAGACTCGTAATTTGTCAGGACTGCCCCCCCAGCATGGAGTGGGACAGGACTCACAGAGGATTCCCCCTGGAGGGGGCCTGCCCTTCGCGACTGGCCGAAGGACGTGACCGGTACGGCCCAACAGTAAATCCGCCGGTGGAGCGGGGACCCCCACGCCTGCCCGTGCACAGAGGGAGAAGCTACGAGACCCATCTCCTCAGAGGAAACCAAAGCCACCTGCCCGAGTGCAGTCGGGGCTCACAGGCAGCAGCCGCAGGACGCAGGCGAGACCCTCGGGACGGCAAGGGGCTGGACGGCCCACACCCCAAACGGCGCCCCCAGAGCGAGAAGGAGCAGAGCCCCTCCGAGCCCCACCAGCTGGCAGACCTGGGCTGCTTGGCGGGAGGGACAAGAACCAACACCCCCAAACCGCTCGGAGGTGGAGCCCTCGGAGCGGCGCCCGGCGGGGAGGGGGCGCGGGGAGGGGGCCGCTGGGAGCAGCCTGCTGGGCTCCGCGCGGCTGCGCGCGGCTGCGCCCGGCCTGCGGCTCGCAGCCAGGAGCGCCCTGCACTCCACAGGACAGGCTGGAAATGAAACGCGCCGTCTCCCCGCGAGGCCTCCTCGAGAGCAGGCCCCGACAAGACCGGCACTTAAGGAATTTATGACGGCTCCCTCTCCAGGGGTTCTCGGCAGGGCCAGGCCAGGGTAGGGAGACACCCCTGCAGGAGGGAGGAGCCCCTGAGCAGGCTGGGCCTTTGTCTGCAGGAGGAAGGGGAGGAGGAGGCCCGAGGCCCCTCCCCAGCCCCCAGCCCCCAGCTCACCAATGCTCCGCTTCCTCCGAACGGGCACGGGCCGCCTCTCAGGTGCGCGCTTGGTGGCGTGGCCCCCGTGGGCTCTCAGGCCGCTTTCCAGAGCATCCTCAGCCCCTACAGGTACAAAGAAGAAATGGTGACCAGCTGACCAGCTGGCCCCCCCACCTGACCACAGCTATTCCTGCAGCTCCGCCCTGCCCTCACTCCCCACGGCAGAGGGGTCCCCTGGGAGACCCCCCCATTCCCACATGGGGAGTTTCCAGAGGTGCAGAGGGTGGAAGGCTCCCCTCCCAGCTGCCGGAAACACCCCACAGAGCCTGCACGGATGCCCCAAGCACCTCGCAGCAGAGCGGTGGGCTGTGCAGGGCCTGCGGGGTCTCCTCCAGCTGCCTCCCCCAGGAAGCCCAGGCCAGGGCTGAGCCGGGCGGGGAAGCCCCCCAGGTCCACATGGCCCAGAACCAACGGGGCTGGACCAAGGACCCAGGCGGCGGCGCAGCGGGACCTGCCCCTTGCTGCACCAAGCCTGAGGCAGCGTCCTAACCCTCGAAGCCGGACAGCGGGCTGCCCGCCAAACCCCACCCGTCCTGAAGCCCGTCCACCCGGGGGCTGGGGGGACCCCGAGAACCCAAGAGGGAAATGAGGCGTCGCACTTGGGGTGCACGAGGAGAAGCCGCAGGGCTGAGACTGAAAGGCCTCGTGACGGACAGAGGGAAGGGCCTTGGCCACCAGGCCCGTCAGGGCCGCGATCAGGGGCCAAGCCGCCGGGCACTGCGACCCGCTGCACCCTAGGCCCCCGGGCTGGCCAGAGCCCCGCCCCACACTCCCAGCCTCTCCTCGGGAACGGGGTGGGGGGGAAGGAGCACGCGCCCCCGACGCTTCCCGCAGCTGCACAGAGGGGCTGGCCCGCCCGGCCTCGCTGCCCGGCCTCGCTGCCCGCCCTTGTCCCAGACCCAGCTGGGCGGCCGCTCCTATGGCTCCCCCTCCCTCTGGCCTCCCCAGGAGAGAACCAGGAGCCAAGGGTCCCCGGAAGACGTGCTCTAGGAGGCAGGCGCGCCAGCCACTGTGCGAAGACCCCGTGTGCCGCCGCCCCCCCCAAGGGCGACCGGCCCCTCCCCAGCCCCCCCGTGACTGCCCGCGGGGTCTGAAGGGAAACTGCAAACGGCAAACGCTGCGCTGTTTCCGAAGTCGGAGTGGAACCCAACTCTTCACTTAAAATGACTCAATGTTCCACTGCCACTGTTTTTTTGAGACCCAAAATAAGATCAGAACAGAGCTCCTCATGCAACCAGAACGTCCCATCCACCAACTGTTACAAGAAGCACTTCTTCTCGAGAAAGTGACATTTATGAGTCACGTCCTGGTCGAGGCCATCTTGCCGCCGCCACACCAAAGGGCAGCTGCTCCGAGCTCGAGCTCGGCTCTGAGAGACAATTCAGAGATGCCGACTCGCACTGCCCGCTGCCGCCCTGCAGCCCGGCGCTGCCTGCCTTCCCCCGACCGCCCCCCACCCCGTCCCGTCCCGCGTACACCACGGGCACCCAACCTCCCTCAGCGCGAGGACACTGAGGCCCACGCGACGCAGCCAGAGCTGCAGCAAGCGCTCGGGGCCCCAGGCCTCCTCCTGCCTCACAGACAGAGGACAATGCGCCTCCCGGTGGCCCACCGGCTGAAACCCGACCCGGCTGTGGAGACGAGAGACAGAGCAGAGACAGCTTCTGGTCAAACAAGCCCACCCTCGGCCCCCTCAAGACGGGTGGTCAGCACGCCGGCCAGGACGCCGCCTCCCTCCCGTGGCCAGCGGGACGTACGGGAGACCCGCCGGTCACCCTGCTGCTGCCCCGGGACCGCTAGCCAAGTGGCTCCCTGTGTCTTCTGTGCAGAGGCCTACGTGGCCACCAGCCTGGCAGAAGGCCTCCCGCCACCAGTCCCGGCGAGCGCTCACGGCCCAAGACGGGACACGTGCGGGACACGTGCGTCTCGCTCACTCGGTGACCCGCGGGCCCTGAGCCAGGCATCTGGGAGAACAAAGCTCCCGTGGCCGCGGCCACCGCGCGCGACGGCTTTGCTCTCCTCGCGCTGGACACACAGGCCCAGCTCCACAGCCCGTGGAAAACCGCCCCCTCCACACGCTCCCTGGCGCACAGTCCCGGGGCGGGAACCCAGCCACACCGAGGAGGGTGCGGGCTCAGTGTCTCGCGGCCAAAGGGGGAATGCGGTCCGGACCCCCACCTGCCAATCACAAGGCTCCGCCCACACAGGGAGAAGCCACGGCTGGAAAAGCCTGTTCCCAGGGCGTCGGCCTCCCACCCGGGTCCACCTGGAAGGGCCCCCTTGGGCTCTGCTCACAAAGGCAGGAGGCTGTCCTGGGGTTGCTCAGCACCCAGCCCTTCCTTCCTGGCCCAGACAGACCTGTACCGGGACCTGGGGGGAGCCCGGGGCCGGCAGGGCAGCTGGATGCGCCACAGCTGCTCAGCCTCCCCTAGCAGCAGCCTGCGGGGCGGGGGGCAGGCTTGGAGGGGAAGAGCCCCCCAGACAGGCTGTGGAGGCAACAGGTGCGACGCCTCCGCTCAGGCCAGCGACCGGGTCTCCTCTGGTTTTCGGCTTCCATGTCTGTGAGAGGGGAGGGAGCCCGGACAGACACTTTGGGGGGAGGGGTGGCACAAGCACGAGGGACAAGGTGGTGAGCAAGGAAGGAAGGCCTCCCTCCCTCGGTCCTCGCCCACGGTCCCCCGGGCACGGGGCGCGGGGTCCTACAATCCCGGCGAGGCGGGCCCAGGGCAGGTGCGGCCCCTCCCACTCCCTGGGGCGGGAGGGAGGCAGCTTCTGGGGCCTTTTACGAGGGGCAATTTGAAACCAGCTGAGAACGGGCTGGTGCATCCCGGCCTCTTGGTTTAGGCCCCTCTCACCTCCCAGAGGCTCTGGGCCCAGAGCCCCCAGGCCAGGAATACCGGCCCCAGGGCGGCAGAGGTGGAGCTAAAAGCCACCGACGGGCGGGTGGGGGAGGGGGAGGCGGGCCTGCAAAGGCCGGAATAAGAATGGTCCCAGCAGAAAGCCGATGGCCCATTTCCCGCGGCTCCCAAAGCCGTCCCGCAGGGAGGCCCTGCCCTTCACAGGCCGCTCTTCTGCGGAACCTCCTCCTCTCGGGAGGCCGTCTCCCCACGCCCCCGAACCCTCCCCACGCCCCGGGTCCACAGGGGCCTGCAGAGTGCAGGCGAGCGCTTTCCCAGCTCACCAAAAACAAACCCTTCTCCCAGGACTGCACACCAAGGGGCAGATAAAAACCCGCCCAGCTCTGATCTCCGAGTGAAACTCTACCCCCTGCCCGATAAGGATCAGCAAAGGATTTCCTGGGTCAAGAAACCACAGAATCGCTGGCCTCCACAGAAGACGGTCTTGGCAGGGAATGAAAGCCCTCCAGGCCTCGCCACCACCATAATTAGGTACAAATTTCCAAGTGGCCAGACCTTGTGATTTCCCTTAATTGCCCCACCCCCACGCCTCTTGCGGGACAGTTTGCGGTGAGAAGTCTCCTTTCCGCTGGCTGTCCCACCCGGCCACCCCCCTGAACAAGTTCATTTCGGGGCCGCACTTCACCGGTCGATAGCGAGGTTTCTCCTACGCGTGTTTCCCCAGCTAACGCGGACACACCAGAGTTCCCACGCCACTCATGCGTGGGTCAGAATTCCCGAGCTCCTCCAGCAAGGGGCTCCCTCCGGCCCACCCCCCAGCAAAGCCACCCGGCTCCTCGCAAGCCGCCCTGGGTCCCCACGACCTCAGGCCGCGTCCAACTCTGCCGCAGACACCCCAGGGCTTCCACACTCGGCTTCACAAATAGACTCGTCTGAAGTGGCGGGGCCCCCAGAGGCCGAGGGCGAGCCCCGAAATAGTCCCCGCGCAGCAGACGTGTCCGAGGCGCGCCTTTTTATTGCCTTGTGAAAAGAGAGAAGAGCGCGCCTCCGGCCACCAGAAAGGGGCACGTGCCCCTCCCGCGCCCTCCAGGCCCTGCGCCCGGGCCTGGCGTGGCTCCCGCCCCGCCCCGGGCTGGAGGGCAGGCCTCGAGCGGGCGCACCTGGCCGGGGCACCGGCGCCCTCTCTGCGGCTGAACTTTCTGTGACACACGCGGCATAGTCCTTACACGCAAAACAATCCCCGGGCTAGCGTGCGGCCCTGGCCGCCCCGGAGAGAGAAAGTGGTGATTGGAAGAGAAACTCCTGACTCATCCGCCTGGGCTTTTATGGCCCGGGATTGGATTCTGACCTTTCGGTGCGCTCCTGCGGAGCCCGGCCCACACGCAGGAGGGGCGCGGGGCGCACTCCCCGCCGGCCTCCCGGCCGGCCCGCGCCCACCCCGCGCGCGAGGGAAGGGGCGCGATTTACCTACGGAGTCTATCTCCAGGAGTCGCTGGAGGTCCCGGATGCTGTGGATCTGACTGTGCGCCAGCCTCTCAATTACCTCGCGGGGGATCTCGGCTTCCTGCAAGCAGAGCCACACGGTCAGCGCCCGCGGCCCCAGCCCGCTCGCACCCCCTTCCCAACGCGCGGGGTCCCCACCGGGGTGGCCCCCGGGCGCGCCCCACGCGGGCACCGAGCACGAAAAGCCACCCGACCCCGCGCCCGGGCCACGCCGTCGCCGGAGGCCGGGAGTGGGGCGGAGTGAGACCCCAAATCCTCCGTCCCCATCCATGCCTGCCCTTCGCAGGGGCGGGGGGCGGGCGGGAGGAGAGCCCGCCCCACCTTTAAATTTTCAAACAAAAGCCCCCCCCTCCAGCCCCTCTGCCTGGGGTGTCAGTTACAGGCGGTCTGGGGGCGGCGAAGGGCCCGGCGAGTTTCTGATTTAATAGTGAAATCAACATGCAGAAAG
The DNA here is from genome assembly GCF_021234165.1 of Pteronotus mesoamericanus. NCBI lineage: Eukaryota > Metazoa > Chordata > Mammalia > Chiroptera > Mormoopidae > Pteronotus > Pteronotus mesoamericanus. The sequence goes on along the minus strand of NW_026554998.1, from coordinate 4,673,739 downwards.
ATCAAGTTGAAATGCGTCACGGATCGGCGACCGAGGCACGGTAGCCCCAACACTTTAATCTACCCAGGGGCTCCAATTTCACACCCCGGAACCCGGGGAGAACCTGCGGGGGAGAGGGTCTCCCCGTCTCCCCCACAGGCGCACGCGCGCACACCCACCCACGGGCGCCCCACCCCGCTCCGGCCCAGCCGCGGCCCTAGCGCCGAAGGGACACCCCGAACCCAGCGGGCGGCTGCAGGGAACGGGAGGGTTAAACCTCCACCGCTCACGGCTCCCGGTCCCTGCCCGGGCAACCCTCTCCGCTCGGCCTCCCCCCAGTCCTTCCAGGATTTTAAAGGGAGTCGGAGGTCGCTGAGGGGTCTCAGGCGCTAAGTTCCCACGACGGGGGCTGCAGAAAGCCATTCCTCACAGTGAGCTCCCAGAGGTTCGGGGTTTGAGATGGGGGGCGAGGGGGAGGGGCGCGGGCGGTGGAGGGGCGAGGGCGCCTGCCCGGCCCGGCCGGCCCGCCTCACTCAGCCACCTGTAAGCAGGCCCCGGGCGGGGGACTGCGCCGGCCCAGCAGCCCCGTCGGGCTTGGGGACCGGGTACGCAAAGCTGTGGCTCCGCGCCGCCCGCCCCGGCCGCCGGGGGCCCTACCTGTTTATCCTCCGTGCGGCCCCTCCCCGGGCTCCGCCGGCTCACACACACCCCCTTCCGCGCTCCCCGCCCCCGGTGCTGCATTGCCGGCCGCACCCGGGTTCACTCCCCGGAGGGAGCCCGCGCCCCCCGAAGTTTCTCCCCACTCGTCCACCCCGCCACCACTCCGTCCCCGCTCGGCAGAGCGACGCAACACGCTGGAAACTCACCAGACACACTTAGGCATGGCAGAAAATAAAACCCAGTTGTGAACATTTTAAAACCGACCACCCTGACAGAGACCAAAACACGCTCTGCAGAGCCTGAGCCCTGGGCGCCCCGGCCCTCCCGGGGCCGCAGGGGGCGTGCGCCCGGGCAGTCGGAGAGGGGACGGGGCGCGGGGATGGCACCCACCTCGGCCAGGGCATGGGCGAGGTATCCGCAGCCGAGAATCAGCAGGCAAGCCCAGGTCCTCATCGCGTCCCGAGGCGCTGGCGGCTCGGCGAGGAGGCGAGGCCGCGGGGCGGGCACTCCAGCCGGGCTCCTGTGCTGGCGAAATTCAGTACCATCCCTCAGGGAGCGCGGCCCGGAGGAGGGTGGCGCGGAGAGCAGCGAGCCGGTGGAGCGCGCCCGGCGCGAGCAACGAGTGCAGAGAGGCAGGCAGCGCCAGCGAGGAGGAGGAGCAGGGAGTGCGCGCCCGCCGCACCCGTCGCGCCGGGAGCCTCCTGGGCTGCCGGGTAGGGGGTGGGGACGGAAGGGGAGGAGGGCGGGGGCTGGGCCTCTTCCTTGGTGCGTTCCCGGTGCTGGCCGCCGCCGTGCTCGCTCCCCGGCGCAGGCTTTAGGAGCGACCTGGCCGGTAATTCTGCACGTTTGCGGGCGTCAGCCCCGAGAGGGAGCCTGGAGCGAGGCTGGAGCCGCCGCCGCACCACCACCACCACCAACCATCACCTGTCTGGACGCCCGGCCAGGCCCCGGCCTCGGGCTCGCGCTCTCCCTGCAGGCTGCGAGCGGCCCTGCGCGCCCACCGCCGGCCTCGCGCTCGCCTCCGGCCTTTTCTCGCCGCCGCCAGGCCGGGCACGGCGCGGCCCAGCACGGCGCGGCCCGGCGGCCTGCGTGCGCCCTCCGCGGCGCGCCCTCGCTCCGCCCTCCGCCGGCCCGAGCCGGGCAGCACCCGCGGCCGCGCCGCCTGGCACCCGCCGCCGCCCGGAGCCTCGCCACGCGGGCCTGAAGGCGGGCGCAGGACCCGGCCGGCGCCGCCGCGCCGCCGGCAGGAGAACAGGCGCGGGCAGGCCCAGCTCGCCGGAGTTGTACGGGCTCCTCGGGGCGCGCGTGTGGAGCCGGCCGGCGGCGGAGAGGGGGTTATAGCGCCGCCGCCGCCGCGCCCCTCCCCCGCCCCCTCCCTATCGCCTCCCCCGGATTCCGGGCCCAGGACCCGCACCTCGGAAGCGCGCGGGGGCCGCACGGGCCGGGCAGGGCCCGGCCGCCCCCGCCGCCGCCGCGAGCACACACACGCGATCACGCGGGCAGTGAAATCCATCCACGCCTCGCGCCCGGCTCCGAGCACAGCGGCCCCGCCGGGGCTCCGCGCGCCCCTCCCTCGAGCTTGCCCACCCTCCCGTGCCAGCCAGCTGCAGTCCTGCGGCACCGGACGGGCAGGGGAGGGGCCGCCGCAGAAGTCGACTCGCCTCTCGGGCCCCAGCGGCAGCAGAGGGCAGCGCCCAGAGCTGCGACGCCAAAAAGGGCAAAAGCAGGCCGGCCCCCGCCCCCGCCCCCCGCCGCGGCGCTCGGGCCTCTTTCCGCGGTCGGGATCCAGGGCCCCTGCCTCCCCCCCACCCCCCGTCTCCATAAAAGGAGGGGGAGTGAGGCTCTGGTGAGCGGCGGGGCGGGCCGAGTGGCGCTTCTGGGGCACTCACCTGGCGGCTGCCACGCGCCCCCGCCCGCCGTACGATGCCTGGGGCGTCTGAACGGGGAACCTCCACCCACATTCCGAGATAGGAGAGCGCCCGGGGGCCGCCGAGGACCGCCTCCCCGCCCTGGGACCCCACGTCCCCCGCTTGCTCACTCCTTCGGGGAAGGACGGGTTGCGGTCTGAGCCGGTTCCTCGAGGGGGTAGTAGGGGACGAAAAGAAAGGAGCCGCTAGCCAGGGACCCCCGGGGTGAGAGCCTCCGGCTCCAGGATCCGCGGGGCACTCAGAGCGCCATCTCCCGCCGAGGCGCGACACAGAGCGCGCTGCGGAGGGAGGGCCACGGGGAGCCGGAGGCCTGCGCGTGGCTGGACGGCTCCTTGCCTCGAAAGGGTGGGTGCGCTGGGGCAGGGTGGCTTCCACCGCCTCTGCCAGGTGGGTAAGGCCCCAGCGTCGGGCCCTGCAGCCCGCCCGTGCTCGCCCCTCGAGCGGACGAGTTTCCGGGACCAGAGCTCCGGTAGTGATGGGCCAAGCGACCCCAAAGCTAGACGGCCGAGGCCCCTGGAGGCTAGGAAACGCCCCCCATTCCCGTGGTGGGCCAGAGCGGAAAATTCCACCCTCCAGCCCTCCAACCCGGGGTCACCCGCCAGACAAAGGCAGTGAAGGCATCCCCGCCGGCTGTCTTACATCCTGGGCTTGGCCGCCCTTGGCATTTCAAAGGCAGAGTCCGTAGGGGCTTCAGGGCGCTCACCTGCCCCCAAATTCCCGGGGTTGGGGAGCTCCTGCGATTCCCAGAGGCCCTCAGTCGGGCGCACCTGCAGCCTCCTGTGGCCGCGGCGACCCCGCAGGCCGGCCGGGGTCAGGAGGGAGGACCGAGGCGGGCCGGGGAAACTTGGAAACCTTTAGGAGCCCGTGAAAGCCACTCCTTGTCTATCCAGGTGGAACCTTCTCTTGCCTCGGAGAGGGACCGCTGGAAGCTTCTGGAAGGCAGCCAGACACGCACTGCCAGGGCTCTGGCCAGAGCACCGTGGGCGCCCTCGCCTGCACCCCGGAGGGCAACGGCACCTTCTGGGGGAGCCTCGCATTCCTCGTGCGCGGAGAGGGCCCAAGGACATTACTTTGGGGTTAAAAGGTTCGGTTTGGTAGCTGGCGTGGAAACTAAGAAGAAAAGGTCGCTGTGCTTCAGACGGGGCGCTCCCTCCGCTGTGCGGACGCCCAGGCTCTCGGGCCCTGACTCCTCTGCGCGGCCTGGCACTGCGGGGGCGCCCCGTTTGAGTTCGGGGCCCGGCGGGAGGGTCTGGGGACACAGAAGGGGGCGCCTCCGAGGGGCGTCGAGGAGCAGAGCGGGTGCCGGGGGCGGGGCGGGCCTGGTGCATCCCCCGCGCGGCGCTGGAGAGCTGCGGGGGGCGCGGACCTCCCTCTAATCGCGGGCCGCTATTAAAAATAAAACCACGCCGCGTCGTCATAGCGACCACGACAACAGCGGCTGCGCGCGGGTGGCGGAAACTTCTGCAGCCGCGCGACAGCCGCCCTGGGGGGACTCGGGCGCCGCACGGTGTGACCCGGAGGCCGCCCTGGGGTGGGACAGAGACCCCTGAGCGCAGCCCACCCCGCCCTCGCCCGGACCCGGGAGAAACGGGCGGAAGCTCCGTGAACGAGAGCCGGGCATGGGGGCCGTGGGACGCGCTGGACCGCGAGGTCGCCGGCTTGGGCAAGGACCCACCACCGCTGCGGCTCGCGCCCCCGCGCCGGTCCCCCCCCCCCGGCACCCCGCCCACTCCGGCTCCGGCCGCCCTCCCTCCGGCCCCTGGAGGAGGGGCTGCGGGAGTGGGCGGGTGCAGGATGCTCGGCCCCGCGGGGCCCTAACCGCGGGCCGGGGCCTGGCCCCTGGGGCACCGCACCTGCGCGGCGCGGGGCGCACAGGCCGCTCCGGCGTGGTCACGTGCTGCGTTCTGCCTGGGCTCGAGCTCCCTCCCAGGCTATTAGGTTCCCACGCTGCAGACATTGGAGAATGAGGCCGAACACACTGGAGGCCGAGGAGGCACTGGCCCCACTGCGGGCTCCGTGGGTGGGGACCCAGGCGCGCCCCCAGCCCCCGCCCCGCGCGCGCCTGGGTCTCTGCCAGCAGGAAACCCCGGGCCGCAGGCGGGCAGCGGGGAGACCTGCTGCAGGGCCCAGCAGAAGAAGGGGGTGCAGGGGATCTCCAGGGTGGGGGATGCGGGTGGGAGGTGGAGACCCCCGGGGGGCCAGTCTGCCCCCAGAGCCGGTGCTTCTGGGCTTCCTCCGGTGTCCCCACCTCGCTGTTTGTGCCCCCGGGCCCATAATTAGGGTGAGTCGGGTGCTCCAAAGAAGTGGAGGTGGGCCACCACACCGCAGCGGTGACTGGCTGGGCCCCACGGCTCCGGCTCCCTCCCGGTGCCCGGGAGGGGCAGGAAGGGCCTGGTGGCCCCCGAGAGCCACGCCGGGTGGAGGCGGACGAGGTGCCTTTGCCGAGGGCTGTGCTGTGCCCAGCGCTGCGTGGGCTGGGCGGCGTGTTCGCCCTGCAGCCCATTTAGAGGTGGTCCCGGGGCGGCGGCTGCACGGCCGGGCGCCGGCTCCGGTGAGACACCGAGGGCCACGTGGACGGCCTTCGTCCTGCCGCGCACGGGGAGCAGCCCCCGAGCCCACGCCTGCCTGACCCCCAGCCCCCAGGCGCGTGGGCATGGGGAGGGCCACACCCGGGCCTGGCTGCCCTCTGCCCCTTGACCGTGGCCCTGTTGGGGTGTTTGCCCACAGACCGCCCCAGTCTCAGTTCTCTCATCCGGAAAATGGGGACCAATCACCGCGCACGCAGGCTGTTCCCAGCCACGCACACGCTCGAAGATGCACAGAGGCAGCGCCGCGACCCCGGCCCGGCCGTGCAGGTGGGGCCCGGGGGGCGTCCAAACCCAGGCCCCTGCTGGTGCCAGGGCAGGTCTCAGGACAGTTTGTAGTGATGAAGCACCACAGCGCCCTTTATCTCCGGGCAAGGCTTTCTGGGTTCAGGGCAATTAATCCAGGAGCAGCCTCAGCGCGTGGGCACCGCTCCTGGAGATCAAAAGTGCCCAGGTGGGTGTTCATTAAGTCATTATCTCGGGGCGCTTCAGGCCCCCCACGGCCAGGGATCAGGCCTCTCCAGCTCAGGCCCCCCGGAGAGGGGGAAGCCCACCAGCAGGCGGAGGGGCAGGCATTCTCAGTGTCTACCTCCCTAGCGATAGTTTTAGCTCATTTTCTAACTACACAAACGAAAGGGAAGTTTAAAATGGCCCACAATTGATTGCAAACATTTTGTGAGTGACGGCCTGTGTCACGAGGTGCTCAGTGGATCCGGGAAATGAGGGCTGGACCCGGACGGTCCCGTGCAGGAGCCACCAGCGCGGTGTTTGAGGGGAGCCTGCTGCGGAATGAGGTGCGTGTTGTGGGCAGAACGCAGCCTCGGGGGGCTTCGTGGGCAAGTAGAGAACGTGACGTTCCTCAGTAGTAGTTTCTGTATTAGCCACATGTTGACGTGATCACATTTTTGAAATAGAGTTAAATAAACGATGTGATTGCAATTAAGTTCACTTGTTTCTCCTTTGCCACTAGAAAATGCCGCTGGCCATGCTGTGCCAGTGGCGTCTTCCTGGACTAGCGCGTGGAGACACCCAGAGCCCCACTCTCCGGTGGGGCCAACCGGCGCGGGGCAGGGGGCTGTCCCCCAGGACTCGGGCTCTGGGCGCTGAGCCTTGCGGCCCCCGGGAGCCTGGGTGTCGGCCCCCGGGGCGACGGACGGCCCAGCGGCTGCTCTCGGAAACCCTCTGTTGTTCGTTCAACAAACGCGTTCGCGCCAGGCCCTGGGCGAGGCCGGGCGGCCCCGTGCGCCGCTGCCTCCCAGGGCCCACTGTCCTCTGGGTGGGGTGGGCGGCGAGGCCTCTTTGCGAAAGAGTCCGTTTTGAGACGATTTTTTAAAAGATTTTATTTCTTTTTAGAGAAACGGAAAGGGAGGGAAAAAGAGAGGGCGACATCGATGTGCGAAAGTTAAGGCACACGGAAAAATAAGTCACATTGAAAAAAATGTCACACCCTGGCATCGAAAACTAAATCGTGAAAAATAAGTTGCACCGAAAAATAAGTCACACTGAACTATAGGCCACATCCCAGCGCTGAAAAATACAACGCGAAAAGTAAGTCGCACTGAAAACTAAGTCCCACTCCAGGACTGAAAAATAAGTCGCACTTTGGCGCTGAAACGTAAGTCGCACTGAAAACTAAGTCACACTGAAAAATAAGCTGCATCCCAGCACCGAAAAATAAAACACAAAAAGTAAGTTGCACTGAAAACTAAGTCATGAAAAATAAGTTGCACTGAAAAATAAGTCACGCCTTTGGCACCGAAAAATCAGTCGTGAAATATAAGTTGCACTGAAAAATAGATCGCACTGAAATATAAGTCACATGCCAGGGCTGAAAAATAAGTTTTGCACTGAAAAAAGAAGTCGCTGCGAGCGGCGGGGGGGGGGGGGGACACACACGGGCTGCGGAGCTGCCGCCCGAGGCCTCGGGGCCGCCTGCGGCCGCGGCCCCGCCTGCCGTCCACTGCCGGCACCGGCCCGAGACCCGGCCCCGTTCTCGCAGGGGTCAGCGCAGCGCCCGGCGCAGCGGCCATCGCCGGGGACAAACCCAGGTGTGAACAGACAGGCCCCTTCACCGCGTCGTGGTGGGGCCTGTGACGCGCTCATATCCGTCGTCTAAGGAACTCAGTCACCCCTCTTCTAAAGGGGACGCCGGGGTAACAGAAGCCAGGGCTCTCGCGGACACCACGCCGCCGCCCACAGCCGCCCCGGCCAGGGGACCCAGAGGGAGGGCCCTGTGCCCCTGGGGGCCTGGGTCAGCAGCCCAGCGGGTGCCCCCCGCCCGCCCGCCGTGAGGAGAAGCCACAGCTCCCTTCCCCCCCCCCGCCCCCACAATTCTGCAGGCGTCAGGGCTCCCGGTTGTTGCGACCGGACACTGACTCCAAGCGGCCGGAGGAGACGGAGGCGCTGGCTCCCGTCGCACGGGCTCCGGGCAGAGCGGCGTCGGCTGCGGGCAGGCGGGCGGGCGGCCCGTTGCCCGGAGCCCACGCGACGCACCGAGCCTGCGAGCTGCGTCCGCGCCAGGACGCGGACGAGGATCCACCGTGACGCACTGACGAGGGAAACGGCAAATGGATGTCTCTCTGAAAAAACCAAAAACACAAAAAGGCACGGCCCTCAGCCCTCACCCCCCCCCACAGCCCCGTGCCCCACAGGAAGGGGCGCCCCCCCACCCGCACCCTCCGGCCCCACACTTTTCAGAGCATCGAGGCTGCACGTGACAGCCCAGGCAGAGGGACACCGAGTCCCAGGGGCCTGGACGAACCCAGAGCCGAGCCGAGCCGGTCACTCCACCCTCAGGGCAGAGGAGCAGCCGCCCCGCCAGCCCTGGGGAAGGCGAGCACCTCGGGCGCCCTGCCCTCCCCGGGTCCGCCTTCCTCTGCCCTTCCCACCCTGAGGGGGGGGCTGGGCCCACAGCGGGCGGACCTGCCAACTCTCCCCATCCCGACGGCGGGAGCAGCGTTTCCACCTGGGGTTGTTTTTCTCGGCAGAAGAGAGCAAAGTACTCAGATAACCTGGTCTTGTCCTGCTCTGACCCGACACCTGTGTGGTGCGGGAGGCCCGCGGCCCCACTGCGGGCACAGGACGGCGGAACGGCGGGCGGGTCCTTCAGCGTCCCGAGGACCTGCTCTGCGCCTCCCGCCACCGCCGCCGCCGCGTCAGAGGGCCGGGTCCACGGAGGCAGGAAGGAGCCCAGGCCCGAGGCCCGGGTGTGAGGACGGCTCCACCCACGGCCCGCCGCGCAGGCGTTGGCAAGTGCGTCACCTTCCTGAGCCTCAGAGACCAACGGATGCAGAGCTGCTGCCCACAGGGGCGCCGTGGAGGCCTCGGCACAGAGCCCGGGGGCGGGGGCGGGGTGCAGGCCGGGTTTCGCTGTTCCACACCGGACAGGGGACAGGGCGCGGGGTCACTGGGCCGCGGTGTCTGTGTGCACCTGAGCCTGGCCCCGGCCCACACCCCTGCGCCGAGGGCGGGCCCCCCGCAGCTTGGGGCACAGCCCCAGGGGGTCGCCGGGGCAGGTGCCGCCAGCTGCTGCCTGCCCGGCCGGGTGTGAGCTCGGCCTCCAAGCCCTCGAGTGCAGCCCAGGCGAGCGAGCCCCTTGCCCCGAGAAACCTGAAATAAAGCCCCTCGGTGCCGAAGGCCCAGCTGTGGTCACATCGCGGCGACTTTCAGACCCGCTGACTGAAACTCTGTGTGTGGACCACGTGCAGCATCTGGCGTCCGACGGACTTGCCCAGCTGGACGCGACCGGAGCCACCGCACCCTGGACCGCAGCGCCGGCCTGGGGCCCGTCTCCCAGCACCTGGGCCTCCCTTCCGTCGACTCGGCCCTCCGTGGCCCCCCACGCCCACCCCCACCCTGGTCCCCTCGCAGCAGAAGACGCTCGAGGGGCGCTCCCCTCACGGGGCAGGAAGAGCGGGGGGCTGCGGCCAGGCCCCCGCCGGCACCCTCCCCCCACGGCCCCCCCACGCGACAGCGTCTGCCCGGCAGGTGGTCGGGCAGCCTGTGCCCCCCACCAGGCTCCTCGGGGACGCCCCCCCTTGCAGACCTCGGGGTCGGGCCCTGGGAGGCGGGGTCCCCGGCCTCCAGAGCCCGCCTGGCCCCAGGCTCCGGACGGCGCCTGCGGCACGGCTTCAGGGTCCGGTGCGGCCCTGGCAGAGGCCTCGGGGGCCGGGGGTGGCCCGGGAACGAGAGCGTGGCAGCGGGGCCCCGCACGAGGGCCAGAGCCCACGCGGCGCTGCCTCCTCCCGGCATGTGACGTGGGTAAGTCGCCTAAGGACCCGGGGCCTCGGTTCCCGGCGGCGACAACCAGTCACCCGAAGACCGAGAGAGGGCGACCATGACGGAGACAGAGCGGCCGGGTCCGCGTGTCAGGAGCGGCCGAGCTCGGCGCCGGCACCGCAAGGCCGCCTCGCCCTCCTGGTGGCAGCGGGGACCCGCGGCGCAGGCGGCCGCCGGGCTGAGGGCGGGAGGCCTGGCCGCTGCCTGCGTGTCCTTGCACCGGGCGCCTGGCTCCCAAGAGCCACAGCACCTGCGATGGCCTGTCCTCAGCAGCCCCCCCACCGCTCCACAGCCCTGCTGCCCCGGGGCCGGGGCGCCTGGGGGCCAGCTGCGCCCTTGACTTGGGGCCTTTGCCAGGGTCCGGCCGGCGCTCGGACGAATGCCCGGTCAGGGTGCAGCGGGGGGCTCCGTGCCAGCATTTCCTCCGCCTTCAGGAGCAGGGCCGGGGCCCCAAATCCCCGGCCTCCCAGGAGTGGCCACCGAGCCTTCCAGACCTGCCAGGAAGCCGGCCGGGGCCGGGCTGGGCCCTGTCCCACAAAGGGCACCTGTCCCTTCCGGGCGTGGGTGTGGGCAGGCGGCCTGGCTACCGCTCTCTGAAGGTTCCCTCCCGAACACCCAGCCGCCCGGGCCCCCGGACCCCGGCCCACCCACCGCCAGCTCAGGGTTCGGGAAGGGAGCTCCCGGCACACCTGGCCCGCCCTCCGCCCTGCGGGGGCCGAGTGAGCATCCGCCTGCAGAAGGGCGGCCTGTGGGGCGGGGGAGCCTAGGCCGGGCTCCCCGCGTCCCGCACCCATGGAGCCTCCGCTGAATCAGCGGAGAACGGGGTGCGGACGCCAAGGCCGTGCGGGAGGCGGCAGGTCACGGCAGCTCTCGGGACAGCACCTGGCACGGAGCGGACTCGGGGCCCAGGGCTCGGCAGTGCCACACCGTGAAGCCCGGCGGCCCCACGCAGAGCCCGGCAACCCAGGGTGGGCGCGGGGAACCCCGGCCCCCCCAGAGGGAGGCCCTGGGGGCCTGCGAGGGCCTCGGAAGGCCGCCCCTGCGAGGACCACCTGTGAGTTCCTGTCTGCCTGCCTCCGTGTCTGAGTGTCTGAGCTGCGGCGGATCAGGACCCGCAGGGAAGGGGGCGGCCCCCCAAGGGCACCGCCTGGTCCGGGGGCCCAGGAGGAATCTGAGAAGGCTTCAAGGGGGAGGCGGCCTCTGAGCAGAGCAGTGAGGGTGGCAGGCAGCCCGGGGCTCCCCAGGCCGGGAACTCTCCTCCCGCGGCCCCTCCCGCCTTATCTCCCTCCAGGGCCGCAGACCCGGGCCTTCCCGGGAAGGGCAGGCAGCAGGGTTCTGTCACCCGTCTGGAATGCACTTTCAATTCCTCCGCCTCCCCTCCCCCCCCACCCTCCTCCTCCTCTTCTCTTCCCTCTTCCTTCCCCTTCTCTTCCCCTTCTGTCTTCATCCTCCGGCCCCTCCCTCTCCCCGCAGCCCAGTGCCAACCCGCTGCTCCGACCTGCGATCCTGGGGATTTCCAGGGCTCCCTGCACCCGGCAGGAGGGGGAGGTGCCCTCAGCCAGGGGCGCGGTTTCCTCCAGAGCCTCCCCCACCCGCCGGCGGGCCAGCTCTCGGCCCCGCCCACCGCTGCCCCAGGCCCTGTCTTTCCAGCTTCAGGAAGTGGCCGAGCCAGGCCCAGGTGCTGCCTCCAGGCGCCCGCCCACCCGCGTCTGGGGTTCCCGGGTCCCTCCACCTGCCTGGCTTGGGCCCTCCAAGCCCCTGGCGGGTCCCTGCTTCCGCGGTCTCCCTGCTCTTGGCCATGGCCCCAACAAGGAAAGGGCGTGGCCCGCAGGCGTTGGGAACAGGACAGAGTCCACATGAGGCCACCTCCGTCCCCTGGAACAGCCCTGCCCCCGGCCGGCTCCCCAGGGCCTCTCCTCCCCACACCCCTCACGGGCCTCCGCCCGGCTGCTCCCAAGGTCGGCCCAGGAGCCACCCTGGAGGCCGTCGGCTCCCTCAGGGCCGGCCCGCAGCTGCTCGCAGCCCGGTCTGGGGCGCCCACGGCCGGGCACCCGGGGCCCGCAGGCCCGCATCGGTGGCATAGGCGCAGGCGCGGCAGGGCCTGCGCCTGGAGTGGCCCCCGGGGCCAGAGCAGCCCCGGGCGAGGGCCCTCGTGGCCTGTTTGGAGCCGGGCACCTGGTCAGTTTTGAGGCCTGTGCCCAGAGGTGGTTCTGGAGCGTCTGGCAGGGCCAGGCCTGTGGAGTCGGGGGGCGCTGTGCAGGGTTCGCCCCCTCAGGTGAGGCCTGAGCCCCCACGCGCGTCCCGCACTTAACCACGTCCTTCCTGCGCGGCTCATCCCGCCGCCCCCACCCCCGCGGAGGCCCGGACGCTGGGCCTCGCCGGCCCCCCGGGCGGCGCGCGGCTCCAGGGCCATCGGCCCGTTTTCTGCCGAGCCCCCGATCCCGCAGTGGCTGTTGGTGAAACGGCACGAACTGCTGTATTTTCAGGGAGACGCCTGGGCAGGAACAGGGATGCCCTGACTGGTGGGGGGGTCCTTCGAGCCCCACACCCTGGCCGGGGCCTGACTCCCCTCCTCTGAGCTCCACGCCTCACCTGGAAGACGGGTCCCCCGGGCCGTGGGGTGGGGCCTCAGCCGCGGGGCCCGAAGGCCCCTGGGCAGGCCGGGCACACGGGGACGGGGGTGCGTTCGGGGGCAGCTGTGCAGGTGGCCCGAAGGAAGCCCGGGGCGGGAGCCCGGGACCGGAACGTGCGGGGGCGGCCGGCAGAGTGAGTCAAGGCAGCTGGTCTGGGTGAGGTGCCCGCAGCTGGGACGGGAGGGACCTTGGGCAAAGCCGTTGTCCAGCCCGGGGCGGGGGCGGGGGTGCCAGGTCTGGCCAATGCCCCTGGCCCCGCCTCCCGACCAGCCCTCAGGCCTCCCCTCCCCAGACCAGAGCGTCCACACCCCCACGTGCAGGCTGCAGCCACAGCCTCCTGCACTCCCCGCAGCCTGTGACCACCGCTGCTGCGTCGGCCACCCTCACGAGGACGGCTGGCGGGAGCCCCGGCGCAGACCCACGTGCAGGATTCCCGCGGGGACGTCTGCGTGCGTGAGCTGCCGGTCGTGGTCTATTTTAGAAGAAGGGAAGCGCAGGTGTCCCGGGAGCTCGGATGTGCGACCGGGCTCTCTCCTGGAAGCACAAGGAACGTGCAGGGCTTCTTGCTTGGAAGCCACGTGGGCTCCCCGAAGGCGAGGCGGAAGTTTCTCTTGACTCAGGTGGTGATTCAGGGGCCGGGGCGGGGCCGGGGCTCCAGCCTCCGCTGGCATCCCCGCTGCGGCCTGGCAGGGCCCCTCGGTCCCCTGCCCTCAGGCTCCGCGCACAAAGGCCTGTGAGGTTCTGCGTGGGTTTGGACTCGATCACTCGACCGATGCCTGTGTCTGTGCTGTGCGCGTGGGGCGGGAGGGACAGCCGGCACACGCCGACGGGGCCCCTGAGCTCCTGTGGGGGAGGTGAGGCCAGAGACGCCGCGCCGCCCGCGCTGCCGCCCGGCCCCGCCGGGCCGGGCCCCCCGCTCCTGGAGGCGGAGGTGCGGGCGATTTTACCCCCGACTGCGGGGGCCCAGTCGTTCCCCCATCAGGCCGACAGGCCTGTGTCCCCCGCCTGCGTCCGGTGGGCTGGGATTGCCCGGAGCCTGCTGAAAGTGGCACCCCATGACTTCTGAGCCCCTGCTCTGAGCTGGGGGCCCGGCCCGGCCGGCGGGAGGCTGCCCTGCAGCCTGCGGAGCTGCGTCCGCCAGCTGCGTGGACGCGCGCTCCGCCCGCAGGCGTCTGGGCCGTGGGCTGTGCGCCGGGCACTGGTCCGGGGCTGGGGACGGGCGCCCCTCGTCTGACACCCTCAGAGGCCAGCCCGGCGAGAGGTCGGCCCAGGGGGCCAAAGGCAGGGGAGGGGACCCATCGCCCGCTGTCCTCGCAGAGGAGCCCTGCGGCCGCCAAGGTGGGAACAGGGGAGGGGTGGGCCTGGCCACCGCGGCAGAGAGGACGCCGCCGCCCAGGCCCCGAGCCGGGCGCGTTCGGGGAGGCCCCACAGCAGCCCCACGCCCGCAGCAGACCCCAAGCCGACACCCGCGTCTCCGCACAGCCAGTCCCCGGGGGTAGGGGCGGCCCGGAGAAGGGGGGCACTCACGGATGCCACAGAGCTCCCGGGGACTGGGGCCGGGACGGAGGCGCGGGAGGGGCGATGCCGGGGGTCTGTGCCCTGGGGCGTGGGCACAGCCGCCGCACGGGAGCCCGGCAGGGGACGAGGGGCCAGGCAGACACACACCAGCCAGGTTCCTCCAGTTGCAGCGGGAAAGGGAAGTGCGCGCCGGCGGGTGGGAACCGCACGGGGCAGACCCCGCGTCCGGGCCCGCACACGGGCGTGGAAACCCGCCAACGCCCACAAGGTCCGCCTCGGCCAGGCGGTCACCATGAGGAGGTTCTGAGAGCTCCGTGGCCCCCCGGCAAGCCCGGGGTCTTGGGTCTCTAGGCCCTGGAGGGGGGCCGCCAACCGGATGTGCAGCCGAAGCAGAGCCGTGAGTCCCTGGCTTCCTGATCTGCTCCCCTCCCGGGAAGGGGAGGTCCGCATGGCCGGGACCCCGGGAGGGCTTCCTGGAGGCTTGGGGCTGGCTGCCCTCCGAGGAGCCAGGGGCAGACGCCTGGGCCCGGGGGTCTGAGTTTTGGGGACCAGGGCTCCTGCAGCAGCCACAGGAGGCTTTGGGGGGCAGGACCGGGACCCCCAAAGTCAGAGAAGGCCACCCTGAGGGCCTCCGGACAGGGGTTGCCCCGCCCCGGGTGCCCTCGGGATCGGCCGCCCCGGGCGGGTGCGGTGAGCCCAGGACGTCCACTGCGTGGCCGGCACCGCAGGCCCAGCCGCCCGGCGGGGAAGCCGTGCCGCCGGACCACCGACGGGCGGCCTGGGGGGCACACTCATGAGGCGGCCCCTGGCCCCACCGGACCCCTCCCAGGAGCGGCCTCGGATGGGGCGGCCGCAGCAAACCCCCAGAGCGGCTGGGACGCCCGGGGACGTCCAGGGACGGAGGCGGGTTCGGCTCCCGGAGGCCCATCCGCACGTCCACACCCTGGGCACCCGGGGCGGGCGGGGCCCGAGTCCGCTGCTTCCTGCGGCTGGGCGCTGCCCTGGGGGCCGCGGTGGGGCAGGAACAATCGCCCGGATTGTCGGCTCGGGGCACACAGCTCGCTTTCACGGGCCCACAAGACGGGTCTGTGCCCGCCTGGCGCCAGAGGGACCAGGCCCAGCGCCCAGCGGGGAGGGCGCCGCTGCGGCCCCACCCCCCCACCCCGCACACACACGGGGCCGCACGCAGAGCCTCCCTGCAGCCGCCGGCGGCCCGGGGACCGGGGACGCCACCCAGGGCGCCCGGCGAGGCCCTGCCGCTCCGGGGGCTGCCGCCGGCCTGCGGAGGGGTTTCCCGTGGCCGCTGTGACCAAGTGCCACCGACTTAGTGGTGTCGAGCTGCACAGTCAGAAGGGCTGGGTCTGAACGCGCCTGCAGGGCTGCGTGTCTCTGGCGGCCCAGCTCGGTCCCACGTCCACGCTGGGTCCCGGCCGCTGACACTGGGCGGGCCCAGGCTCGCAGAAGAGGGGGCGCCCGCCCCTCCAGGCTGCCACATGGCGGGCGGCGCAGGCTCGGCGGCAGGCAGCATCCGGCCTCCGGCGTCTCTGTGAAACGGAGTCGGGCAGCACCTCACGTCGGGGCCGCGGCCTCGGGGCCCGCGCAGGCTCGTGCGGGGCAGGGAGCAGGGGGGCCAGAGGCAAGAGCACCCGCCTGAGGCGCTGTCCCAGGCGCTGACCAGAGCCCTGAAAGGGTGCCCAGTTCCGTCCTCCAGAGCGCGGGCTGCCCTTGCTGGTTCTGGCTTGTTTCTGATGGGGGGGTGACAGTGGGTGCCTACTGGGATGGGTCACGAGGTCCCTGCAGCCCCCCATCCTCCGCGGGAAGCCGGGCGCCACGCTGTAAGGAGGCCCGGGAGAGG
The DNA here is from genome assembly GCF_021234165.1 of Pteronotus mesoamericanus. Classification (NCBI taxonomy): domain Eukaryota; kingdom Metazoa; phylum Chordata; class Mammalia; order Chiroptera; family Mormoopidae; genus Pteronotus; species Pteronotus mesoamericanus. Next base: position 4,658,303 of record NW_026554998.1, on the reverse strand, counting down.
CCACGGGGCGAGGAACCGAGGCCTCCCGCCAACAGCCACGGGGCCACGGTGAGCCCTCGGAGGTCGGCAGCCGCAAGAGGGACCCGAGCCCGGACCCCGGCTGCCTGCCCCCAACCTCCGGACTCCCAGGAGCCGGGAGACGGCAACAGTCCGCCGCTCTAAGCCGGCGAGGGGCGGCCGTTACGCAGGCTCCAGGTGCCCGCCCGGTGCCCCCACCGCCCTCCCTGCCCATCGGCACAGGGGCCTCGGCCCCTCCTTCCAGAGACAGAGTTCTGGGGGAGCCGGTGAACCTTGCAGGCGCACCTGCGTCTCAGGAAACCTGGATTCACACAGCAGCCAGGTCCCAGGCTCAGGAGGCGCAGATGTGAGCAGGCAGCGTGCAAGCTCCGCTGTCACCAGCCACGTGTGGCGGCCGCGAGACCGGGTGCGTTCCACACGCCAGATGCCTCCGGGTTCAATGCTCGGCACCGAGAAAAACACAAAACCATGGGCAGCTTTTGTACTGAGAGGTTGAAATAAGAATGTTTCGGATAGATCGGGTTAAATAAAACACCTCACTGACAAGAGCTTCTGCACAGAGGGGGCGGGGGGGCCGGGCTGGTAGGGGTGAGTGGCTCATGGGGACAGGGCCCCCCAGGAGGGCGGCGGCGGCGGGCCCACAGCCGTGTCCACACGCTCAGTGCCCACGCACCGGGCACCTGAGAGTGGCCGAGATGGCGAGCTTCGTGCTTTGAATGTTCATCACGGTAACACCTGAAGGGAACCCTCCTCCCGCGGGGTCAGAGAGCACGCCCGAGCCGCAATCAATGGCACGTTTAATGGCACACGCAGCACAGAGCACGACAGTCATGCATCGCGGCCGCCCGCGCCAAGGCCGGCGGCCGGGGCACACGCACCGCACCAGACACGCTAGGGCGGGGCGGCGGCGAACGGCGAACAAGGGACTCGGTTGTGATTCGGCCCCCAGAGGCGGCCACGCACGGGCCCGGCAGGCGCAGGCTGGGCTGTTGCTGGACTGAAGGTGCGTTTGGGGAGACGGTCCGGTGCTGACCGGGCTGGGGGGCGGCGGGGACCAGAGCCCGGGTAACGGCCGGCACAGGCGAGGCCTCCGTGTCAGGGGGCTTCGGTTCCGAGTGTTTTATCCAGAGAAAGTTTGGGGAAGCCCCTCCCTCGCAAGGTCTCCCAGAAGCTGCTTTGCACCTTGGGACAAGCGGAGGTGGTTTGGGGACCCCCAGCCCCAGGGGAGCCGGGCTCGCCTGCCAGGGAAACTCCTCAACGCTGGGCTTCCCCCTCGTCTGGGCGTCTCGGCCCAGCAAGGGGCACAGCGGGGTTGGACTGTCCGGCACAGTGGTCAGTATCCCAGGCCGGCCACACAGGCCTCCCAGGACAGGCCAGCACTGCACCCACCCCGAGACCGTCCTGGGGGGCCCCCGCAGCTCTGCCAGGACCCGGGGGCGGGGAGCGTGAGGGAGGAGCCTGGCCCTGCTCTCTCGCTTCAGCCTTAACTTCCCACTTGAAGCCCAAGGGGCCTGTGGGACGTCCCCTTGGACACACTGCCCGACACCAGGAGCCGGCCCTGGTGAGCAGGACCCTGGCGGCTGCCTGGGCTGTCCCTGCAGAGGAGGGTGAGCAGGGAGGCCGCGGCCCCATCGCCCTCGGCTCCAGCAGGACCCGGCCGCCCAGCCGCATGGGGTCACCAGGACCCCGCAGCCTGGCCCCTCGGCCACGGGGGGCGAGCACGCTTCGGCGTCCCCCCGAAGATGAGGGAGGGCGGGGGTCCCCTACGATGAGCCCGCAGAGCCTGGGGAGACGGGAGGCGCGTGGGGGCCGCCGGCCGGCACCTCGGCCTGGCCTGCGTCTGGTGTGCCCTTGTTTTCAAAACGCACGGGTGGCCACTTTATTCCAAAGGGGAGTCTGGAGGGAGAGGCAGCCTCCGGGCTGCGGGGACGCCCACCCCCTCGGCCCCGGACACAGGGGAGCCCCTGCGCGGGACGCGGGCGGCGGGCGGCGGGCGGGCTCAGACGGTGAGGGAGATGAAGCTGTTGTAGCGCTGGATGTTCCGCTTGAGAATCTCGGAGCAGGGGCCCAGCACGCGCTCGAAGCGGGGCCGGTCCAGCTTCACGCACTTGAGGGGCCCCCGGGCCACCACCGTGGCCGCCCGGGGCCGGTTCAGGAGCAGCGCGATCTCCCCTGGGAACGAGAGGGGCGACGTCGGGGGCCGGCTGGGGCTGGGAGAAGCCACCAAAGCCGCAGGGCGCTGGGCCACTCTCGACTCCAACAGACCGAGCGGCGCGCGGCGTGAGCCCGTCCTGCGCAGAGTGCGGGGCCTCCGACCGCGAGCGCCACGCCCCGGCCCCCGGGCGCCCGGACGCGGCGTGGGGTCTGACCCTCCCGCAGCACGTCCCGCGCTCCCGGGGACGGCCCGAGCCCCGCCCCTCCGGGGCCCCTGCAGGCGGCCACCTCCGCGTCTCCCCGGGACCCTGGGACCCCGGGCACCGCAGCAGCGGCCCCCACTCACCGAAGTAGTCGGAGGGCCCCAGGCGCCCCACCTCCACGTACTCCTCATTCGGCGACCGGCGCTGGAGGACAGAGGCGGTGCCCTGTGGATGCCGAGGGGACACAGGGGGTCACACAGGGCAGGCCCCCCAAGCTGAATTCCACTTTCCTCCCCGTGGACAGAGGGCGCGGGGCCGGAGCCGGGTCTGCCGGGGCGCCCTCCGGAGGCCCGCCCTCCCCGCTGCGCCCGTGCCCTCGTGGGCTCGCTGGCGGGAGAACCTGCAGACAGCTCCCAGCTGACCTTCGCCGGCGCTCAAGGACTGCGAGCACGTCACGCCTGGCACGCGGGTGAGCCCGGGCTCAGGGTCACAAGCCCGTGGGGCGATGCGGCCCCTCCGTGACCCCAGCGGGGCCGCGTCTGCAGACCTCGCCAGGCTCAATGATTAACAGGAGGCCGTGGGGGCGCGGCAGAACCCGGAACCGTGGCCCCGAATGCCCCTGCCCTGGGGAGGGGGGCGGCCGCCGGGCAGCCTGGGGCAAGAAGGCCCCAGGTGGGGACGCTGGCAGGGCGGGGCGTGGGGCCCCGAGACCGCCCGTCCTCTGTGACCAGGAGCAGGCGGCGGCGGAGGGCGAGCTCCCTGAGCAGCGCAGTGCCCCCGCTGCCCCGCCCGGGGCCCCCCGACAGCCCCCGCTGGTCTCGAACGCCTCCCTCGTCGGCCACGGCGCCCTCCTCTCCCCTCCCCGTCACAGCCGAGGACACTGAGCTGGGAGGCACGTCTGGCGTGCCTGCCCCTGCTTAGCCGGGGCACGCGTGACTGCACTTCCAGGGGGCTCCGTGCACCAGCCCGGCTGGCCCCCGGCTGCCCCACGCTGGTGACTGTGCCTGGTTAATGTGTTACGCCCCCCACGCCACGGTCTGGGAGGCAGCGGGTCAGGGGACCCCGTGGTGCTGCCTGGAACCTCCCCCCACCCCTGCTGGCCCTGCTCCGGGCACGGGCGTGTTTATGGTGCCGGCTGATGGACGGAGAGGGACGTGCAGACGCCGCCACCGAGACGAGGAGCCCTGGAGGGGAGCAGAGCCCCCGCGCGGCCCCAGGCGGCCTCCACCGCCACGCTCTGGTCTGGCCCCGGTGCCGGCCGGGGGCCAGGCACGGCTCCGGGCTCAGGGCCTCGCGGGGGCGACGGCCGAGAGCTCCAACGCCTGGAACCGCTAGCCCCGTAAATGAAATGCTGCAACAGGGGCGGGGGGCGGGTCCGGGTGCCCCTGGGCCTGCACCTGCTACGCCTGGTGCGGCGACGCCGGCCTTCCTGCCCACCTCAGACCGGCGTCCGCCCCGCCCCGGACTGTGCTCGCCTTTGAGAGCCAGGGGGGCCCAGGGCCTCGGCCAAGGGACATGTCGGCCCGTGGGGCGTGCGGTGGCAGAGCCCCGGACGGGGGACCCGTGTTCGGCCACCACATCCGGGAGCCCTTTGTTACAGCCACTAAGGCTGTCCCGCTGACTGTGACCGCTGCCCCGAACGTCGGCCTGGGAAGCCGAGCCTGAGGCAAGGAGCAGAGGACAGGAGGGCAGGCGGACCGGGGCGCGGGGCCCCGCCGCACGGCCAGCGAGCACCCCCACGCCCGGGCGACAGGCGCGGCCGGCACCGGCCACGGGCCGCAGAGCCGCAGTCCTGGAAAAGCCCCGTCCAAGCGGCGCTGCCCAGACGTCCTCGGGGGACAGTGAGCTGGAATTTTGGGGGCTGGAAAAACACACTTGCCAAAACTGCATCTCATCATCCCCCAATTTTTCAGTTATTCATTCTAACCCAGCTCGAAAAATAAAGCGGGTGGCAGACCCCAGGTCACGGCCCGGAGGACTCAGGAGGGGGAGCTTCCTGCCGGGCACTGGGGGCGGAGGGCAAACGACGCGTTCTCCTGTCCACTTTTTGGTTTTTAACCATTTTTTCTACAAAATCAAAGACAAAACCCACCGTTTGGGCCGGCGTGGCTCTGAGGAGAACGGAAGGCCGCCGGCCGCGGCCTGGGGCGCGGGACCCTGGGGGGACCTCCACCTGGGGCGCGGGGCGGGCGGGGCTCCAGACCGGCCTCTGCCAGCCACAGCGCCCGCACAGCCCAGGCGCACGCAGGCAGGACAGGGGCCTCTCGGCGCCGACCAGCCCCAGGGCGGAGGGTCCAGAGCCACGCGCACGCAGGCCTCGTCCCGCTCACGGAGGGTCCAGGAGAAACTCGTTTAAGTAAATACATGTTAAAAGAACAGCATCACAGCCATAAACAGAAACTGGCATCCCTGTCACAAACGAAACGGCAACCAGGAAGGCGAACATGTGCGGCCGGAGCCGGGAGGGCGCGGGAGGCACGTGGTCCCCGGCAGGGTGTGCTCGGGCACGCGGGGTCCTGCGTCCTACGCGAACCTGCCGTTGGCTGGCGCCTTTCTGCATTTAAGCAGAAACAGACTCCGAGCAGCTCATGGGCACGCAGGCGCACGCGGGCGCAAGCCACGCATGCACATGCGTTCACACACTTCCACGTGTGCACACACGTGCGGCATTCACACACACACAGGTCGCACGGCCCGCGCCTGTGAACACCCCCGGGCAGATCTGGGGTCCCTCGGGCTTTGAGCCCTGTGCCGCGATGACCGTGACAAAAGCTCTGTCCTCCGTGTGGGAGACATTCCCGCGCCGTCCCTGACAGCCACGTCCCTCCGCGTCCCTCCTCGCCTGCGCTCCGTCCCCGAGTCCCCGAGGCGGCGCGTCTCAGAGCTCCCCGCCGGCCTGGGGCTCTGCGGGCGGGGGCCCCGCGGAGCGGCTTCCCGCCCTCTGCTCGCCGGGCACGTCCGTCACACACCCTGGGCCGCGCACCGTCGTCAAAACAACTGTAAAAACACACTTGCCAGGTGAGCGGCCAAGGCCGCCTTCGTGCCAGTGTTTAATGGACCCTCCGTGAGGCCGCGGCCTTGGCACAGGCACAGCGGCGGCTTCCGTGGGAAAACCGGGAGCAGCACGGCTCTGGTGCCCGGGCCGGGGGCAGGAACAGGTGGCTCCCGTGCAAACGCGAGGGTCCCCGCCGCACGCCCAGGGACGTCCCGTGCCCCGAGGCAGGCGGTGCCCCCCAGGGACGGGACGGGGCTCCTGCAGAGCCAGGCCAGAGCCCCTCCCTGGGGACACAGACGCCGTGATCCGTGGCAGGGACCCTCAGACCCCGGCAGCCACCCCAGCTGCCACCTCCCTGGGGCCCCAGGACAGAGGCCCGGGGCCACACAGACGCTTGGCTTCCCGACTGTCCCCTGCTTCTGCTCGGGGTGAGTCCGCGCCGAGAGGCCCAGGCGCTGGCCCGGCCGCAGCAGCTGGGCAACGAGGGGAAGGCGCCTGCCGGCGGCGGAGAACCCACGCTCACCTCACCAGAATCCCTGTCTGACCCTGGCCGTCGTCGGCCTTTGCAGGCTCCGCAGGGCGGCTCCGCGGCCTGGGGCAGCCCTCCGTCCCCGTCAGCGGGCGGCACTGGGCGCGGCCCCTCCCTCCTCTGGGCCTCGGTGGGAGGGTGACGGTCCCCGCCTCAGGGACGCGGAGGGTCAGAGGGTCCGAGGGCCCGAGGGCCCGACACGGACACGCGCGGCAGAGAGAAGGGCCGGGAGGCGTCCGCCGTCACCGCCACCGGCACCATCAGCAAATAAGGGCGGGCCTGGCCCACGCACACGGGGGCCGTCCACGCGGCGGAAGGCGCCTCGGCCCCGGGAAGGAAGGAGGCACTGCCTCGGCCGCGGCGGGGACGCGCCTCGGGACGCGGGGCCGAGCGAGAGGGCCAGGCGTGGAGGGCACGCACGGCGTCACCCCCGGCCGCCCGCTCACAGAGGCAGGATGGAGGGGGGCTGGCGGGGGAGCGTTCCCTGGGGACAGAGTCTTGCTGGGGAGGAGGGGGAGGCCTGGAGGCGCCGGGCGGTGGCCGCACGGCAACGGGACGTGCTGACCGCCCCGGACACCTGGCGGCGGCTCCGAGGGCTGTCACCCGTGCGTCCCCGCGGTCGAAAGAAACAGAAGGTGCTTTTGACGGGGCCTGGATGTCGGGATCCGAACCGGCCCCGGTCTCTCGCCAGGGCGGGGGCCCCACCCTGAACGGCTCGCGGTGCAGGGACCTCCTGCGCCTCACGAGCCGCGGGAGCCGCCCGTCGCAGAAGCCGTCCCCCCAGCCCCCCGCAGCCAGCCCGGGAGGGGCAGCGGGGCCCGGGCGCCACTGCTGGGGACCAGCGCCGGCCAGAGGGACGCAACCCTCAGTCCCACGGAGGCCGAAGCCATCGGGGCCGGCGGCCGGGCAGCGGTGAGGGGGAGCCCGACACCCGTGCCAACAGATGCGCCCGGCGCTGTGCACCTGTTCGGGGTCCCCGCCAAACTTGCGTCCACGGGGACGGCCTCTGGCTGCTGCTCGCCTGCCTCCCGTGGAGCCAGGGTCCAGGGCAGGCGGGCCCGCAGACCCGCAAACACGCTCCGCACCGGGCCCTCTGGGGCACCCGGGGGCCCGTGGGATGACTTGAGGGGGAGGCCGACACAGGCCCGGGGGCTTCCGGCCGTGGGGGGCGGCGCGGGGCCCGGGGGCGGTGGCTCTGCTCCGCGGACACGTCCCCGGGCGGACGCGCGGGGCTGTGGGTCGGTCCAACCCGCGCCGGCTCTGGGCCCTGAGGACAGCAGGGGCAGGGCCACACGCGCCACCCAGGGCGCAGACACTGGGAGCAGAGAACCAAACCCGCCCCAAAAACAGTCTTAAAAAGGAGCCGCGAGACCCCGAGCTCTGCCATGGCTGTGGACCCGGGCCCCCAAGCCAGCCGGCACCTGCCACCGCAGGCCACCGGCCCGGCCGCAGGACCTGGCCTGCCGGCCCCCAGGGAGGTGACGCGACCGCGCAGGCTCCTCGCCCAGCCAGGCCGCCTGGAAAAGCGCTTCTTCCAGGTTGGCCCAGGCAGAAAGTTGTTATTTTTCTGCTACGAGAGACAGGGCCGAGGCGGCGGCCTCTGGCGCTGACCCGTGGCCAGGCAGCGCCGCTCTGCGCTCCCAGCTACGGAAACGGGACACGGCCGGCCGGCGGGTTCCAGGGCCAGCGCTGACCCTGGCAACCGCAGACCCGTGAGCGTCGGGGGCGCGCGACCAAGGCTGGCCCGAAGGCACAGGGCCCGGGGCTCCAGCGGCCCCTCCCTCGCCCTGTGCCTGCGCTCCCGCGGCCGGCACGCGCCCTCCCGCCGCACCTGGGCACCCTGCACCCACCCGCCGTCTGGAAAACTTCCGCTCGCCCTCAATACGCCGCCCCAACCGCCCACACCCTCCCTGGCAGTTGACGGTCCCTGTTCCCTCCTGGGTCCGTGTCCCTGGCCTTTGACATCGGCCGAGCCCCCTCCGGGAGGGACCCCGGTGACCTCCGCGAATGGGTCAAGCGATTTCCTTCCTCTGCGAATAACCGGCCCGCCAGCCACCCTTGAGCCCAAGCGGCTGCTCAGCGGGGGCGCGGCAGGTGCCCAGGGACCCAGCGGCCGCGGCCGCGCTGCCCGCGACGGTGCTGGGTCCTCCACGCGCCCCCTCGGGCACGAGGAGGGGCTGCTCCCGGGCCACCGGCATCTCCGAAACGAGCTGCACTGCCGTTGTGGACATTCATAACGTTCGCTCGCTGAGAGGAGGAAAATCCAAGCTAGCGTTTCCATGGCAACGCCACCCGGGCACAGCCGGTGTGAGAGCGGTGGCAGTTCGCTCTCGGGATTTTATGGGAGCCGGCTGGTGGGGTCCAGCGGCCCCCAGCGGCACAGAGGTTTCCGTGGGCCAGAGGCAGGGCCGCGTGGAGCAGGCCGCGGAGGGAGCGGGGCGGCCCGCCAGCCTCACAGGGCCCGCGCCCTCGCGACGCCTTCGGTCCCCCTCTGCCCGGCTGCCTCGCGGCCAACGCCCTCTCCCCCTGGGACGGGCCAGCCAAGGTGCCCGCCACGCGCCACCGGCCTCCCCCGCGGGCCCCGCGGCCAGACAACCGGGCCACGTTTTCAAAGAGAAGGAGGAGGTCCGATTTTTATGTGAAATACCCTGATTTGGGGGTATTGGTAAGTCAGGCGTTCAAATGCTGAAAGAACGAGGGTGCAGGTCAATTCTGTGCATCCCTGGGCTGAGCAGCGCGGCGACGGCCGTCTGTGGGGGGCGGGGGGCGCCCGGCTGCGCCCACAGCCGGCCCACGTGCCTCAGGGAGCGCGTGGCACGCAGCTCCTCCCCGCCCCTGAGGACAGAGAAGCGGGAACAGCCGGGGGAGCCCCGCGTCCCGGAGGCGGCGTCACCCGAGGGCGGCCCCGCGGTCCCCACCCCTCGCCCTTCCTCGCTCCCTGGGCGCGGCCGGGACGCGGCCCCGGGGCGGCGGGGGTGCTGGCCACCACAGCTGCTCGCCCCGATCCGTCACAGGCGCCGCGGCGGCAGCCCCGGGCCACCTGTTGCCGGCGCCCGCGGGGGCCCAAGGCCAGGAAACGGGAGTCGGGCGGGTTCGGGGGGGGGGGGAACCCGGCACCGTTTTCTCAAAGGAAACTTTTAACCTGAGGTGGCCGTGGGCGATGCTCAGTCGTGAGAAATGACGGGGGGCGGGCGCTGCGCCCCCGCTTCCGACGGGCCCCTCGTCCCTCGCGGGCGGGGCACCGCGTGTTCAGAGGACACCGCCGGCTCCGGGGGGCCCCAGGGCGGGAGGACGCGGCGCGGGCGGCGCCCAGGCCGGACTCACCTCCGTGATGATGAAGAAGTCGTCGCCCGGCTCCCCCTGCACCACGATCCTCTCCCCGTCCTCAAACTGGACCGGCTCCAGCGCGTCGGCCACCGTCAGGCGCTCCCACTTCTCCAGGGACTCTGGGGGGACAGGGGCGCGTCACCCCGCCGTCCCGGCGGGAAGCGCCCCCAGGCCGCCGAGGGCGTCGCTGCCTCGGGACTGGCCGCTCCCACCCCCTCCCCGCCCGCGGGGTCTGCGTCGGAAAACACCCGTCTGTCTCATCCTCAGGTGAAGAGAGCAAACCACAGGGTCACAGCGAACCCGAGGGCTGCGCGGGGCTGACCGGCTCAGGGCGGCTGCAGCCCCGGCGGGTGCACTGCGGCCCCGCTGCCCGAGGTCAGAGCACTTGCCTCCCAGGCCACGCGGTCCTGGGGTCCTGGCGCTTGCACACCCGCGGTCTTCCCACCCCGCCTCACGGCTTCCCTCACCCTCCGTACCCTCAGGAAGGAAAACCCAGTGTGTTCCTTTTAAAAGAAAATACGATGGCCTGATTAGCTTTCTTTATTAACTATTTTTTGGCAGAAGAAACTTCCCTGGCCTGTACCTACCAGATGCTCCTTATGTAGGTCAGCGGCTAAAAATACGAGGCCGAGCCTTCGTTTTAGATCTGGGCTGGGAGCAGGGAGCGCCTGCTTTACGCGCCCCCCCGTTGGCGCGGCCAGCGCAGAGGCCCAGCCCGCAACACGCTGCGGGACGGCGCGGGGCCGGGGGCGGCGTGGGCACCCAGGGCCGGATGTGCAAAGCTCCAGCCCCGGCGCACGGCGTGTTGACACCTTCCCACAACGAGGGGCGTAGGTGTGTGCGCTCTGCTGTTCTTAGGAAAACGGCAGCAGAGAGTGTCCACGCGGGGCCCATTCCGCCCACGCGGGGCCCCCGGGGGCCGGAGCCTACGGCGTGGCGGGGCCTGACGTGGCCTGCCTGCCCCGATCCCAGCTCGGGCCGAGGCCCCACCAGCCGTGCCTGGGCCTGGGCCTGCGTCCTTCGTGCCTCCCGCCCCCTTCCACTTCGCCCCGCGGTCTCGCTTCCGCCCCTGCTCCCCCACGGTGCTGACTGTGTTCTCCATAAATCCTCTGGCGATCTGTTTTCTGTTTCCCTGGACGTGCCTTCTCCCCGGCTGGGCTCTCGTCCCAGCTGGACGTGGGGGCTGGGGCGCCGCTCGGTGCTGCCGCCCTGAGACTCGGCCGTGTATCTGGACAGGCTCGCCGCCCGTGGCCTCGGGGACCGGACAGGTGCCCAGGCCGAGCCTCAGCCCCCGCTGTGCACCCCACCCCGACACCCAGCGGTTTCTGGCGTTTCTCGTTTCTGACTCCACCGCGTTCTCGGAAGGGGGCCATGCCCCACACACCACGTTCACACGTGGCCTGGCTGGGCCTCTCCGGGCAGGGCCCGTGCTGCGGGAACACTGCTGCGTGGTTTTCTCCGGGGTCCCCGGGGCCACGACACGGGGTCGCCCCTCACCTGCCCCGGTCAGTCCCTTGCGTGGTCTGGAGCCGCCCTGTCCAGACAGAAGCACCGCCTCGCACACTTCTGCACGTAGATGGACTAGAATGAACTAAGGCTTGGCCCCTGAGGGCAGCCCAGGCCCAGGGGTCGCGTCCTCACCGATGCCTCCCGGGCAAGGCTGGCCCTGGACACGCCCAGGCTCACGGCAAAGCAGCGTCAACACACGGGGAGCCTTCGCTGCCGAGGGCGCTGCTGACGCTCCCCAACTCAGGGGAAACGCCCCCAGTGTGTTGATCCGACCCCGGGGCGGGCGCGTGCCGGGCGGGACGGTCGCAGGAGCAGCCAGACTCGGGGGGACGCGGAGCCCGTCGGGGAGCGGCCCCACGGGCCGGCCTCTCTCACAGGGGAACTCGGGGGACTCCAGCTCCCACAGCAGCGCAGGCGGCAGAGGGACCGATGGACAAGCCGCCACGGCTGAGAACACAGCAGCTTGGGCCCGAGAAACAGCGGTGTGTGTCTGCACATGTTCATGCGTGTGTGGGCGTGCGTACATCCATACATGTGGGTGTCGGCGCGTGTGTACATGCGTTTGTGCACACGTTTGCGGTCTGTGCCCCGTGCACGTCTGCGAGTGCGTGTGTGGCCGTGGCGTGAGTGGACGCGCCGCGGCCGTCGCCGGCGGGGGGCGGGGGGCGGGGGGCGGGACTGACCCAGGATGGAGACCTTGCTGAGGAACCCCTCGTACACCTTGCGCCTCCGCAGCGTGCTGCCCTGTGGGGGAGAGGGGGACAGTGAGGCGGGGCCGCCGGCCCGGGCCCTTCGACGCCCCCGGGTGCCCCCGGGGCACTCTGAGCCCCTCGGAGGACACCCTCCAGGCCCTCCGCGTCCCACGCGCCCCCCCAGGGACCGAGAGCAACCGCTTCCGGCGCCCGGCACCCGGTCCCCAAGACAGAACCCCATGGGGTCTCCCTGGCGGCCTCCACCTGCCCCGCAGGACGGCGGACGACGCCGCGGAGACCGCAGCGGCGGCGGGCAGAGGCCGAGAGACCGAGGCCCCTCCCTCCTTCCCTCCCTCCTTCCCTCCCGCTGGCTGGATGGGGAGACCGCGGCTGCGCGGCCTGGACGGCCGCTGGCCTGCTTCCCACTGAGAGGCGGGGACACCGGAACAGCCCGCCCGCCCTCAGGTGGTGCCGGAGCCTCTGCTGACAGGCGGGCGCTGGCCGCCGCCTGCGGGCCCCCCTGCAGGGCTGTGCCTCCCGCGTCACAGGCGTCACAGGCGCGGGGCCACCGGGGGCCACAGCAGGGGCCGAGGGGATGGGGATGGGCCTCCGGACGCCTGACCCTCAGTCCCAGGGGCGGGCAGCGCCTCCGTGTCTCCGCGGGGTCCCAGGACGGGGCTGGGCCCCAGCGGCAGGCGAGAGCACCTGCGAGGGCGGGAGGAGCCGAGGTAGGGCTGCCTGACCCCCCGCCCCCACCTCACCGCCACCACACCGGGGCCTCGGCTCAGGGACGGGAAGGGCCTGGCCCCGGTCCCCACCCAGCCCCTGGCAGGGGGCCCGGCCTGCGGCCCGGGAAAGCGTCTGTCCCGAGGCTAGAGCGGAAGGGTCCGGAAGGCCGGCCGGGCACAGCGCCTGGGCCCCGGCAACTCCGCAGCCTGGCCTGGAGCAGGTGTCAAGGTGCCGCCGGAGGGGTGGCCCGGTGCCCGACTGGGGACTCATAACCCACAGACCCACACCGCCCGCCAACGCGCCTCAGCCCCAGGCCACCCCCTCGCTGCGAGGGACCCCCCAGGACACGGGCCGCCAGAGCCCTGCAGCTCCCGTGGCGGCCGGTCCTCAAGTCCCGCCTGGGGCACCGCCACGACCCGGGCACAGCCCTGGATGGGGACAGGGAAGGGTTCCCAGCCCCCACCCCGTGGGCCCACCTCGCGGACGGGAGCCCGAGGCGCGCAGTGATGGGGAGCCCCTCACGGGCCCGGACCGCTGCCGAACCTCCCCGCCCCCAGCCAGGGCAGGCCAGCTGCTGCAGCGGGACCGGACAGGCGCAGGCAGACACCCGGCCCTCGGTCCGCGGGGACGCTCCTGAGAGGCACCGCCTCGGGGGCGCCTCCCCAGGCCTGGAGGTTCCCCGACTGCCCCAAGACTCCGCGTCCCCAAAGCACAGCCCCTGGACACATCACCACCCACTGGGCCTTGGGGAGACAACCAAGCCCTGGGGGGCGGGGGCAGCCAGCAAGGGCAGGTCCAGCCCCTGGGCAGGCGCATGGGGAGAGGCCACGGGTCCCCCGGCAAGGTGTTCACCTTGGCTACCACCTCCCGGCAGGCAGGGACGCCCCAGGAGCCGGCTCCGAGCCAGCACCGCCCGCGGGGGCCGCCCTCGGCGACAGGCCCCGGACCGCGCACGAGAGCGCCTGCCCCGTGGTCCCCTGGGCGAGCGCGGAGTGGGCACAGGACGGGGGTCGGGCCGCCGAGTCGGCCGCTGCCCTGAACAGGCCACCGTGGCCTACACACGGGAGGAAGCCTAGCATGACCGTGGCCGGCACGCCCAGGGCTCAGTCCCCACGTCAGGGCACCCGGAGGCCAGCAGCCCCGCCGCTTGGGCCCCCGTGCCCCCGAGAGCGAGCCAGGCTCCTCAGGGTGCAGGGCGCAGCAGGCGCGCCAGCCCTCGCGGCCCAGTCCAGGCAGCTAGGAGACAGGGGAGGGGCAGGGAGACGTCCCCAGGAATCTGCCGCCGGTCGGGAGCGTCCCAGGATCCCCCCACGCTCTACCCCGCCGAGGGCGCGGTCAGGACCCCCCGCGGCACTCACCATGAGGATGCGGCGGTAGCTGTCACGGTCGATGCCCCAGAGCTTGAGGTCCGTCTTGGCCTTCACGGTGGCCGCCCGGGGTGTGCCGTAGATGAGCGCCAGCTCCCCAAAGCTGCCGCCCTCGCTGATGTTGGTCACCCACTCGCCGTTCACATACACCTGGGGATGGCACGAGACATGTCGTAGGGCCCCCCCAAGGGGCCCCGCAGCTGCGGACAACGCAGCCGCCGCCGCCGGCCCCTGGCTGGTGGGCGGACCGCCGCGCTCTGCGGCCAGGCCTGGCCTCGGCCCCCACCGCCCCCCGCCCGGTTCCGTCCACCTTGGGACCCTGGCGTCGACCCCCAAGAGCGGGCGGCCCACAGCGGCAGCGCGGCTGGAGGTGGACGCGGCCTACCCGGGCCGCGGTCCACAGGAGAGCCAGCCCTGCCTCCTCCCCGGCGGGTCTCCCGCCCCGCTCCCTGTCTCAGGGAGCCTCTCTGGGCCTCGGTTTCCCCGATGGCGCGCTGATGAGAGAGGGCTCCCTGGGCACGTCTGCGCCCCCGCCAGGCTCCCTGCACGGGGCTCTCATTCATCGGCTGCCTCCCCCGCCCCGAGCAACCCCCCCGCCGGCCGCTCCCCCCGAGGGCCCGTCCTCCCGGCGCGGCCCTCAGGCCCCTGCGCTGCAGTCAATGGGCGGCCGGGCCGGCGAAGGGCCCGGGACAGGCTCCCCTTTCAGCCCCGCGGGCACCGCCCGCGCAGCAGCCCCGCCGTGCAGGGGCCGCGCAGGCTCCGTGTCCGGCAGGAACAGTGCAGGCTGTTGACTGTGCAGAGCGGCTACTATGAGTGGACACAACGCTCGCTGTCTTCCCCCTGCGTGTCAATGAGCTAAAGAACAGCTCCCGCTGGCGCAGCGGGCGCAGCTCGGGAGGGAACGGGCTGCGGGGAGTCACCGAAGCCGTTCTTGTCGAAGCCAATGACTCGTTATCCGGGCGGTGACGGCCGCGCGGTGGGGGCCTGGGCGCCCGGCGGCCCGGCGGCAGGGTCGGGAGGCCGGGGCCACCGCGCGGTTCCGAGGGAAACGGGGGCAGCAAAGCCCCCCGGACGGGACCCTGGGCGCCCGATCCAAGAGGCTCCGCTGGCGCAGAGGCCCCGCCCCCGCCCCGGCAGCCCCGGCCGGTCGGCCCACAGCACGGCTCTGGCAACAGCGTGACCGCAGGCAAACGTCCGTGCGCCCGAGTCCTGCGTGTGCGGCTCTGTGAGGTCGCCGCCGCCGCTCGGATCAGGGTGTGGGGTCTCCGGGACCCTGGTGCCTCGTGCGTCACAGGCGAGGCGCACGTCCCGCTGCCGCCCTGTGTGCCTGAGGGCCGTGGGCCCGGTGCGCCCGTGCCCAAGGCCACGCCGCGGGGGCCCGTCCCGGGCGGACGGCTGTTTCGGTGTCGGGCCGTGGGCTGGCCCGGCAGGGCTGCTCCCTGCTGCGGGGCCACACGCCGCCCTCTCTCGCGGAGGACGCCTGGGGTGGCGTGTGCCGCGTCGCAGGGCCGGTCGCACGGCTTCCCGGGGCAGGTCCCGAACCCACGCCCGCCAGCACCCACCGCGCGGCCCCCGAAGGGGCCTCGTGAGGGAGACGCAGCTCCAGGGTGCAGACGGCCTCCCCCGCCGCCCGGGGACCCCGGACACCGCCACCCTGAATGGCAACGCGGGGCTCGGGCACCCCCGCCACCCACCGAAGAGCCCAGGGACCCAGGGATGGGGGGGGTCTCCGCAGAGCCACCTCGGGGGCCGTGCCCCCCAGCTTTCCCGGGCGCACCCCCAGCACGGGGTCTGGTGCGGAGGGGCAGGGCGGAGGGGCCCGGGGGCCCAGAGCGCTGACCCGGGGCCGCGAGGACCCTTCCTCCCCAGGAGCCCGAGGAGGCGTCAGAGGAAACCATTGTGCGGCGCGGACGCCCGCGGAGCACAAAGGGCCGTCTCTCTCAGGACACTGGCCTCAGTCACCACGGCCGGCACAGTGCCGGGCCCCACCCCGCTGGCACGCACAGGGGCTGCTTCTTGCTTTATTTTTTGTGTTTTCTTCTTATTTTAAAAGAAAAACAGCAGGAGGCCCCCCTGGGCCACATGCACACTCCCACCCGGCCGTTCAGCCTCCCACCGTCCGTCCGTCTGTGCAGCAGCCCCGTGTGAGCCGAGCGCCCTCGGGGCCCGGCCCGGGGTCCGCGGGGGGCAGGGGACTGCAGCTCACGGGGACCTACTGACCCCCGCGGACGGGCTGCAGGCAATGATCACGCACACACGCCCACCGTGAACAGGCTACAGGCGGCAGTGGGAGAGCAGGCGTGGGGGGTGGGGGGAGGGTGCACAGGAGAGGGGCCGAGCCCAGGCCGGGGGCCGAGCCTGAGGCAGGGGCAGGTGTGCGACGGCCCCAGGACAGCACTGGCCCTGGAGGGCCAGGATGCGGCCACACTGTGCGGGGGGGGGGGCAGGGGCGGGCAGGGGGCAGAGCCTGGTGAGCTCCAGGAGGCCCGCGGGCGCTGCCACCGGTTTACACCCGTGACACCCCTCGGTGCTGCGTGGGGAGCAGCCGGGGCAGCCGGGGCAGCTGGCGTGGGGCAGAGGGAGCGGGGGCCCCCAACCGGGCCCCCACCGGCCGCCCGGGGCCAGCGGAGCCCTGGACGTCCGACGCAGGGAAGGGGCCGGCGCGTGACAGGCGGTTCTGTCGCGGGCTCAGGCCGGAGGAGCTCCGCCCGGACCGGGATGGAGGGGGAGGCGCGGCCAGCTGAAGGCTACGCCACCTGCTCACCGAGCTCCCAGGAGTCGGGCACGGGCGGCCCCGGGGTCCGTCGGCGGGGCCGCCAGAGGCAGGACAGAGATGACAGTGTCGCCACCCGGCCGTGCCCACCTGGGCTGCCCACCTGGACTAGCAGCTGGGGCCCCTGGGGGCCGGGGGAGCGGCGGGAGAGGCCGGGCGCGGGGGCGGGGAGGGGCCAGACCTGCCGCCCTGCACGTCACCTGCTCCGACCCCGGACGCCCCCGAAGGACGCGGGGCCGAGTCGCCGTCTGCAGAAGCGGACACGAGAGCCGTCCCCGCGCCGCCCGCCGGGCCAAGGCGGACACCACCGTGTGGTCTCTGTCCCCCAGCCTCTGCCGCCACCGGCGCCGCCTGGGGGCCGAGGTCACCCACATATGTCCCCAGGCGGTCGCTGTGGGTGTTTTCCCAGAAGGTGAGAAAAAGGCAGGGACCCATCTCCCCGTCGTTTCCCAGGCGCCCGACAGGAAGGGGGAGGTGTCTGCGCAGGTGAGCCAGGCCCTGAGTCCAGGACACCCGCTGCCCCCGTCCCCACGCCCTCCCTGGAGGCGTCCCTTGCGGTGGCTGCGGCTGCTGGCCCGCCTGCTCTCGGCGGCCCGTCCAGGAAGTCTCGCCTCGGAGCTGCTCGTCCCACCAGGTAAACCCAGCCCCAACCTGGGCGGCCGAGAGCCCAGGACACCCGGGAGGGGGGCAGCAGGTTGGTTTGGATTGTGCTTGCGGTGCGAAGGCGTCCCCTGTAAAGCTCCTGCCTGTGGCACCCGGCCCGCGGGGGACAGCCGCCCGTGGCGGCCACTCCTCAGGGTGGCAGGCCGCTGGGCAGCCTCCCGCCAGGGGAACCCCTGTCCGTCGTGGCTCAGGGTCCCCGGCAGCCCCACCTGTCGGCCCCGCGCACGGGGAGGCCAGGAAGGCACTGAGCTGCCGTAGAAAAACGCCACAGCCGGCCCTGGGCCACAGCCGCCCAGTTACCTGGGCGACGGGCCGACAGAGACGCCCCAAGACCGGGGAGGAGGCTCCGCACCCCCACGCTCAGGGCAGCACCGCTCAGCACAGGCAGCCGGTGGAAGCGCCCAGCCTGGCGCAGATGAACGGGCGAAGCAAACGGACGGTCGCTCGGCCTTGGAGAGGAAGGGAACGCTGGCACGCAGGACCACGGGATGCGCCGCGAGCCCACGGCACGCGTGGGCCGCGCTGCCCGCAGAGCGACACGCTCTGGGTGACCTTGCGAGGCACCGGCTCTGCGAGGTCCCCGGAGCCCCAGGGCCACCGCCCGGAACCGGGAGGGGCGTCGGGGGGCGGGGGGGCAGGCAGGATGTCGTGGGGAACCATCCCCGACGTGCAGGCAGGGAAAGCTGCGCGACAATGGGACCGGCTTCCGGGCCCTGAACGGGACCCCCGGCATCGCCCGGCCGCCCGTTCACCTGGACCGTCGCGTCGTGTGCACGTTGGGGGTGAGGAAGCCGAGCGGGGCGGCAGGCGGGGGTCCTTTCGGGCAGAAATGCTATGTTCCACGAATAAAACAAACTGGGAGATATTTTTATACTTAGGAAGATGAATTATAGCTCTTGGCAACGCACACACCAGGGCAGGCACTCGCGCCGTCTCTGGAAAATGGTAATTTAAACCGAACCTGGTGCTCTTGGCACTTGGTCACCTGGCCGAGACCCAGGGCACCACGGCCGGAGGGCAGCGTCCACCCGGCAGCAGGGACGACGCGCGGGCGCCCGCGCTCGGGTGCCCAGCCCGAGCCCCGCCCGCTGACAGGGCGGGGCCCTTCCGGGGGGGCTGGGGCACGGGTGGGGGCAGGAATGCGGATCCGGGGCCCCCACCCCCCGCCCTCAGGAGACCAGCCCCCAGCACATCACTGTCCCCGTGTCCCCCTGTCCCCGCTGCCCTGCGGCAGCCCAGGCGTCCCCTGCCCCCGGGGGGCACCTCACAGGCACCAAAGGCAGCACCCAGGCCCGGCCTCGGGGAAGCGGCGGCGCCTTCCTACCCGGGACAGTCACACCAGTGACAGCGGAACGCGCGTCCCCGCAGCTCACCGGAGCCAACCCGCCTCTCGCCCCGGCCTCCTGGCCGAGGGCTCTGACCCCGCAGGTGCGGCTCCGCCCGCGCGGCCGCCCGCCGCCTCCCGGGCAATCGGGCGACCCTGGTGGGCTGTGCGGCCCAGCGGGCCGGCCAGCCCTCGCCCGAGACAGCAGCCGGGACGTGGGGGTCTGCCCAGACAGCCTGACCTGCCGAGGCCGGGACTGGGGCTGCTGGACCTGCCACGGCAATGTGTTTGGGGAACCCCCGGCATGAGGGGCCCTGCTCCCCTCACCAACTGCCCACGTGTGTCCCCTGCTCCGGACAGAAGCCGGCACGGCAGCAGGGTCCCAGGACGACAGCGCCAACTGGCCCCTCCGCCCTCAGTTTACAGACGGGCGCGCGGGGGGCGGGGGGCGGGGGGGCCGACCCGCTGGACCGGAGCGAGCCCAGCGGGCGGGGGCCGCGTGCCGGGCGCCGGGGGGCACCCGGGGGCAGGGGCCTCTTTCAGGGCTTCAGCCCCAAACTGCAGGGCGACCTGCACCTCAGCCCTGAGGCTGGTCTGTGGGGCCTGCCCTCGGGCGGGGAGGCCCCTGCGGGCCAGGAGTGGGAGGGGCCGCGCCCGCTGTGGCCGCCCTCCGCGCCGGCCGAGGAGACAGGCGGGCCTGCCGCATGGGGCGGGGGGACAGGGCGGGTGACGGGAGGGGACAACGGGTCGACTGGGGGGACCAGAGGGCGGGCGCCGGCGTCCCGGGCAGCACCGTGCCCAGCGGGGCCGCGGGCTGCGTCGCTGCCCGTCTCCTCTGTTTCCTGGGCTGGCATTTTTTGCTTTTTGTTTTTTTCTACCCCTAAGGGAAGCCAGCAGGAGCTGACTCTGCAGGCTGGCAGCCGGGGCCCAGCACGGGGACCTCACCCACACTCTGGCCCTCCCTCCTCCACGCACTTCCTCTGCGGCCTTCTGCCCCTGCCTCAGTTTCCCCTTTGCTGGGAAGCAGACGCCCCTCCCCCCCCCCAGGCACGAAGGCCGGCCTGGTCCAGGGCCTCAGCGCAGGACAAGCGGGGACCCTGCCTCCGGTCGGGGGGGCCGGCCCTCGGGCATGTGTGTGACCTCCCAGTGCGATGCCCGGTGAGTCATTTCCTCTGCCGCCGCCTCCGGAAGCCGAGGGCCGCCTGCCCGGTTCCCAGAACACAGCAGAGTGGACACAGACAGGCCACTCAGGAGATAAATAAGCCGCGTCCCCCAGAATAGCTTGGCTGAGCCGGAGGCCGAGCCCTCAAATATCCTGGCTGGGGCGCCCGGCGGGGGCGGCAGCGCTGGCAGCGGGGAGGCGGGGGCCCCCTCGAGGGGCCACGGTTTGTGAGGAAAGGGGAGGCCGCGGAGGCCGCCAGGCGCCCCCTCCCGGGGCTGGCGTCTGAGCTCCAGGGGCGACTCAGGGACCAGCCTGGGACGTGGCGGCTCCTGGGGTCTCACGGGCACGTCCTGGCTGTGCGCCAGGGCGGTGGGCCCCCAAATGCTGGGGCGGATCCCGTCCCGCCCTGCGGCCGCGCCTGGCGGCCTGCGAGTGCCGGGGCCCGTGAGGGACGCCCACAACCATTCCCGCGGGGCCCCCCGACCGCGACGGTGCGGGTCCCCCGCCCCGTTGACAGGGCCCGGCCGCGCGAGGCCAGGACGGAGCGGCATCTGGCGAGGCCGGCGGCGCGACCCCCACGCCCCGTGCGCGTGCGCGGAGGAAGCCCGAGGCCCCCGGCCACCGGCCGGGGCGCAGTCCGGCCAAGGGACCCGCCTGCGGGACGCAGGGCGGCCCCGCCAGCGAGCACTCGTTTCAGACTCTGCCCTTCGACGCGTCTCTGCGCCCGTTACCTGGAACGGGTGGCCTCCGGGACTAAAACATTGGAAACGTACCCCTCAAAAAGCAGATTTTTCTGGACCTCAGCTTGTCAGTGCCCCGGCATTACGCACAGTGCAACCGGTCTTCAAAACTGGCCATGCACCGAGATGCTGCTTCCCAAAACTGGTTCAGAGGTACTTACGTCCACTTCTCCTTGATCAATGACGTAGAAGTTGTCACCTTCGTCCCCTGAAACCACAGAAAAGACAGCCTGTTCAACGCCGTGGGCCTGGTGCGGCACGTGTCTCTTGGAACCCCCTCTGCGCGGCTTCCTAACCCACATCCCGGGGGCTGGGTCTTGTCTATCTTTTTAAATTCTTTAAATAAAAACTATCTACATCGAAAGCGTGCTGCACAGTGATTTGATGTGCGTATTCAGCGTGAAATCGCTTCAGGCGGCTGATAAACACGCCGGCTCCCACACAGGCACCACCTGGCCCATCGTCCCGGCCAATCCCCGCGGTCGGCGCCGGCCGCCGGTCATTTAACAGCAAGACAGTCGAACTATGTTGCGTTCGCTTGTTAAGCAGCCTGTTCTTACATTTCGTCAGTGACTCTTCCCCAAGATACGGCACGAGAGTGTTCCACAGAGAGTTTCACGCCCGCGGCTCTCCCGGGAGCCGCCCAGTGGTCCCGGGCGGGCTCCGGGGAGCAAGGCAGGACATACCTTGCTGGATGACAGTCTCCCCCGCGATGTGGGTGACGGGGAACATGGCGTCGAATATGTCACTGAAAGGGAGACACAGCGCGTGTGAGCCCTGCCGGGGCCGCAGCACGGGACCCCCGTCCCCCGCCTCACCCAGGACGTGGTCCTCGGAAGCGCGCCACACTCACCGAGGGGCGGGCGCAGCCACCTGGCTTACGGGAAGCAGGGAAGGCAACCCCGCACGACCCCCCGGCCCAGGTCCTCGGCACAGCCTTCCCTTCGGCTTCTGCGCCCGGAGGGCATTTGCCGTTTGAGTTTGGGGTTTTTTTCCCGATACTTTATTTATTTATTTTTAGAGAGAAAGGAAGGGGGGAGCAAGAGAGGGAGAGAAACAACGATGTGTGGCTGCCTCTCGCGCGCCCCCTGCTGGGGACCCGGCCGGCAACCCAGGCCTGTGCCCGACTGGGAATCGAATGCGTGACGGCGTCGAAAGCCAGCCCCGCCCACGGCCTGCGTGCTGAGGTCCCAGGGCGGCCGCGGTGTTCGAGCTCAGAGCGGGGAGGCGGTGCTCGCACCTCTGCCTCCGTAGCAGCGGCTCCCGCCCTGGAGCGAGGCCCTGGGCTGGTTTGGGATGCGGAGAAAGGGGGCAGCCCGAACGCGGGCGGAGGCCGTCCTGGGGCTGCAGCGCCCCCTGTCGGCGGGGAGGCGCCCTGCGCTTCTTGACCGGGCTCTAGCGCATTCCGTCTAAACAGCGACTCCTCGGGCCCGCGACCTGGGGCGGCGGGGGCCTCCGGCGCGGGACCGAGCCAGCCCGGCGTGGGGCGAGAACCCCGCTGACCCGGCCCAGGACGGAGGCCCGGCGCACGCTCGGGGCCCGGGGCTCCCAGCCTTCATTCCGCCTCGCGTGGTCGGCTTGCGCAGCTGCACACACAGAGGTCACTCCTGCGTCACTGCCGATCGGTTCTTGTGTCGCTTCCCACACTCTGGCCCCGCAGCGCGGGGTGCGCTCACGGAGTTTGAAATGCCTGGCGGCTGGGCCCCGGTGGCTTCAGCTTGAGAACCGGCTGCAGGTGGCGCGCGTTCCGCGGGGGCTGCAAGGCGCTCCCGTGGGAATCACGGCCTCGTTGTCCTCCGTTCTACTCAGTGAAAGCGGGGCACAGGCCCCCGCGGCCGAATGGCAAGAAGCGCGGAAGCCCAAGTTGCTGGGGAAGATTCCACACGCCTGTACCAGAGGTGGACAGAGAGCGAGGCCGGGCAGGCAGAGAAGCAGGGGCAGAGAGGAACTGAGACCAGCTCCCCAGGAACACCCTTCCCCGCACTGTGACCGCGGCAGGGACGGGGGCGGGGGGAGGACAAGGACCGGATGGCCCCTCGGAGGCACAAGGCCCCGGGACTGTAGGGTCGGGAGTCCCAGGCGCAGCCCGCCGCCCCCGGCAGGCCAGGGGCCGGGCCTCGGTTTCCCCTCTGAGGGTGAGGGTGGGGCTCCTAACGGAGCGAGCTCGCTCCCCGGGGGTGGGGGCAGCCTCCGCGCGGTGGCGGCCACGGTGCACGTGCTCTGCCAGCGGTCAGGGCCCCGGGTCCCCGCACGTGGACCCGCCGCCGACACCACGCTCCCCTGATGGGGCGGGGTCTGTGGCCAGCGCTGGCTGGTCGCGGCGCCACCCTCCCTGCCCGCCCAGGATGGGCCCTTATCCCAGCCAACTCCCTCCCTCTCCAACAGCTGGAGCACAGTGACCCCAGGTGGCCGGCACCTCCAGCCAGCGGCTGCCACACGAGGGGACAGCACAGACACGGGGTCTGCAGGACAGGGCGGGCCCCCCCCCTTTCTCTCTGTCCCCTCCGCGGGCACGAGCCGCCCTTCCCGCCAGACCACACCCCGGCTCGGAAGGCTGCCGTCCTCACAACCGGGTGGAAAGGACTGCAACTCGGGAAGATACACCTGACCCAAAGAGAGGTCGGCCTCTCCTCTGAAAACTGCAGAAAGTCGCTAGGAGGGGAGGAAGGTCTGGACAGACCTTCCAGCTCCCGACCCGGGAGCCTCGGTGGCGGCCAGACACCGGTTCTAGATCAAAATGACCACAAACTCAATGCCGGCTCTTTCAATAGGAAATGATCTGAAATTCATATGGAAGCACAAAGGCCCCAGACGTGCCGAGACAGTTTTTAAAAAGAAGAACAGAGCGAGAGGGAGCTCAGCACCTGATTTCATCAGACAGCATGGGGGCGGGGGGACAGCACCGGACCCCGGACGGGCTGCGCGCACGGTTGCCGACCTGCGGCCGGGCCGAGGCCACGCGGCGGGGAAAGAACTGCCCTCTCAACCCGGTGGTGTCAGCACAACTGGACGTCCACGTAAGAAAAGCGAATGGGGAGCCTTACTTCACACCGTGCACAAAAAGTAACTCAAAGTAGAGCACAGACCCACATGGAAAAGCTAAAACTATACAACTTTCAGAAGAAATGTAGGAGCGCGGTCTGCTGTGCCTCAGTGGACTCAGCGCTGGCCTGCGAACCAAAGGGTCGCCTGTTCAACTCCCAGTCGGGGCTCAGGCCTGGGTTGCAGGCCAGGTCCCCAGCAGGGGGGGCGCGAGAGGCAACCACATGTTGATGTTTCTCTCCCTCTCTTTCTCCCTCCCTTCCCCTCTCTAAAAAATAAATAAAATTTAAAAAAAAAGAAATGTAGGAGAAAGTCTTTATTAATATGGGTGACACAGAGAATTCTTAGAGGTAACAAAAGTGCGATGCATCAAGAACTGATAAATTGGACTTCATCGAACTTTAAAACTTTAGTACTTTGAAGAACACCATGAAGAAAACAGAAAGATCAAATACAGACTGGAGAAAATATTTGTAAGCCATATGCATCTGAAAACTACCCAGAATATACGCAGAAGCCTCCGAACTCCACAGTCAGAGGCCCAAGAACTCGAAAAATGAGCAAAAGACTTGAACAGACACGTGGTGGGCGCGGTCGCCCCCCTGGCCAGTACCTCAGCAGTCAGTCGGGAAGCGCGGAGCAAAGCTACCCCCCGTGACAATGACGGAACGCGAAAGCCAGCCCCGACCCGGCCGGACGCGGAGGCGCGGGGCCGCGCACGCCACCCGGCGCACGGGGGTGTCGGCGGGGCACGCGCTTTGGGCAACAGGTGGCTTCCTTACACGTTAGGAAGCGACCCAGAAATTCCAATTCCACTGTCAGGAATCCACCCCAGGGCTAAGGAGGGCACGTACCACGCAGACTCGCACGCGCGGCTGGGGGCACCGCGCGCAGCCGCCCTGGACGCGAGGGAGGGAGGGAGGGAGGGAGGACCCGGCGCGCCTCTCCCCCAGCCGCCTAGTTCAGCCTCCACCCCATCAAGGACTGCGTGTCCCCAGTCGAGAAGAAGGCATTTTCCTACCATAAAAGTCAGTTCTGAGTTACTGGGGGGCGGGCAGGGAGGGAGGGGTGTGGGCAGAGGCCCCCAAGGCGGGGGCCCGCCACCCAGGGGCCTGCCCGCGGGGCCCGGCAGCTGCGGGGTGTGGCGGGGCCTCCCCCCAACAGCTGTTGCCGCCTCAAAGCACATCTTTGTTTCCCGCTCTGAGCAACTGTTGCTTTTTTTGAAGGACAAGCGCAGACCAGCTGTCGCTCGCTCGCTCTGGAGATGTGACTTGGGGAAGGCTGGATCCTGGGGAGCCACTCAGCACAGGAAAGAAACACACGTTCCGGGCCGGGAGGGTCCCTGGCCGGCCCCCCAGGGCCCTCACCCACCCTCGGCGCCCTCGAGCGCCACGAACGGGGACCGGCCCCCCGCAGAAGGGCTGCGAGCCGACAGGCGGGGCCTGGCTCAGAGGCAGCGCTGCGGACGGTGGCTCTGGCTGCACCTCAGGCGGAAGGAGGCGCGTGGCCACGGACCCGCGCGCCCGCGGGGACGAGAGCCGGTGAAAGGGGGCGCGGTGCCCTGACAGCCGTGCAGGGAGCCGTCGGACGTCGGGGTTTGCCGCCGCTGCCCGGCGAGGGGCTGGGCGGGAGGAAGAGGAGGCCACGGGCCGGGCCGAGGCTGGCGCCGGCCCTGGGCAGCCCCGACACTGTCCCCTCCTGCTGGGGACGCCTGAAACCCTCCACAGAGGGAGACTGTCTGAGACAGTGCGTTGCAGTCATTTTTTACCGAACAAACTCACCGAAATGCTTTTCAAGACACCAGGAGGATACAAATTTCTCTGGTTGTAAGGGCACCCCCGCCCGGTCGTCCATCCCTGCCCCACCTCCGCAGGTCCCCCGAACGCCCCACGCCCGCGCTCCCTTCCGCCCCCGAGCGGGCGCCCACGACAGAGCCCTGCACACACCTCCCCGACACCCCCACGTGCTCAGGGCGACCCCACAGCCACTCAGCAACTGCTGCGTCCGGCCCACCCCCTCGGCGCCCGCGTCCCCGCCGGCCCCAGGCCCACGTGGCGCCCCCCCCAGGAAGGCCGCCCCGTGACTCAGCCCAGTTCTCCTTCAAAACACAGTCCCACCCCGTCCCCCCCTGCATCCAGGCACAGAACAGAGCCTTGAAACGGGCCCCCAAACACACGGGAAGTTAGTGTCTTAACGGACGCAGCTCAGATCCGTGGGCAAACACGTCGGTCCGTGTAGAGAGGAGAGTTGGCACGACTGGCTGCTGCAGAAAAACAATTAAGCTGGGTTTATACGCCCTTAAACCAAAATAAAACGCCCGATGAACCAAGGAGGTAATGGAAGGCAGGCAGACAGGCAGGCAAAATGGGAAGGTTCTACAAAAAAGCCACGGTGCCTCTCTTTACTGTCTCCGGCTCTGGAAGGCGTTCCTGAGAAAACGAGACTAAAACACCTGCCAAAACGCAAAGTCCAAATCCTGTCCGCGGCCGGCGGATGGACACACACAGCGGGGTCCACCCGGCCGGGGGGACACCACTCAGCCTTAGAAAAGAAGGAATTCCGACACTCGCCACAACGCAGACGAGCCTCGCGACAGTGGGCTGCGGCCAGGAAGCCAGACACGGGAGGACCGGCGCGGTCCGATCCCACCCGTCGGAGCCGCAGCTGCCGCCACGTTCCCTGGGTCAGGAGGCAGCGGGTGGGGCTGGGGCGGGGGAGGGGTGGGCGCGTGTTTCGTGGGGACAGAGGTTCCATGTGGGAAGACAGTGTTCTCGAAACGGATGGCAGAGGCGGCCGCAGAGCAACGTGGATGTGCTCCCTGCCTCAAACGGGATGCCTGCTGACAGGTAAACGGTGAATTTCACATTATCATGTGTGTTTTACCACAAGGGGAAGATTACGGAAAGAATTTAAGCTGCCGTACGACAGAGGAGCCTCCTCGGCGCCGGACAGCAAAGGCCGGGTGGGAAAAGCACGAGCCGTGTCTTTAGTCACCAAGGGCCTAATTTGGTTCATTTGCAAGTGACTCATGAAAATCAACAAGAAAACAGACAACCAGTCAACTACAGAAAACAGCGCGTGAAGGACACATCGGGCAACCTGCAGACAAAGGCAGAAGACAAATCGGCGCGGGGACCGAAGCCGGCGCCCGCCCCCCGACGGGGCCGCTGAGCAAACACCCCGGCAGACGGCCGCATACGGTGCGCCCGCCCGCCCAGAATGCCCGCATGGCCCCTGCTCAGGGGGTCGCAGTGGTGGGCGGCAGGGCGTCACCCGGGAGCAGGGTCCCCTCCCCGCACCGAGCACGGCGTCGGGGACGGCACAGGTCCAGCCCTGCAGCCGCCCCACCCGGGACGTGCGGCCTCCCCGTGGGACGGGGCCTGAGAGCGGGGACGGCAGGGGCAGCCACGGCCCAGCCCCCCCGCCCCCGCGGGGCCCCCCTCTCGACACGTCTTTCCGCGCGTGAGGCCAGCCCGGGGCCCGAGCACACAGACGGCTGCGGAAGGAACAAGGACGTGTCCGGGGGGGATGCTCCAGAAACTGTCCCCACAGGAAGACACCATGGGCCCTCCCGGTGGCTTCCGGTGCATTTCAAAAAAAAAGGGCTCCCAACTGGGTTTGAGGCCCCGGCCCGAATTCAGCTCACGAGCGTCCGCTCGCTCCAGCGAACGCACCCCAGCATCCGGCGCAGGTCGGCGCGGACCCTCCCCCTTCCGTTCCTTACCCAGGCCCGTCCCTCCCTGGGGCCTGCAGGCCGCCAAATTCGGGAGGGTTTTATTTTTTAAGATTATTTATTTATTTATTTTTAGACAGAGAACAAGGGAGAGAGAAAAACATACCTGTGTGGTTGCCTCTCACACGCCCCCTACTGGGGACCTGGCCCGCAACCCAGGCCTGTGGCCTGACTGGGAATAGAACCGGCGACCCTTTGCTTTGCAGGCCTGCGCGCAGTCCACGGAGCCACACCAGCCAGGGCCAAATTCTAGAGGTTGTAAAATGCTCCGGCTCAAACAACCAGGACCTGAGGTGAGACCCCTGGAGGCCGCCCGATGGCGGCGCAGGACGGGGGAGCCCCAGGTTCTCCCTCCTCCTAACCCCACGGCCGTGCCCGTCCTGAGAGCCACGATGAGCGAGTCTCGGCCACCCTGCCAAACAAAGGCCCCGCTGAGCGGCGCACCAGCAGCCCTGGCCCCCCGTGGGGGCCACAGGCTCTGCGTCAGCGGGAAGGTGCGGGCAGGAGGGGGTCGTCCCCCTCTAATAGGTGGGTGCAGCCTTTACCTCGCACAGTGGGAGCCGGCAACGCCGCTTGTCACGGCTGCGCAGGTTGGCCCGGCACGGCCTCATCCCGGCCGGGGTGCAAACCTCGGCTTCCCCCAGGCCTGGCTGGGGGCCGAGGGCGGTGAACGCCACTGCTCGGTGCCTGTCGGTCCGGCAGCACCGCGGACATCACCAGCCTGCACTGCTCTAACACGATCGGGACGTGAGGCCAGGGCGGCTCGGCACGTGTCCGGCGGGGCAAGGCCCGAGTCCAGCCTCCCAGCGACACACCGCGGAAGGCGCCGGGTCGTGTGGCCGAGGCTCGCTAACCTCAAGGTCTCTGCCCAGAGGGAGCCCGGCTTGGTCCAAAATGGGAATCAAATTCTTTGCATGTTCAAGCCATTAAGCGCCTCCTCCACACAGCCTCGTGTTTTCCAAAATGCTGACGCTGCCTTGTAGTCCTGCCGGGAGGGGCAGCGGCCGGCCCCCAGGCTGGAGCCGAGCGGGCGGCTGGGTGGGCGGGGGTGGGGCGCGGCGGCCGGCTGGCCCCCGGGGCTGCATGTGAACTCAGCAGATGGAGTGTTTTTCCCATCACGCGGGGCCGAGCCAACCTGCGGAAAGACAGGCTGCAGGCCTGCGCCGGCGGGAGGCAGCGCGACCGACCCCAGGCGGCCGCGCCCCAGCCGGGCCGTTTTCACCGGAGCCGCAGGGGCGGGGCGGCCGCGGGAAGGCCTCCTGGGTGTGACACCCACCCCGCCCGGTGGTGGTGAGGCCCCCCGGGGCCCGGCACGCCGCGCACGGCCACCCACACCGCACGGGGCCTCCTCGTGGTCACGCTGCGGCCCCCAGGGGCGCGTGCCCGTCTCGGGGGGCCCTGGCCGGGGCAAGCCCAGAAGGGAGCTGAGTGAACCCAAGGGCCCCAGGCCCCTCGGCCAGGCTGGGACACGCCCTCGGGGCCAGGCCAGATTCCCGGCTCATCTCGGGCTCTAGGGCGCGTGTGGGCCCCTGGCCAGCGCCCCAGGAAGGGCACAGGCCCGCTTTGCTCAGTGGCTGGCCCAGCAAGGGGGCTGCACCGGCCGCCTCCCCGGTCCCCCACCTGGAGGACCTCCCTGCGGCAGAGTCAGGGACCTCCGAGTGACCAGCCGAGGGGGCGAGGGACAGGCGCGGGCGGACACGGCCGGCCGGCTGCATGCACGGAAGGACCCCCGGACCCACGGTCGCCGCCCCGCTGCAAGGCCGGCGTGTGGTGCTGTGACCCACACACAGGGCATGTGGCGGCAGGGACACGGCGGCATGTTCTCGTTTTGTCATGTATCTGTACATCGTCTGGATTTTGTGTAGGGCTGACGTCAAAAGGAAGAGTTGCCATTTGCCGAAAATGAAGAGAGGAGAGAGAGACGTTTTCAACGCCGCACTCCCCAGGTCCACGCCGAGGAGCGGGCCGCAGACGGCAGGCGCCCGAGGGCGCACGGCCGGAGGCGGCCGCCCACACACCAAGCCCGTCGGCAGCCCGGGGAAACGGGGTCGCCGACCGACGTCCGCTCCCGGGGGTGTGACAAAGCCGTGCCCGGCATGGCCCACCTGTGACACGGGGTCGGGACACGCGCACAGAATAAGCCCTTCGGGACCCCCCCAGAGGTGTTCCTGACCGTCATCTCTGGGAGTCCAGGGATGGGGGATGTGTTTGCTTTTGTCCTTGTCGAAATTTTCCAATTTTTCTAGCGTTTTGCAGGGTCCCCATCCCCAAGCACAGCCCCCACGCCCCTTCCCAGCCCGCAGGCCCCAGATCCACGCCCGAGGCCCTCGCGCTGGGAGACGCCAGGCCGGTCGCCCATGGTGACCTGGGCCAAGGAGGCGGCGGCCCGCCCAGTGCCAGGCCAGCCATGGGAGCCCCCGGCGTGACCCGGGGTCCGGAGCAGCCCAGGTGCGCACGGCACCTCATTTCTGGAAGCCACCTCTGCTCTGCGACACATGTCCCCTCCAGGCGGGTGTCGCCGGGATCCCCAGCCTCGACCACGACCCGCGGGCCAGGGAGGGCTGCCGGCAGCCCCCCCCCCCCCCCCACTCCGCACCCCCCCCCGGCCCCGGGTCCTACCTTCGCTCATTGTCGTCCAGGTGTGCGAAGAGCACGTTCCGGGAGATGGCCTTGGCCAGCGCCGTCATGGTCTTATAGTCCTTGGGGATGACCTGCGGGGGCCGGCGACAGTCAGGCTCGTGGGTGCCCGGGCGCAGCGGCCCGGCCCTGAGCAGCGGCGACACCGCCCGCGTCGCCCGCACGGCCATCCCGCGCTGCCGGCGGGCAATGGTAAAGAAGACGGCCTGCAAGGTCAATTTAAAAAAGAGAAAAGGAGGAACAGACCGGAACCCGGTGGCCGGAGCCGGCCCGTCCGGGAGCTGGGTCCTGGGGCACCGGCTCTGGGGGACCCAGGCCTCCTGGCAGATGCGGGTGAGCTCCAGACGCCTGGGCTGCTACATCTTTGCTGATTTCATTACCTCACTGTTTTTTAAGGTAGCAGGTGCTTGTTGAAACATTTGAAAACCAAAAAAAGGGACAAGTTGACCTGTTCCTGAGGCCACATGGACCTCCCTGCGCCGGGGAGGAGGGAGGGATGGTGGGGACGGTGCCGGGCTGGGCGGCCAGACCCCGCAGCGGAGCCACCGAGCGGAGGCCGGGCTGAGGGAGAGGCGTCCCCGTGGGAGGCTGGGCTCCACGCTCAGCGGGTCGCTCCCTGCTGATGGAAAGACCTGCGTCTCAAATGCCGCGATTTCTCCCTTGAGAGACCCGAGCAGACCACGGAGGCCACGGCCAGGCCCGCACTGCCCGCTCGGCCGCCCGGGCCCTGCACCAGGCCGGGGGTGGCACCGGGACCCCGGCTACCCGTGCGCGCTGCACACACGGGCTGGAGCGCACCCCCCCGCCCCCACCCTGGCCCGTTCCCTGGGCCCGTGGGGCAGTGACCGCACCGCCCACCCAGGCCCCGGGCCCACCTTCCGGACGTAGGACACGGCGTCCTCCTCCGTGTACACCTCGGCGCTCACGCCCCCGCGGCGGCAGCGGGCCTTCACCACGGGGTTCGGCAGCGTCGGGGAGGCCTCCTCATCGTGCGAGTCGGACTGGGAGGCCGACTTCTGAGCCAGGATCTGCCTGTTCTCCTCCTGGAGGGGGGGGGCCGGAGAGGAGCTGAGGCGCCGCACCACCCAGACACTCCGCGCGCCGGCACGCGGGGAGCCGGGGAGCCCGGGGGCCGGGTGAGAGGAGGCGGGGACGCAGGGCCCCCTCCCCGCGGCCCCCGCCCCGCGCGTCCCTGGCGCGGAGCTCCGTGGGCTTCCCAGCCCCCCTCAGAGTCACCTCCGGCAAGAAGCCTCCCGATCCCCTTCCTCCCACCACCTGGAAAGCGTTTCTGTTCGCAACTTCCTCCGGCTCCAGGCACGGCCGGGAGCTGCAAGCCCTGCTGGAAATGAGCGACGAACGCGAGAGTGGACGAACGACCGAAGACCAGAGACACGCGAGGACTCAGGGGGCGAGAGGCTCGTCCCGAGCGCAGACCCGCGCGGCTGCTGTCAGCTCCTGGCTGTCGCAGCTCGGGGCCACGCCGCGGGGGCCGCAGAGCAGGGAGGCGGTATCACGACGCGGCCACGGCCGCCGCACCGCCCACGTCCCCGTGGGTGGGGCCCCAGGGCTGCCACGGGCCGCAGGCCGGCGCTGAGCGGGCCAGGGCTGAAGGGGTTGCCATCCGGTGGCGCGGCCAGAGGGCGCAGGCGCGGGAGGCGCCCGTGGGCCGCTCCCAAGGGCCTGAGGGTCCGCAGGCGGGGCCGCTGGAAGTGCAGAGATGGCGCCGACAGGGGAGGTGGCCGGGGGCCCCCTGCAGCTGCCAGGGCCACGTCCTGGCCTCCCGGGGGGCCAGCGAGCGGCGCCTGTCCCGGCGCGGGGGCGGCTTTCCACCGTCGGCAGCGCGGGGTCAGTGCGGGCTGGACGCAGGCGGCCCCACACTGCAGGCCCGGGCGGCGGGCAAGCGCTCTTTCCGCGTGGCAGCCCGCCCCCTCCCGCTCTGGGGATTCCAGGGAAGCCTCGGACTCTCTGCGGCCCCCTTCCCGCCTGCGGTTTCCACTCTGAGGGGTCGTCTGAGCGGCAGGATGGTGGGGCCCGGGGTCAGGGTGGCTCTCCGGTCCAAGGAGCCCTCACGACATGCGTGTGGGAACCACGCCTGCAGAAAGCTCAAGGCCGGCGTCAGCCCTGGCCCGGGGCGCATGTCCCTGTCGGTCCCCCGGCCCGGAGTGGCGGTCACTGTCCTCTGACCGCGATTCTCCCACATGTCGGGGAGGGGGGCGGGTGGACGCAGACTTCCAGCTGAGGGAGGAAGTGCCGGGGGCGGGATCGGGGGAGGGGGAGACTGGGGAGCTGAGTGCGCCCCCTCAGAGACCCCGCCGGCTGCTGGGCACGGACACAGCCGCGCTGTCCCTCCTCGGGGGGGTTTCTAGGGGCAGCTGATCACGCGGGCTGAGCACCCGGAGGAGAGGCCGTGCCCGGGAGGCGCCCCTGGGAGGAGGCGTCCGCGCAGCCGCAGACCTGGGTCGACGAGGGGTGACAGTCGCCGGCCCCACCCAGGAGCCAAGGCCTCAGAAAAGCTGTGGCAGGGAAACTGAGGCCCAGGGAGAGAAAGGACGCAGCTGGCGGGCGCGCAGCAGGTGCTCAGTAAACGTGTCGAATGAACGAACTAATGCATAAAACCTTTGGGAGAACCAGTGCTGTTAGACGTCCATAGCCACCCGGAGCCCAGATTCTGTGTTTTGAAACACAGCCGCAGAGAATGGCAAGAGGGCTCAGGAGGTACCTGCACCGGAATGTTCTCTGCAGTGTTGAAGATTTTTAATTCAAGCAGCAACAATAAGAGACTGCTTAGATCAAGTTAGAGGCATCTATATAATAGACTACTCCACACCATGAAATCATGCTTTTACTGACAGTTAGCAATCATACAAATGATCGTTAAAGTTTGGTTTAAAAATCCAAAAAGCAGGATTCCAAAGCATGTGTATGCGTCGTTAAGAGAATGAAAAGACAAGCCACAGACTGGAGAGAATGTTTGCAAAACCCACGTCTAAGAAAGGACTTGTATGCAAAACGTACAAACACCTTAACACTCAACTGTAAGAAAACAAACGGCCCCAATGGAAAACTTGCAGAAGGTCTGGACCGACAGTTCGCCAAGGAAGACGCACAGACGGCAGGTTAGCACGTGAGGAGAGGCTCCCCATCCTCCATCGCCAGGGAAATGCAAACATCGGCACAAGGGACCGCGGCGCACCGTCAGCCTGGCCAGAGCCCAGAGCAGGGCGGCCGCGGAGCCGCGGAGCCGCAGGAGCCGCACTTGCTGCCGGGGTGGGGGGGCGGGGGACATGCGGACGGCGCAGCCCCTCTGGATGGCGGTTTGGCGGTTTCTCAGAAAACTAACAGATTTTTACCGTAAGAGCCACTGATCGCATCCCTTGGTATTTACCCCAAAGGTGTGGAAACTTTAAACCTGTGCACAGATGTTTCCTTCTGCCATATTCATGGTTGCCCGAGTGGGGAAGCGCCCAGAGGCCCTTCAGCAGGTGACGGGCAGACAAACGGCCGTCCAGCCAGCAGTGGACACGCAGTAGCACAGAGAAGAAACGAGCCGTCAGCCACAAGAGGACACGGGAGGGCCTCGCGTGCGCGTGACTCAGCAACGGAAGCAGCGTGACAAGACTGCGGGATTCCACGTACGTGATGTTCTGGGAAAGGCGAATCCGTGGGGACGGGGCGGGTGAGCGGTGCCGGGGGTGGGGGTGGGCACAGAGGGCTGTTCGGGCCGTGACACCGCGCCAGCAAAACGACAGACACGCGTCCTTACAGATGCCAAGGGACCCCGTGGGCTCCGGGGAACGGTGCGGGGACAGGCAAAAGAGCGTGTGCGGCTGTTGGGGACGCGCAACGCAGAGTCCCCTCCTACGTTGTCACTGGTCATCGTGTTGTTTTTCCACGCGAACGACTGCAAACCTGCCTCGGCCCCCTGTGGGCCGCAGGTCGGCTGGTGGTTCCAACAACAGAGGCGGGGACACTTGGGCTCGGGGCTTTCTGCTCCGTTTTTCTGTAGAGCTAAACTTTCCCCGCAAACAGGCGATCACTTTAAAAAGCCCATGCAGCCGGACAGCAGACCCATCACACGTGGGACCGAGGAGAGACGCGGAAGAGTGAACAGAGGCAGCTGCAGGAACCGCGCCGCGTGGAGGGACGGGAGGGGGAGAGAGAGAGAGAGATCTGATGAGACGTAAGCGCGTCTTTGTCCTTCTCTGCATTTTAATGTCCGGGATTTGTGGAACCAACACCTCTTCAGGTGCTCGGTAACTTCCGGAAGCTTTAAGCCTCCTTTGAAGAAACGCCCTGCCTGTCCCTTGGGGGGGCCACGTCTCATCACCTTGAAATGCTTTTACGAGGCCCGAACAGCGGCCGTTTCTCCGGCTCTGAGTTTGAGACCCGGACCCGGACCGAGGTGCCTGGCTGAGCCGCTCGGCACGCGGACACCCGCTGTGTCCTGGACGAGCCGGGGACGCGCCTCGCGCTGGCCCCGCAGATGCGGAGAACGGCAGAGCGGCGGCCGCCTGGGCGACGCGGTTGGGGGACACAGGAAGCTGCGTTTGCACTGAACACGCAGGAACGTAGAGAGTGAGGGGACGGACGGGTGGGCGGGCCGGCGAGAGCGGCGGGCCGGCGCGGGGCCGGCAGCCCGGGGTTCCTTCCCCGCCGCCTTTTCCGTTATTGATGCTGCTGATGAGGTCGTTCTGGGCGTGAAACCAAAGCAGGGATGCTCACAAATCCCGATTTTGGAAGTTTCTGACCGTCCCTGTGCCGGTGGCCCTGCTCGCCCTCTGGGTCTCCGCGGACGGGGCGGAGGAGCTGCGGCACCGCAGGACAGCGCCCGCGGGCAGGCGCTGAGAGGACAGACGGCCCCGACCTGGGACGCGGCTCCCCCAGTGCCCGGGCCACGGGGCTGGGCCTCGGGCCTTGTGCTTCTCTCCTTTCCCGGGACCCAGGGGGCACCGCGTGGTGGCCCGTCCCCCGCCAGGGGCTCTGGGGCCGCGGGGGCAGCGCCCGCAGCCTGCACACGGGCGTTTGCAGGAACCGTGCTCGTGATGCCGGAACCGGGGAGCGGCCGGACGCCCTTCAGCCGGTGAGGGGAAGACAGTCGGCCGTCCCGGCCACGGGGGGACACTGGGCAGCACGGAGAAGAAACGAGCCGGCAGCCACGACAGGGCACAGGGGACCTCGGGCGCGCGTGACTCCGCCGCGGACGCCCGTGTGGCAGGGTTGTGCGCCGGGCGATTCCGCACACGCGACGCTCTGTACGAGGCCAGACGGTGGCGCCAGTGGGCCGACGAGGGGCTGCGGGGGGCGGGGCAGGGGGGCGGGGAGGAGAGGCGGGCGCGCAGGGCCCTCCGCGGCCGGACACCCGGCCTCTCGGCGCGGCCAGGAGGCCCGTGTGCGCGTCCCGTAAAACACAGGACCCGTTTCCCTCTGCACCAGCGACCTCGTTGATCTGCAGGTTTTGAGTGTGTCGGGATCTCCCCCGTGGCAGAACGCGGAGTGTTCTCGGCGGTGTCTTCAATTGATTGGATCGCAATCCACCCCGACGGGTCTGTCGACCGCGAGCGTCGTCCAGAGAGAAACCTCCAGCGCGAAGCTCCGCAAACCGCTTCCGCAGCGTCGAGCAGTCACAGCCCCTCCTCCGGACGCTGCACGAACCGTTTTTTGGGCGTTTTTACCTTTCTCGAAATAATAAAGCATCACACGCCAAAAAGGTTGCATATCTTCTTCCACCTTCACTGTTAAAACGGCTACACAAAAATTCACCAGTTTTGGTAAGTTTTTTCCAAAATGCACGCTGATATGACAGCTGTCACAATACGATCTGACAAAACGGTTTTGAGTGAAGTTGAAGACAACTACCTGCCACTAGAGCCATCGTGCGGCAAAACCCGAACGAACGAAAAATACCATGCGTTTGGCCAACCCAATATATGACACCTTCATGGCCAGTGTGCGACGCCGGGTAGCCACCGAAGCCTGCAGAGCCGTGTGAGGCCAAGAGTGAGCCTAACGCCAGTCAGACAAGAGCCACGCGTCCTCGTTGGTGACAACGGCACCGCATCAGGGCAAAGCGCGAACAACTGGGAGCTTGTGGGAGCTCAGCCTCATACCCTGTTGTTCTGTGACCCTGAAACTGCTGTAAACAGTAGAGTCTGTTAACACTCTTTTAAAAATATCAGTTAGAACAGGAAGTTAAAGAGGGGACAGCGCAGGGGACAGAGGCAACAGCAGCGAGGTCCCTGTGGCCGGTGTCCGGGGGCGTGGGCACCTCCGGGCGCAGGGCACAGTGCCGGCGATGCCGGGCGCCTGGGCCGACGCGGACTAACACGGGCTGGCCGCCGTCAGTGAAAACGGGAGTTTAAAACAGCGACAGAGGGGTACGTGGACAGCCTGCGGGAAGACTCTGTCGGCGAGAACAGTACCTGTTGCCCTTTCATGGATGAGAGCACTCAAGGGCCTCACGAGACGGAGAGATGCCCGAGTCCATGGGTGGGGGCATGCAGCGTCATCAAGCGACCTGCTCCCCCCAGGCGGATCCATACGAGCGCCGTGCCCCGGTCACAACCCACGAGGGCCATGCAGCCGCGCCCCCGGGCCTCTGGCGCGAGCCTGGGGCAACGAAAAGAGCAGGCAAGGCAGCTGCGGAAAAGGACAACGGGAGACACGCGCGGACCTCGCCTCCCGCTGAGGGCGCAGCCGCCCAGCGCGACGTCACCGAAGGGCAAGGTCCCCGCGCGGAACAGGAAGGCCGGACCCAGACCCGCAGCCGTGTGGCCAGCCCCAGTTCGGCGGACGAGCCGGGCCTCAGGGGCCGCTCCGGAAGGGGCTGTCGGAGCCGGCGGATGGGCGGACGGGCGGGGGCGGCGATGGCAGGTCACTGCCGACAAGGACCTGGCGCCCCGCACCTGCGGGTCTCCTCAAGCTCCACGGTGAGAAAACGGCCCGGCCCGGCCGGCGTGGCTCAGGGGACTGAGCGCCGGCCTGGGAACCAGAGGGCCGCTGGTTCGGCTCCCAGTCGGGGCGCCGTCCTGGGCTGCGGGCCAGGTCCCCGGGTGAGGGGCGCGCGAGAGGCAATGTATCTCTGCGTTTCTGCGTTTCTCTCTTTCTCCCTTCCTTCCCCTCTCTCTAAAAATAAATAAATACATTTTTTAAAAAAGAAAACAACCTAATGAAAATGGACCAAAGACATGGACAGACGCTCCTCCAAAGAAGATATGCCAACAGCAAATAAGTACATGAACAGACACCTGCTCAACCTCAGCGGTGGTTAGAAGACACGGGGAGGGCCCCACGCGGCCGTCGTAGAAAACGCTGCGGGCGAGGACCTGGGAACGCTGCGGGGGGCGCCCAGCCGGGAAACCGCGGCTCCCACGCCCGACCCAGCGCCGCCCGCGGGCACCGGCACGCGGCCTGTCCTCTTTGCAGCCATTCCCTCTGCATGAAGGTGTCCGCAAAAGAACAGCTGGCAGCCGTCAAACACGGGCAACGGAGGGAAAGCAAAAATTACGACCGGCCCACGGGAGGGAAGATTCTGTGGCCACAAGATGCCATAAAAGTGCTATTAAATGGATGCAGAGCTCTGTGAATGCCACCAAAATGGACACTTAAAAGCAGTCAACGTGGTGCTTTTTGTGTTATGTATATGTTACCGCAATAAAAATGGCACTGTGAAGAAAAATAAAAAATGCACGCAAGCTAAAATTATCCACATCCCGGGGAGGGGGGGGCGGTGATGCGAAGCAGGAAGTCCTCAGGAGCACGCGGTGCTGGACACGGGAGGGCAGTGGGCGTTGCAGCGGCGTGGTCTTCCCCACAGCATCTGCATCCACCAGTAGAAGGGAGACGGCGTTACCATCGCACGCCCCCCCCCCCGGGAAGGTCACGCCCAGGGCTGTGTGTGCCGGAGGCTCACGGAACACGGTACCCCTGTGAGTCTCCGCCTGGGAGCCGCTGGCCCGGGACGACGCCCGCACTCACCGAGGCCTGCGCGCCCGGCGCCGCGCTCCGCCGGCCAGGGCAGCGCCCTGCTGGCTGGGCCATCCCGCTGGTCTGTGTGGCCGGCCGCGCCCTCCCGGCGGCGGCCCCCACGCGCTTTCCTGCCTGCAAGCCGGCTTCCGGCCCTGCTGCCCCGGCCCTGCATCCAGCCTCCGGGAGGAGGGAGCATTTCCTGGCCCCTTATCAGTGCACAGCGGCGGGCGGAGCCCCCACAGCGGGGGACTCCAGGGCCCTTCGGGTTGAGGGTCGCAGGTCCTCGGAGAGCCCACCGCAGACCAGATGCACCCAGCAGTCAGAGCACACGGAGGATTTCAGAGACGCCACCACAATCCCCCCAGGCCTGTGCCTCTTACAGAAGAGACACAGCAGCCCCTGGCCTTTCCCCGACGCACGATGAGGCCACACGTTTTCTCCGGCTCAGGGGCTACGGCCGCGTCACCTCTGCCCGGTCCCGCTGCTCCCGGAGCAGCGGCCGCACTCAGTGTAACCCTCCTGCACCCACTGCCCAGGCTTGGGGGGCGGCGGTCAGGGTGGAACTGTGTCCCCGGAGCAGACCTGGGTGGGGTCCCGGCCCCCAGCCCCGCAGCGCCTGAGCCCGCCGTGTTCGGAGCCGGGGTCTTGACATCGGACTGGAGGTAACGTGAGGTCATCAGGGGCCCTAATCCAGGGCACCCGCGTGCCTGGAAGGGACCCGTGATGCAGGCAGAGTCAGACGCGCGATGCCTCTGGGAGCCCGAGACACTGGGGGGGGGCGCAAACCACGCGCCGCGCGGGACGGGCCTGCAGGGACCCACGGTGCCGCCGTGGCCTCCGGCGCCGAGGGCGCTTCTGCTGTGGAATCTCCCCGCCTCCCCGCAGCCCCCACGTCTGTGCAGCTTGTGGACACAGGCCCCACAAACCCGCCCAGTCACCACGGCAACCAAGACCCAGGAAACGCGGCCTCAGGTTTTTCCTCCAGTGGAACAGCGGGAAGGGTTGGGTTTAGAACAAGACCGGAAACTTCCTCCTCCCCAAGCTGTGCACAGGCCGCCCCCAGGCAGGGAGGACCGCCGTCCAGGGCCAGCGCAGCCGCCCGCTGCCCCCGCACCGACCTCCGCCCGGGGCCCAAGCCCACGGCCTCCCGACGGCAGCCACCTGCGCATCCAAAGCTGAACTCTTCACTTTCCCGTCCGGCCCTGCCTCTTCCCACCTCCATTCTTGGCAGGCAGCACCCCGTTCACTTGGGGGCCCGGACCCCACCCCAGGACGCGCGTCCCAGGCGCCTCCCCTCACCCACACCCAGGCCCCACCGAGGCCGGCCGCGTCCCCACCAGAGCACTGGCCGCCTGGCCTGGCATCTCCGCCCCCGTGGGCCACACCGACCCGGGAACGACCGGAACTGCAACCGCCCCGGGCGCACGGCCCCCCCGGTGAGCACCTCCGCTCAGGTCTGGCCTGGACCCGGCGTGGCCTCATGCCGGGCGCCCGGCCCTGGATGGCTGGGCCGTCACAGCCCGGGAGACGCGTCCCATGACGGGGCCACCTGCAACACGCCAAGCTGAGTAGCTCCAGTTCCGACCGAGCTACGGTTTGAGAAGCTCACCGACAGCCCCCGCTGGTGAGGCTCCGAGGGCTGGGCGTCGTCCTGCAAACCCAAAGGTCGCCAGTTCAAGCCCCGGTCAGGGAACAGGCCTGGGCCAGTAGGGGGCGCACGAGAGGCAACCGATGGGTGCCTCTCCCACACGTCGCTATTTCTCTCCCTTTCTTCCCTCTAAGAATAAATAAAACCTTTTTTTAAAAAAGAGAGAAGCTCAAAGACATACCTGCTTGATGCTCCCTCCTCAAGCGTGTGGGAGCTGGCGACCCCCACACCCCGTCCTCTGTGCCATAACTCCTCCTAAAGGGACCTCGGAAGCCACCTCCGTGGGCCAAGGCCACAGGACCGTTTCCATCTGTCCATCAGAGAACGGACTTTTAAACTAAAGCAGCCACAGCTGGCTCGGCCGAAGCACCATGGGCGAGCAGTCCAGGAGCCCTGGCCCTCCCGGTTCTGAAAAGCCGCACCGAACGAACGAAACGGTGTGCGGGAAACCTGGTGTACAAACGTCAGTGTGGCGTTATTTTTAATCTTAAAATAACCCTGAAACAGCCGGAAGGTCCAAGCGTGAGGGAGACACGGAGAGAGGGCCGGGCGCCGGTGCGGTGCCTGAGTGAAGCCCACGGGAAGGCGTAACGAACAGGGAACGCAGCCGCGACCGGCGCCGGCGGCCCCGCGGCAGCAGGGGCCGCAGGCGGGAGTCACCCTTCCTTCTCCTTCTGCACCTTCGAAGTTGTCCTTGAAAGGCACGCGTTGCTCTAAAGTGTTTTTTAACAGATTGCTTTAAAGGGAAGGATCTGCCCCGGCTGGTGTGGCTCAGTGGACTGGGCGCCGGCCTGCGAACCAAAGGGTTGCGGGTTCAACTCCCAGTCGGGCACAGGCCGGGGGTGGGGCCAGGCCCCCAGTAGGGGGCGCGCGAGAGGCAACCACACACGGATGTTTCTCTCCTCTCTCCCTCCCTTCTCCTCTCTCTGAAAATAAATAAAAAGTAAAATCTTTTTTTAAAAATTTTAAAAAGGGGAAGAAATAAACCTGTTCCTGTGGGTCAGGGCTCCCCCGAGCAAAGGGGAACAGCATGGGCGGGCTCAGGGTCGCAGAGGGGCTTAGAGCAGCCCCGGGCCTGGACTGGACTCCAGCCCGTCCCTACGGGACAGGGACAGGGACAGGGACAGGGACAGGGACAGCTACGTGGTGACGGGAGGGCCACGGGGAGGAACCTGAGGCGGCTCCCAGGGAGCTCAGGGTGGCGAGCCACGCGAGGGGCTGGCAGGGCGTCTGTCCCTGGCCTGCTCCCGGCCGGCCCTCCCGCGTGGACCGGGGGGCGTCTCCCTCCTCAGAGGCGGGGCGCAGGCCTGTCCCCCGCAGGGGGCACGCGTCCGAGGGGCACCTCCCCACCCGCGTCTGCGGCAGCCCAGGGAGGCAGGGTGACAGGCCTGCGCCCCACAGCACACTCGGTCAGAGCCGCTTTCTTCTCCCCCAAGTGCCGCCAGCATCTGTACCGGACCGGTCCCCACCTCCGTCCCTTGCGGTGAAACTGTCAGTGAGCCCCATGAGCCCTCATCCCAGCGCGGTGTCCCCCACATTGAAACACGGCCAAGGGGACGTCCCGAACAGAGGACGCGGGCGCAGGGGCGGGGCTCTGTGGCCGGGAGACCCAGGGGTCAGCCCCAGGAGGCCACCCTCGTGGGCAGGCCTCACGGCCCGAGAGCGGCAGGCGGGGAGGAGCGCGGGGGCCCACTGACCTTCTCCAGCTTCTCGAAGTGCTCGCGCAGGAACCGCATGGGGCGCTCGGGCTTGGAGACGCACAGGTGCACGATGCAGTCCTTGAGCACCTGCTGGATGCCGTGCTTCTGCACGTAGAGCTCGCAGCCCCGCAGGCTCTCGTCCTCCTCCAGCGGGTGGGCCGGCGGTGCGGCCATGGCGCCGGCGCCCTGCTTCCTGCCCGGGAGGACACGCCCGCCTCAGCGCGCGGCGCCGCGGGGGCCCCGACCTGGACGCACACGCCTGACCCGTGTGTCACAGGCTGGTCCGCATGGCCAAGCCCGATGGCCAGCGGATGCGGTGCAAGCGCTTCGTTCTGCTCTCGTCAGAGATCTGGCTGCGCTGTTGCCAGGGGGCGAACCCTCACTCCCAGGGAGGTCCCCGTGGGGACGGAGGGGCCCCGCATCTCGTGAGGGGCCGAGAGCACCCCCGAGGGTCGGCCGCGGCCCGGGCCCACCTGTGCCCACCGCTCCCCTTTTTAAAGCTGTGTGAAAGGTGAGCAGGGCCCACCGGGGTGAGACCTCAGGGCACCAGGGAGGTGGAGGGGCCTGTCACAGGGCTGGGGGCGGGGCGCTTATCCGAAAGAGAGAAAGGAAAACGGCCAACCCCGCTGAGCGCTTCTGGAAGGAGGGTGCCTGAGAACAAAGGCCGCCGTCCTCAGCCCCGCGGCTCCAGCCTCGGCCGCGGTGACCAGCCCGCAGCCCGCCCCGGGCCCACATCTCCTCTCCGGAGCCCCCCGGCCCCGCACCGGTGCCTCCTCCCCAGGGTCTCTGAGCCCCCTCGCCCGACCTCCGCCCCCTCCCAGGCACCGCAGACCCGGGTCCAGCCATGGGGGCGGGGTCTCCCCAAAGACCCGCATTTCCCGGAGCCTCC
Organism: Pteronotus mesoamericanus; assembly: GCF_021234165.1. Classification (NCBI taxonomy): domain Eukaryota; kingdom Metazoa; phylum Chordata; class Mammalia; order Chiroptera; family Mormoopidae; genus Pteronotus; species Pteronotus mesoamericanus. The sequence continues at coordinate 4,616,504 of NW_026554998.1, read as the reverse complement.
CAGGCAGCCGGGGCCCAGCTCCAGACAGGCCGGGGATCTGGCGCACCCCCCACCCCAGACCCGCGTACCTGGCTGCGCTGCGCCCGGGGCTGGAGGCGGCTGCGCGGGGACGCGGGGACGCGGGGAGGGCGAGCAGTCCCGCACTGCAGCGGCACCGCCTTCCGCCCGCCCCTCGCGCCCGTTCCCCCACCCCCAGCACCGACGCCCCGCCACCCCTCCCCCCCAGGTCTGTCTCCCACACTCTGGCTTCCCCTTCCTCCCCAAGGACCAGCCTCCCCCCACCCCGCCCGCCGCTTGGCTTTCAGGGGGCGCATTACATGGAGCCTGGCCAGACCCCCAGAGCCAGGGGCAGCCAGGCCAGGCCAGCACCCAGCCCCCTCCACGGGCAACCCTGCAGCCCGGGCCGGGAGCTGATAGCAGGGCCGGCTGCTCCACCTGCATCTCGTCCGCTGGGCAGTAGCACCGGGTCCCCAGGTCTGTCTCCTGCTCAGAAGGGGCGCGGGGGCGCGGCCGCTCCAGGGCTGGGCCAGCTGACCCCCTTTTCTGCACCCAGCTGGCCCGGCTGGAGATCGCAGGGTCGCCCCGACCTCTCCCCACCACCCCCAGGGTGCAGGGCGTCCGGGAGGCCTGGGAGCCCCCGGGGGCCCCGTAACCCCAGGCCCAGGGGCTGCAGGAAAGGGCACCGCTCGTGTTCCGCTGTTGCCGACGTCGTGTGTCGTCCCCATCCCTCCAGGACCGTGGCAGGGACTTCCCGTCCGTCAGCCGGGGGTCCCCCCATCTCCCCCAGAGCAGTCTGAACACCGGGAGGGGGCAGGGGCCCGGGCCCTGAAGGGGTGGCGTCTGCTCCCCTCCACCTGCTGACCCCGCTCACCTGTCCACACCCGCCTCCCGCGCACACTCACCTGTCCCCGCTCACCTGTCACACTGCTAACCGCAGCCTGCCCCTTCCTGCCTGCGTGAGGGCGAAGGCACAGGCCCCGCTCAGGTGGGCAAACCGGGAGCTCCCGGCTGCGCCCCAGCCCTGCCCCCAGGAGCCTGCCAGCTGGTCCTGGCCACGCCCCCAGTCAGCTCCCAGCAGTGGCTGTCTCACCTCGTTCCCCTTGCCCCCCCCGCCCCCCGCCCGCCCTTACTTCGCCCCTCCAGGGTGGCTTGGAAGGACGACAGAAAAGGGCCCTTTCACCGACGGACTTTGGGGGCAGGCGCTCCAGGGCTGGCCTTTGCTCCCAGGACTCAGTTGCCCCTGACAAGCCTTCCACGTGTTCTGTTGCCCCTGCAGGCTCGGGGCGGGGGGGGGAAGCCAGGGTCACGTCCAGCCGGCTCTGGGGCTGGGCTCCCACCGTGTCACACAGCGAGCGCTGGGCCGTGTCCTCGGCTGGTGTTTCCCTTTTTGTAACTGAGAAGCATCCATGTCCACAGGCCCCTGATGTGCAACCCCCCCCACACACACACGGACAAGCCCACGAAACGGCGTTGGCAACGGCAGGCACGGGGTCAGTAAGGAAGCCGATGGGGCCACCGAGGCCAGTGCCCTTCGGCGAGGACGACAGGGGTCGCCCGGCCATCCCTCGCAGCCGCGTGCGCCTCAACGCTGTGTGCCCCGCGCGGCCGCGGTCGCCACCTGGCAAGTCCCGCTTTCCCACCCACCAGGCCCCTGCGCTGAGACACGCCATCAGCGCAGGCGTCCGGGACCCGCCCTGAGTGAGCGAAGGCCCCGCCCGCAGGGGGGGCCCACCACGTGCTCGCCCCGTGGCCGCCCCGAGGCTGGGTGTCCCGACCTCGCCCGCCCTCCGGTGAGGCCCGCCGACCGGGCCCTGCGAAGACGCCACTGCCAAGCCCGCCTGTCCCCGACTGCGGCCCACGCCCGAGACGCAGCGTGACCCTCGCGGCCGCGGCCACACTGGCCCTCCCGCGGCAGCGCCCTCCGGGGGCCACACCCTGAGCTCCCCGCGCGGGCGCCGCACACAAGGCCGTGTGCTCGGCCTCCGTCTCCCAGGCATGGGGGTGCGTGTCCTGCTCTCCATTCACTGCGCGCGGCCCAGGGGCCGGAAGCCGCGTTCCTGGGGCACAGACAGGGAGGCTGTGCGTGGGCGCATCCAGACTCTGGAGGGGCCCTGGGGCGCCCTGGACCAGGCACGGGAGCCCCTGCCCGGGGGGGCGGAGGGGTCGGCTCACGGCCACGCGCGGCCCCTCCCGTGGATACCAACCACCACCAGGCAGAGGGACAGAGGCCGGCGAACCTCAGCTGGAGCTGACAGGTGAGGACGGGAGCTGAGGGGCTGAGGACGGGGCCCGGCCCGGGGTAGGAGCCCAGCGACCGCACGGAGCGTTGGCGGCGTTGGCGGCATCTGAGGGTCGGGAAGTGGGTGGGGATGCGGGGGGCAGGTGCCGGGCCCTCGCCGCCTGAGCATGTGAGTCCCCGGACTGGCCTTAGAACAGGTGCTGTGCCAAAGCGGCGGTGACGAGGTCCGATCAGTTTTACCAAAGCACTGACGAGGGCAGGCCGGCGGGACTGCCAGCACAGGGCACGTGCGCGTTCACACGGTTGACGCGGGTTTTCTGGGTTGGCCTCCATCCCAGCCCGTCCGCTCCCCCCAAACTTTGCCGGGCGGCCGGTCGCCCACAGCCCGGCCAAAGCGGCGGGTCGGACCCGGGCTTTCGCTCACCTGACAACTGAAAACGCGGGCCAGTGTGCAGTTTCACCTGCACTGGTCTCCTTCTGAGGGAAGTTGGGTATCTTCGTGCTGAGGAACTTAGCCCTTCGTGGTGTGTATTACAGACGTATTTTGTCTTTTGATTGTACTTTTCAACACAGAAAATTTTCACTGTTATGTATTGAAAAATATCCATTTTTTACATGTGTGGTCCCTGGATTTTGTGTCATGCTTAGAAAGGCAGCCTCTGCCTCAAGACTGAACTATTTCCCCAACTTTCCTTCTATGGCTTTTATAGTTTCAATTTTTGTATTTCAACCTTGATTCATCCGAACCTTGTCTGTATAGTGACACAGGGATTCAACTGAACTTCTCCCTGGTTGTTTTTTCAGTCCTCACCAAACTGTTTGCTGAGTTACTGTTTCCCTCTCTGAGGCTGCGTTGGCCTGAAAGAGTGTCCCTGTACACATCAGGGTTTATTCCTGGACTCTTTTTTCTGATCTTTTAATGTTTGTTCACTCATAATATTTTATTTTTTTTAAATTTTTGATTAGAGACTTGGGAAAGGAGGGAGAGGGAGAGAAGCATCAATGGGAGAAACACCGACTGGTTTCCTCTCGCGCCCCCCACGGGGGACCTGGCCCGCAGCCCAGGCCTGCGCCCTGAGCGGAATCAAACCGGCGCCCTCTCGCTTTGCAGGGTGACGCCGCACCGGCCAGGGCTCATTCTTTTGCCTTTATAACACCGTTTTGTACATGGCGTTCCTCTGCACCGCCTGCTCCCCCCCACCCCCGTCTCAGCCCCCTCCGGCTGCTGTAGCAGAGCCGCCGCCGCCGGGGGCTTACGCGCGGCAGGCGCCTCTGCCTTACAGATTGGAGGCTGGAGTCGGAGGTGAAGGTGCCGGTCTGGCGAGCCTCCTCGCTGTGTCCTCAGGCAGCGGAAGGGACGAGGGAGCTCCCTGGGGTCTTTTATAAGGACACTAATCCCACTCATGAGGGCCCCACCCACAACCTGATCACCCCAAAGCCCCCTCCCAGCACCATCCCACTGCGGGTAGGATGTCCCGCGGGAACGTGAGCCCTTGCACCCGCCCAGCCTTACAGCTGGGCCGCTTTTCCTCGAACCCCCCATGAGTTACTCATCGACTGCTGCCTGACAGATTCCCGCAGACGTACTGACTTAAATCCACACACCCAGGCTCTCCCCACGTCCGTGGGTCCGGGGTCCAGGCGCACCTCACCCGGGTCCTCTGGGGGCCCCAGCGGTGCCAGGCGGGGCTGAGAGCGCCTGCTTCTGAGCACCCCGATTTCTTGGTGGCCGCGGTGTGGGGGGGGCACGTCCCCCAAACCCTCGCCTGGGTAATGCTTCATTATATCCGACTTTGACACTTTGTGGCCAACTTCGTGTGAAATCTCGTGTCCCAGGCCCTCAGCAAAGAGCCCCGAGGTGGAAGGCGGCCGAGGAGGAGCCGTCCCGCCGAAGTCCTGGGGCGCTTCCCACGGACTGCCCCTCCCCAGGGCCTCCAGGGCTGCGTCCCTCAGACCCCGCCTTCAGCGCCTCCCCAGGAGCCTGCCCCAGGGGGGCGCAAGTGCATCTACCCACGTCCTGCCCAGCCCCAGAAGGCGTGGCGGCACCTGCTTTGACGCACCGCTGTTCCGGGGCTGCACGCACCTCCCATGGAGGTTTGTTGGATGGAATAATGAAAGTCAAGCACGTGTTACTTGCTAAAATCAGTTTATTACACTTGTTGAAATGACACACTTGATAAGACAGTAACCAGGACACTGTACAATGACCCGGAATAGGACAGGCATCACCCCTTCTCGCTCACGCTCGGCGGCTCCTGAAACTCCCCGGGAGGAGGGGGCACCCGCCGGCCCTGCCGTCCAGGTGGTGCTCCCCAGGATCTGACCTCTCCCACTCAGCAACAGCTCTGGCAACCAGAACTCCCGGAAATTTACCTTCCCGCCACCCGGGACGCCTGAAGTCCCAGATGGAGGTGTCGGTGGGTCCCTCTGAGGGTCGCTGTCAGGGAGTCGGCTCCAGGCCTCCGTCCTCACGTTTGCGGGGTGCTCTCCCAGCCCGTGTGTCTGCCCCCGATGTCCCCTCTTGATAAGGACACTGGTGCCACTGCATTAGGGCCCGTCCTCGTCGGAACCTGCAGGTCTCTGCCAAGGCCCATCTCTCACTGGGGCCTCCGACGTCCTGGGGGTCGGGACTCCGAGAGATGGGCGCTTTGGGGAACACTATTGAGCCCCTGACGCTCCCAGCGCAGGGGAGCTCGTCACGGCCCCTCGCCCGGTGAGGCCTGCAGGCAGGCCCGTTTCTACGGCCCGTCTCAGACCGCGTGTGGCCCCACGCCCGCGGAGGAAAGCAAGCGTGGCGCGGACCGAGGGAGACTTAAAAACAGTCACAAAACACAAGGATCGTCTGTTAGCACCGCCACTGTACCAAGTTTCAGCAACAGAGGGGCCGCGTTCAGAATGAAGCTTGGTCCTTCAGGGGACAAGCGCTGTGCTGTCTGAAAACATCACGCGCAGCGTCTCGGGCGGGAGCTGGTGGCAGGTCGGGCCGGGAGTCGCACCCTGCCCACTGGACTGCGACGCGCCTCCGCCTGGGGCCCCGGCGGCGAGGCCTCCGCGCCGCGGGGTCCGGGGCTCGGGGACTTGCAACCGGGCAGGCCAGCGGGCCTCTCCGCGCGCCAGGCGCCCTCCCCCGGCCGCGGGGCCGCGCCGGCGCCCGGGAGCTTCGGGTCCTGTCCGCGCTCCAGGCCGCCAATAAAGTTGCGTTCCGAGGCCACCGGAAGACGGGCCGTCATCCGCGGCGCGCCGTCGTAAAAGCGCCGGTCTCCCCAGGCGACGGGTAACGCGGAGAAGATGGCGGCGCTGGTGGCGGCGGAGGCCGCGGCGCCCGCGGGCCCGGCCGAGGCGGCCGAGCCGGCCGAGGCCGCGGAGCTGAGCCGCGCCCTGAGCCGCCTGCTGCCCGGGCTAGAGGCCGACAGCAAGCTGGGCCGGCGGCGCGCGCTCGAGGCGCTCCAGCGCGCCCTGGAGGCGGCGCGGCCCGACGCGCCCGCCGCCGACCCCGCCGCCTTCCAGGGCCCCTGGGCGCGCCTGCTGCTGCCGCGCCTGCTGCGCTGCCTGGCCGACCCGGCCGAGGGCTGCCGCGCGCTGGCCGCACACCTGCTGGGCCTGGGCCTGCGGCGCGCCGCGCGGCCCCGCGACGCCCTGCCGCGCCTGCTGCCCGCGCTCGCTGCGCGCTTGGCCGGCCCCGAGCCCGCGCGCCGCCCGCCGCCCGAGGCCTGCGAGGAGCTGCGCCTGGCGCTCGTGCAGCTGCTGCGGCTGGCGGTGGACCTGGGCGGCGCCGCGCTCGCGCCCCACCTGGACGACGCGGTGCGCGCGCTGCGCTGCACGCTGCTGGACCCCTTCGCCGCCGTGCGCCGCGAGAGCTGCGAGTGCGCCGCCAGCCTGGCGCGCGCCACGCCAGGTGCCCGCCGCGTGCCGGGGCGGGGGGAGGGGCGGGCCCATGCACCCCACGTCCTTCCCGGCGCCCCCGCTTGGTCCCCGGCCGCGGTCCCCTCTTGGGCTCTTTCTTGACTCCTGGACGCTTTCCCGTCCCGTGGTTCCCAAAGTACAGAATCCACCGCTGAGCTCACGTGGGCCCCCGATGGGCCCGCCCGTCGCCGGGAGGCTAACCCGGGTGCCGAAGGGACCGCACTTTGAGAAACACTGCTCTAGCCTGTCCCTTCTTGTCACCCCCACTTCTTCCCGGTGTCCCCCCCCCGTCCTCTCTGGCTTGGACTGCTCTCCTCCCAAGTCGAGGGTTCCTGTTTCCCGCCCATCCGTTCCCCGTTATTTCAGAGTCGCTAGTCTGACCCCAACATTCCCGTTTCCTAAGCAGCCGGTCCCGCCTCCCGCCCCAGGGAACTCACCCTGCGCCTCTGACCGGGTGTGGAGCGAGGGGAGGCCCCTCCGAGCGCTGCCGGGAAGGCTTCTGGGAGGAGGGGGTGTTTGGGGCAGGCGGGGGAGGGACCCGGCCTTGAGGAATAAGCTGAGCCAACGGGGACCCGGGGGGCGCCCGGGGGCTGAAGGGAAAGAGGAGGGGGGGCGGTGCGGAGAAAGGGCCTGATGGCTCCGGTGTGGGGGAGGGAGCAAAGCCGCTGGGGCCGCCGCTGGTCCGCACAGATGGCGCTGGCGTGGACTCGGGCCGGGCGGTCCGCCCGTGGAGATGGAAGGAAAACGGTCCCGACCTGGCGGAGGCGCCGCCGCGGGGCTTCCGGTGGGGTTCGGGCAGGGTTGGCGGAGGAGCAGGCGGAGGAGGAACGGGCGCGGCGATGTCTCCTCCGCAGACCACATCCACATGCAGTCCGAGTCTCTCATCGGCCCCCTGATGCACAGCATCTCCCACCAGCACTGGAAGGTCCGCGTGGCCGTCGTCGAGGCCACGGGCACGGTGATCCAGTTCGGCAACGGGAAGTCCGTGGACGACGTGCTTCCTCACTTTGCTCAGCGGCTCTTTGATGATGTCCCCCAGGTACGGGGGGGTCCGCGGGGGTCCCCAGGGGTGCGGGGCTGACACTTTCCCGCTGCTTTGTCAAGATGTCCACGCTGCCCCAGGTGTCCTTGCCCCAGCCCCGGGGGCTCCGGTTCACTTCTCCGGGAAAGTGGGCGGAGCAGAATCGTCCTGGTCCGGGCGACATTCGAGGGAGGCGTGGATCGGTGGCGTCCTGCTCGCCCCCCGCTGGGGACCTGGCCTCAAGTCAGGCCTGCGCCCTGGCTGGGCATCGAACCCGAGAGCCCTGGGTTCGCAGGCCGGCGCTCTGTCCGCTGAGCCACGCCAGCCTGGGGTGCGTGTTGCTCTCCCCCTGGAACACGGAGGAGGACCGTTTGCTCTCGGGAGAAGCCTTTGCTGCGTGTGCTCGCCGTTCACGGGAGCACCTTTGATGCGTCCCCGCCAAGGCAGCCACAGTGGGGAAGCCACCAGGGTGGGCAAACCAGGCCTGAGGGGCGGGGGGCAGCCCGCTCCACTGGGCTTCAGGTCCCATCCAGCAACAGACAGACAGATGGGTGGAGTCTGGACGGAATACTGACCAGAAGCCAAGTTGGAGGCTGTGTTGGCTTCCGAAACGTCACGGGGAGCGGAGGGCACGCTGCCTCCCCAGGGGAGGAAACGTGAAGGGGACGCGGGGGCGCAGGGCCAGGCTCGCGGGCAGGGTCCTCCGGAGCCGAGGAAGGCGCCCCGGCGGCTGCTGCGTGGGGCTGCGGCCCCGCCGGGCGGTGGGAGTGCGTGGACAGTTACGCGTCGGGGTGTAAACGTGTCAGCAGCTCTGCCATCGGTGCAGCTGTCGGCGCTGCGAACAGCACACTGAGCGGCAGCTCCCCGCGGGCGGCGTGGGACGCGGGCGCTTGGCCCGGCCCCGCATCGGCAGGGTCTGCAGCCCACGGGCCAGCCGGGCGCCGCCGGACGACTGCTGCCCTCGGGGTCGTTGTTCAGTTTCCCTTGGTCACGGGCGTTTCCAGAACTCCGGTCCGTGACTCTTGCTATTTAATGGTCCAGAACAAGTGCTCCCTGTTGAAACTGTTTTCACTTTCCTTTACTTCTTCCCCCTGGGATTTGACTGGTTGCGCACAAGTTCCAGGGCAGATTGAGGAGGGGGTTCAAATTCAGCTCTTCGGCTGCCCACCAGCTTTCGCGCGGGGCCGGGGTCACGTTAGCGATCAGGGTGACCGGAGTCCCTTGCAGTGAGTTGAAGGTGAAGCCATCGCCCCACGGGCAGCCCAGGGCGGCATGGAGCCCCACCGCTCTCGGCAGGAGGCCGGGCTCTCACTGACTTGTAACTTCCTGAACTCGGCCTCCTGGGCTGCGTTCCAGGTCCCTGGGCTGCACCCGCGCGCCTGCCTGGAAGTAGCTTCTGCGTGCGCCCCCTGCGCCCAGCGGGCAGCTGGGCGCTGCCCCTCACAGGCAGGGAGCGCGCTCAGAGCGTGGCCGTCCACTCTGGGCGTTCTCCCTGGAGCCTCGTCGCTCTGGTCCCCAGGACACGTCTGAGGACGTGGAAGGGGGTGCCCGGCCGCTTCCCCAGGAGTCCCGGCAGGTGGCCAGCAGGTCGGCTCCCGCACCGAAGGCCGCAGGCACTGCTCTGCCTCTCTGCTTAGCAGCGTGCGGCTCTGGCCTCGCGGGCAGAGGGTCAGGCTGGAGCCCAGAGGACTCAGGCCAGGGCGTCGACCGTGGCCCCAGCGTTTCCTCTCCAGGCGCTCGCCCGGGCCCGGCGAGCCTCTGCGTTCTTTCCCGCGCAGGTCCGACAGGCGGTGACCCGCGTGGTGGGGGGCTGGCTGCTGGACCTGCGGGACCGGTACTCCTTCTTCCACAAGCTCATCCCGCTGCTGCTCAGCAGCCTCGACGACGACATGCCGCACATCGCGTGAGTGGCGGGGCCTGCCTTTCCCGAGCTGGCGGCGGCGGTGGCGGGTGTGTCCTTTGCCTTGGGGCCTCTCGTGGAACCCCCCCCCCCCGCACCCTTCATCTCTGTGCTGAGAGGTCACTCCCGTAGAAGGGGCTCTGGGGTCTTGAAAACGTAATCTTGCCTTTTTAATGCTTTGGGCACCGTCAGCCTTTAGTGCTGCCAGTGAAGCCACGTGATGCCCAGCGGGGCTCCTAGTCAGCTCCCCGGAGACTCGGCACCAGGCTGTGGGCCCTCCCTGAGGGCGTCTGTCCTGGCTGTCCGCCCTGCAGGCACGAGGCTGCCGGCCTCTGGGAGAAGGTCGGTCTGCAGTGGCAGAAGGAGAACGAGGAGGACCTCAAGGACAAGCTGGACTTCGCCTCTCCCCCGCCCGCCCACCACCCTTCGCCAGGTGCGTGCGGCCTTCCCCGGGACGGTGACTGGGGGGGCAGCCCGGGGGGCCTCTGTCCGAGGAGGAAGGCGCACCGGCCCGGCCGTGGCAGCTGAGAGCCAGGAGGTGCCGCGGGCAAGACGCATGTCCTCAGCCTCCTCAGCCTCCCACGTGGCCTGTGGTGTGTCCCCCACCCCGGGCCAGCCCTGCCGTGAAGGGGCCTCCCCGGCGGCCCAGGCAGCCACGGCAGACGCTTCCCTGGCTCCCGCGGAAACCCCGCCTGGTGGGCCCTGAGCGCGGGGGCGCGGTCGGCTGGGAAGCACTGGCTGCTGCTGCTGGTGGAGCTTTGGAAACAGGTGGTACCTTGTCATTTACCAGAAACGCTGCTCGGTACGCTTTATGCAAAGAGGCAAACAGGTCCCAGGTAAGACGCAGGCCCTGTGTTTGGGGCGATTTCTGCACTTGGAACAGAGGCGCCTCGGCACAGTCCCCCGTTGCCCCGCTCCTGCGGTGCCCGCACGCGTGTCCCCAGGCTCGTTCCTCAGCGTCCGGTCCGTCTGCGCCCCGGCCGCTCGCCTGCGCGCTCCTGTCCTGGAGACCGCGGCTCCGGGGCGACCACGTGTCCTCCCGCGGCGGCTGACCCAGACGCCTTTTCCCCGCGGTCTGTGTGCAGGGTGCCTTCTAAAGTGACGGTGAGGGGCACCCTGGGAAGGACAGAGGGCAGGAAGGCGCCCCCAGCCCTGCCGGACCGGCAGGCGCCCGCCACACGCGCGCATCGCGTGGCGCTCGGCGTAGGGCAGCTCAGCCGCCTCCCGCCGACCGGGGACCGCGGCTGCGGCCGCCTCTGCGGCTCCAGGGCCCCCACTGCCGCTGGGGTGAGAGGCCATCACACACAATTTGGAAAAGGGCCGAAAATTAGCTGCCAGCGGGGTTTTTCCTGATTTGGAAAATGTGGAACTTTGGCGTGAAGGCTGCTCAGTGCCTGTGCAGAAAGTAAACTCATGCGCAACGCCCCGCTCGCTGCGGCCCCTCCGACCGCGCGGGGTCCCCGCCCCTGCCCCTGCTGGGGCTGGGGCTGCATCGGCCTTAACAAGTCACAGTGCGGCTGGATGGGGGTGCGGAGGACGGACGAGAAAGACACGGGCCTCAGAGGAGCTCGGCAGGGAGGGCGGGGTGGGCCCTCTGTGCGCGGCCGCTGGCCCCGCTCGGCCCGGAGGGCAGCTGGGCTCCGAGCTTGCGTTTCAGTCGGCGCGGAAGAGGCTCGGCGTTGACTCGCAGCCCAAGCGTGTGCGTGAGCACGCGCTCTTACTAGCTTCCTGGCGTTTTCCCCTAAAATTGTTTTTTCTTCTTTAAAATCTGAGGTTTTTTTCCCTAGAGATTTTATGGATTTGCTTTTTAGAGAAAGGGGGAGGGAGGGAGAAAGAGGAGAAATAGCCCTTGGCTGCTGATTGGTTGCCTCTCGTGTGCCCCCAACCGGCAACCCTCGCAGGCATGTGCCCTGACGGGGAACCCAGCCAGCAACCTTCTGGTCCATGGGCCAGCACTCGAGCCGCTGAGTCACACCAGCCAGGGCTAAAGTCGGAATTTTAAATAAGTTTTCAAAAAATATTTTTAAGATTTTATTTATTTTCAGAGAGAGAGGAAGGGAAGGGAGAGGGGGAGAAGAACGTCCGTGTGTGGCTGCCTCTCGCGCGCCCCCCACTGGGGACCTGGCCTCAACCCAGGCCTGCGCCCCGACTGGGGATCGAACGCGTGACCCTTGGCTTCGCAGGCCGGCGCTCCGTCCGCGGAGCCGTGCCAGCCGGGGCTCCGGTGTTTGTTTAAACATCATCTCCCGCGTCCGCGTCTGTCAGCCTCGCCCTGAAGCCTCGCGGGGGCCGTCGCTGAGCTCACGGCCCCGGGCCCGCCAGCAGCCTGGCCTCGGGCCCTGTGGCGTCTCTTCCCCCGAGACCACACTGCAGCCCCTCGGACAGGCTGCCTGTTAAAACTGTGGCGGATTCACATGAGCAGATGCGCCCTTTCCCGGCGGAGCAGCTCCGCGTCCTGGCAGGCCCCGCCCCGCGCCCTCGAGCTGCCCTCAGCCCCGCGGCCCCCGCTCACGCCGCCCGGCCCGCCAGGGGCCCTGCCGCTTCCGGGACGCCCTTCCCGTCCCAGCTCCCGTCCTGTCCCAGGCGGTCGGCTCTTGCCGCTGGGCCTCATTCCCCCCGATGCCCCGCTTCTGTGCCTGTCGCTGCCTGTGGGGTGACTCCGTGTGCGGCTGACGTCGGCACCTGCACACAGGTTGTGTGCGGCTGTGTCCTCTTTGGGGCAGGCGCTGAGCCGTGGGGGGTGGGCGGGGGGCTCGCCTCGTGTGGGTGACCACGCACCGGCGGGTGGTCCCAGGCGCTGCGGCTCCCGGGGCCCGCGGCGTGCGGGGGTGCCTCGCCGCCCTGTCGGTACGAGGCGCAGTCGCGTGGCGGGTGTAATTTGCGATTCCCTAACCACATAGGACGCTGAGCATCTTTTCATGGGATTGTTTCCTGGGTTACACACGTTGTCTTTGGTTCAGCGCCGGCTCAGCTCTCTGTGCGTATTTTGAGTCGGGTTCTTTTTCCTCCTGTTAAGGAGTTTCGAGACTTCTTTGTCCGTCCCGGACGCGGTCCCCTGTCAGGCTCATGCGGTGCGGCTCTTCCCTCCTGGTCCCCAGCTGTCCCCACGTGGCGGCCTGGGGGCGCTGTGCTCCCCTGCCCCCTCCTCCAGCTGACATCAGGCTGCTGTTCAGCGGCGGCTTTGGCTCTCACCGTCTTGCTCCAAGAGGGCGGACCTGCCCGTGCCTGCGTCCCAGCCCCTGGAGCAGGTGTGCCAGGTGCGGAGTCGGCCCGGCGAGGACCTGTGCGGCGGGTGGTCTAACCGGGGCTGAAGCTCAGGCTGGAGCCGTTGGACAGACAGCTTTGATGAGGTGACGGTTCACTGCTGAGAGACGCTGCTCGGGCGTCAGGCCTGTCAAACGGGGCGCACCTGGGCCAGGCTCATCGGCGCCCGTCTCCCCCTTTCCCAAGGAAACAAGGTGTGGATTTCCTGTTACGACACGGAAATGAATCCCCGCCTGTGAACAAAGCCGCGTGCTGGGAAGACGCGCAGGTGTTCGCCTGACAAAGCGCTTGTCCCCAGGGCAGGCCGCACAGGTGCCTGCAGCCAGGCCCGCCCACGATCGGGGGTGACTGCCTTCGGGGGGCCTTCGGCTTTGAAATCGCCCTTCTGTGGAGACTGTTGTCCTTGGCAACACTCGAGTGAAAAGGAAGCCTCTCTCCGTAACGGTGGGCGGCTTGCCAGGCCTTCTCACGCAAGAGAACGCACTTGGCTTTCTCACCGGTCTCAGAGGCGAGTGGCGGCGTCCCGCTGAATCGGCCCCGTTGTGGCGCGGAGGGCCGCCCGCGTGGTACCCCGTGTGTTCTCGTCCCCCCCGGGGCTCAGGCCGGCTCCGCCCGGCTTCTGTGTCATCCAGGTGTTTGGAAAGGACCGGGAAAGAGGCCTGAACAGGAGCTGTCACCTATGCCGCGCTGCGCTGAGGAAACAGGAGGGGCCGAGGCCCGCGTGGGCGGGGGACCGTTGACTGCCCGCTGTGGGGCGGGGGGGGGGGGCCGGGCCCATCCCGTGCTCAGGGCCCGCGCGCTGTCTCCCAGCAGGGAGGGGGCCTGTCCGCCCGGGCACGCCAGGGCCCGCACGCGACAGGGCAGGGTCTCAGGTCCAGGCAGGTGCAGCTCCTTGTCGCTCCCTAATCCCCTTCTCAGTGGGCCCCCCAGCCCCTGCACGGGGTCGGGGGGAGGTCGATCGCGAGGCGAGTCCCGGGAGGCGCTGCTTCTGCGCACAGCAGGGCCTGCTGCCGATGGTGCGGGCCTGTGAACGCGGCCCCGGCACCGCTGCTGTTGGCCTCGGGTGAGCACACGAGGAAACCGATGGTCTGTTTCTCTGCTTGCAGTTAGACTGCACGTCGCCCAACTGCGCCCACTGTGAGCTGAGTTAATGCTCCGTGCGCGTCTGACCGGCCTGCCCGGGTTTTCTGCTGACCCTTCCCCGATCTAAGGGGCAGGGGAGACGTGCTTAAGAAACAAAGCGAGGGGACGGGCCCGTCCTTCCAGAGCTCCCCAAGACCGCTGGGCCGGCGCCCGGGCCGCGCACCCGAGGCCCGCGCTACTGACGGCAGCAGGGACGGACGAGCCGGGCGCCCATGCAGACCTGCAGCAAAGCCTAAGCCAGCGGGGCAGGAGGTGGCTTCAGGGCTAGGAGAAGTCGTTAGGCAGCAGGAGAAATGAGGTAGCAAAGCACGCTGTCACCAGGGATATTCGGCAGGACCCAACCGCCCCCGCCCCAGAGAAGGAGGTGGCACCAGACGCCAGGCACTGCGCGTGCCGTGCGCAGGGCGCGTGGCCGCTAGGCTGCACGTGGAGACTCGGCACCCCAGGAGGACTGTGCTCTGTGCAGCGTGTACTTAGCACACGGTGCGGTGCGTACTGCCTGTGCACACTTAGTGTGTGGCACCCACGGAGTGCGCACTGTGCACACACGGCCGGTGAGGGCCCTGTAACTCGGCGGGCGGCCGCCATCGCCCTGCTGAACGTGCTGAACACACGTGCCGACGCGCCCGCTGGCGCGGAAGGGCGGCAGCCACGTTGGTGCAGGGAGGGCTCATGGGTGACGCTGTGCTTTCCGGGCCCCGTGGGCGCGGGACTTCGTCCGCTGCTACTGCGACCGAGCGAAGGCCTCACGTTGCTTCTAAGCCAAAACCGTCAGCTCTGCAGAGGAGTTTCTGGGCCCGCACACACGGCGGCGGCGGACGCTGCGGAAAGCGGCTCGGCGCCCCCCAGACTGTTATCCGCTCGCCGTGTGCTCGGCAGAACGAAGCCCGTGTCTGCCTGCGACGGTGACTGTTCGCACAGCCGGGCATCGCCAGGGCCCCGCTGGAAACGGCCCGGGTCCCCCCGTGGACGCGCGTGTTGCGAGCCCTCCGTGCATGGGCACTGTTTAACCATGAAAGTAAAGAAGTTCTGCTAACACGCGGCCATGTGGACGGACCTCAGCAACATCAGGCTTTAGTAACAGAAACTCATGTACGTGAAATCCCTGGTAGGCGCAGGAAGCAGGTGAGCGGTTCTGGGGGCGATGGGGGTGCCCGCGACGGCGCCACTCTGCGGTTGGCCTGCCCTCGGCTCGGCCTTCGCGAGCGGGTGCATGGCAGCGAAGGCGCCGCGTCAGCAGACCCGCGGGGCCGGGCCCTGCAGGCAGGCTGTGTGCACCCCGCGTTTCCTGGGGACTCCCTGCCCCGTGATGCACAGGACAGGGACTCACGGGGGCCCTCTCCCCGGGTGGGGCCCTGCGCTGCCCCCGGGGGCAGCCCTCGGGGCCCCCGCCTGCCTCAGCCCAGCCGCCGCTGCGCCCCAGGGGTGCGGGGAGCCCTTTCCCAGGACAGACGAGCCCCGCCAACAGCCGGCCGGCCGCTCGGGCCGCAGCTCTGAGCTGATGCGGAGCTTCCCTGAAAGGGGGCGCTTCCCCGAGGGGCCGGGGGCTCCTGGGAGGCTGCCCTGGTCGCTGGCCGCCAGCCAGGCTGTCCCCGTGTGGGTCCGCCCTTGGCCGCTGCACCTGTGCTGGCATGTGGTCAGCAGGCCTCTCCCGGGTCCAGTTAAGTTTGGCGAGGTCTTGCTTGTTTACACCTGAAGTTCTGTGTACTGTTTACCTAACCAGGGGAAGCCACTTGGGACACACACCCAAGGGGAGAAATAAGGTGTAATGGTGCTTCACTGGACATTTAGGAATTTTCGACTTCGGAAATTTTAGTTCCCGGTCGGTACTTGAACTCACCTCATGGCTGGAGCTGCAGTGGTTGAGCTCAGCTGGTGTGACGTTAACTTGTTCTTGTGAAGGTGGCCTTGCACCTGTTGGGCAAATGATGGTGAACACGCTAAACGTAAATGAAGGAAAAACACGTATGCCCTCAGGCCAGAAACCGCCCTGGGTGAGGAGTCGCTGCTGCATCCGGCATCCGTGCTGTGGGCACGGAGGCCAGGAGCCGCCCAGTGCGCCTTCCGCACAAAGACCGGGGACGGACAGATGAGGGCACGCAGGAGCTGGCCTCGGGCGCGCACAGGCGGGCGGCCGACCTTGGCGGAGGGCCCAGAGCCTGGTCGGTGAGCGGGGGTGGGATCCTGTCCTCGTGTGAGGGCCTAGAGGTGAAACTCGAAGCCGTGAACCCTCAAGCATGAGGTCTCGGGGCCTTGAGATGGGAGAGCCTCCCTTGGTACGTCGTCGGCAGCGCCCCCCGCAGGAGAATGGCGGGACAGATTGAACCCGATCCAGACAGAAACTTCTGCTCTGTGGAAGGCCTTGTTCCGAGAATGGAAGAAGCCACAGAGTGAGAAAGTTTTTGCAAAGTGCGTGCCTAGGGGCTTGTATCCAGACTACAGAGAAAATGCTTAAAACCCAGCGATCAGGAAACGGTCCAGCCCTGGCTGGTGAGGCTCAGTGGGTTAGAGCGTGTCCTATTGCGGGTTCCATCCGTGGTCCCGGTGCATAGGGAGGCAACTGATCGATGCTTCTCTCGAATCAGTGTTTCCCGCTGTCCCTCCCTCCCTCTCAAAGCAATGAAAAAACCCTTGGGGGAGGATTAAAAAAAAAATTTTGACTTTTTAGTGAGCAAAGAGGATTTGAACACAGTTCCTCAGAGAAGACGCACCGCCGGCAGTCATCAGGGAAGGCAGGTGGGACCCCGCCGGCGAGGGCCGCCTCCAGGCCAGACCGGCCTCCCCGCGCGCGGGCGCGCGCGCTACCGGCATGCGACGGTGCGGCCGCTTTGGAAAACTGGCAGTTTGTTGAACTCTGAGTGTGCCCCAGCCACCGCCCTGCGCGGTGCCCACCCTGACCCGTGGGAGCAGCGTCCTGGCGGTTCTCGCAGCTGCAGCCCTGCAGACGGCTCGGTGCCTGCAGCCGGAGACTGACAGCTGCTCTCCCTGTGCCCGGGAGGCCCGCTCAGCCCTCGCGGGTCTCCGGTGACGGCAGAGTGAAGGGAGCCAGGGAACGAGACGTGCACCGTGCCGTCCACCGTCGGGCGGTCGGCAGCGAGCAGTGCGTCTGCGGTGCCGGGAGGTGTCTGTCCTCTGGGTGCAGCCACGGAGCGCGGGCGTGTCCGGGCGTCGGACCGCGCTGTAAAACCCTGGAGTAAATCCCGACACCGCCTCCACTGCTGCCTTGCGAGTGGGTTTGCGTCTTCAGGGCCGCGGACGAGCCCGCCGGCTGCCGCGCGCGCCCTGAGTTTCTTTCCTCACTAACCACGAACGTCCCGGTTTATTGTCTCTCGTCCAGAGCGCCGCCCGGGGTTGGGCTGCCGGGAGCTCGTCTTCAGGAACCTCTGCAGGGTCCTCCCCGCCGTCTGTCACGACGTCACGGACTGGGTGGTGGGGACGCGGGTGAAGTCCGCGCGGCTGCTGGCGGCGCTGCTGCTGCACGCGGAGGACCACGCCACGCAGCACCTGGAGCTCCTGCTGCGGACCCTGCTGCTGGCCTGCGCGGACGAGGAGCCGGCCGTGGTGCGCAGCGTGAGTGGCCTTTCCCGTCGCACGAGGCGGCAGGTCCCGACTTCGCGGGCGCTCCGGTCCCAGCGGCCCCCGCGCGGCGTCGCACGGGGCAGCCCCAGCGTGCGCCCGCCCCCACGCCCCCCCGCCCCCGGGCCGTGCGCCCTCTGCAGCACCACGCGCTCCCGCCCGCCGCACTTGCTGCCTTAGAACCAGGGGCGGGGGGCGCCGGGGCGCCCGCACTCTAGCCCCGCGCCCTGTCCCCGCAGTGCGCCGGGGCCGCGGAGCTCATCGGGACGTTCGTCAGCCCCGAGGTGTTCCTGAAGCTGCTGTGGCCGATGCTGAAGAAGTCGCCCTCCGCTGCTGGCCTCCTGGTCCTCGCCTCGGCCATCCAGGGCTGCCCGAGGGAAGCCCTCCGGCCGCACCTGCAGGCCATCGCCGCGGAGCTGGCCGGGGCTCCCATCCGGCACGGGTCCGAGAAGGTGAGAGCGGGGGGCGCCGGTCCATGCAGCTGCGGGGCGGGATCCGAGTCGCAGAGCCAGGGGGACAGAGGGGACGCCTCCTTTTGAAAGGCGCGCTGGCGGCTGCCGCCTCCACTCCAGGGGATGATATCCCTGCTTCCCTTTTCCCAGACGTGGTTCTGGCGCGAGCCAGGAGCGTTCACCTCTGGGAGGGCACGGCTGGGAGTTTGCGGTGGGGTTTGGATGTGCGCCCTACACGCTCCGCGGCCAAGAAGATGTCGTTCGGGTCTCGGTGTTGCTTACAGAACAGCCTGGCCTTTCCGGCCCGCAGCCTTTTGGCACCGGGGACCGATTTCCTGGGAGACGATTTTTCCACAAATGGGGGGCGGGGGGGCTCCGGAAATTCGCGTGGTTGCACCCAAGCTCACCTCCTGCCACGCGGCCCGGTTCCTGACAGGCCCGGCCAGTCCTGGCCCACGGCCTGGAGGTCGGGGACCCCACTGTCACCCGTCGAGTTCGGGCTCTGTGTGTGGCTCCGTGGCCACCAGCCAGTGTCCCCAGGGAAGCCTCCGTGGTCCTTTGGAGGCGGGGAGACGCCCTTCTAACCCAGTCCCCTCACAGGAGCGTCTCTGCACGTGCGGGGCGCCCGCGGGTCGAGGCTGGACTCACGCTGCACTCCTGCCGGGCGACAGAGAGGCCATGCCTCAGCCACGCCCTGCTCTGGCCTGGGTGCGCGCGGGCACGTGTGTGTCTGTGTGAGCGTGCGTGTCTGTGCACACGCACGCAGGTGTGAATGTGTGTGCATACACGAGTGGGAGCACACGTCCTTCAGAAGCAGCTCGCGTTTCTGCAATCCCCTGCAGTACCTTAAAAACAGACCATGATGTCTTTCAAGAAACAATTGAAACCTGAACCCCCCCCCCCCCCCGTGTGAAACAGAGGCCCCCAGGGGCGTGCGGAGCTGTGGGCGAGGCTTGGCGGGCGGTGGCCCCAGGCATCCCCCCCGCCCCCCGCGAGGACCCCGGGCTCAGCGCAGGGAGCCCATCCTCCTCATCGAAATGTTGGTTTGGTGGCTGGACCGAGGAGGCCGTGGCGACATCGGGGTAACTCTCCCAGTCACGGGCTCCTCGCCGCCTCCGCCGCCGCGGACGTGACTGTCCCGCACTGTCCCTGGAGAGCCCCTGCTCGGAACAAAGCCACTGCGACCACTCCCACTGTGTCTGTTTTTCATTCCCGCACTGCGTGTGTGTCAGTAGACGTTGGGGGTTCTCCTGTTAAACACAGAGAAACGCGCCTGTCTCCCCCGAGCCGCCGTGGTGGTCCCGGCGGAGCCAACAGCGCGGGTCGTGCTGAAGGGCTGCTTGCGGATGGTGGCCCTGCAGGCAGAGGTTAGGGGCCATTCAGAAGCCAGACAGTCACGCTCAGAAAACCAGCCGCCCAGGCCCAGGAGCGACTGGGCTGTGGGAGGGTCGGGGCTGGGAGGTCACCGCCGCCTGGGGCGCCCGCGGGGCCGGCAGGCAGAGGCTGGGCCTGCCCCGGCGGCCGTGTGCCGTTCGGGAGGCCGCGCTGTGCCGCGGGGGAGTTCGTTTTTGTCGACCACGCGGCGTCACGGAAACGTTGAGGTGCACGTAAGTCCAGGAGAACGCCCCGGGCACGCGTCTCCAGCTTCCACGGGGGCCGCCGCCGGCGTTCTCGCCCGGCCTGCTATGCTCCCCTTTTCTCAGCCTCGCGTGGGGTGGGGGGTGCCCCGGAGCAAACGCACGGGCCTGCTCACTTCACTAGTGGGCGCTCTGCTACCACGTAGTGTCACTGACACGTGAGAACTTTTAAAAACGTGAGGGAAAAACCAGTAAGCAATTACCCGAAGTAACGGGTCCGTGGAGTCCCAGTCTGCTCAGTTGCCTGTTGTCTAAAAAACGCCGCTTAGGGTCGACGGGCTGGGCTCCGCGGCCGGCACTGCGGCGCGGCCGGCGTGGGCCCGGGGCCGGCGGCTGACGGCCCTCCCGCTCTGTCCGCAGCTGCACTACGGGGAGAACCTGCTGCTGTGCGTGCGGGCCGTGGTGGCCGGGGGCCGCGAAGACTGCCGGGGGTGCGGCCTGCCGCTCCTGCAGGTGCTGCTGACCGTGATGGCGCTCCCGGGGGCCTCGGGCCTCAGCGACCAGGTGAGCCCGCGGGGCCGCCCGCTCCTGTGAATCTCGGAGACGAGCGCTGAGTCCCGGCGAGCGGCCTCGGGGGAACGCAGGCCCCGGGCCCCTCCAGCTGCCTGGGGTGTCCGTGGGGAAGGAGGTGTCCTTGCCCAGCCCCGGTAGGTTAGTGTCGGGCAGTTGCCCGCATAGTTCAAGCCTGTCCAGAGTCCTGAAGCCCCCCCGGGCGCCCACCTCTGCTCTGCAGGACGTGAGGACGACTTGGGGGCTTGCGGGGAGCTCGCGGCTGCTCTCGGGCCGCACGCCCTGTGACCACGCGCCCGTCTGCCTCGTGACTGGGGTGCGGCTGGCGCTGCTGTCACCGGAGCGGAATCCAGGGGGGCCGGGACCTGCAGCCCCGGGTCCCCAGGACATGCCTCTGGGGTTTCGTTCTGTTCCCTGCTCTCGGGGACAGGGGACCTGGCGACCCCAGCGGTCGCTGGCTGCGCGGGGGCTCTGAGCAGGGAAGGGGATTGTCCAGCCTGTGCCCCGCACTTGCAGGTTCAGGAGACCATGGACGCGCTGGCCGCGGCAGAGGGCGGAGGTGGCAGCCAGGACCTCTACCGCGAGCACGTGGGCCCCCTGCTGGCATGGCTGGCCGGCTCCCAGCAGGACTGGACCGTGCACTCCCCGGAGCTGCAGCAGTTCGGTGTGCTGCTCGCCCACGCAGGTGAGCCCGGTGCCCCGGCGACTGCGCTGAGCCGAGGCCACTGTCCGGAAGCTACGCCCAGCCACCGCCCCCCGGGCAGAGTGGGCGCGTGGGAGGCTGAGCCAGCCGCGCTGGAGCTGGACGGGGCTCTTGCGTGGCCTGTGATCCTCGGACGTGTCCCGGGCTGTGTGGAGCTCGGCGGCAGCGGGTGGCGGTGGCGTGGCTGTGGGAGCCCCAGGCTCACCTTGCCCACGGGTCCTCCGCCAGCGCCCGGGAGACCTGTCCCCGGAGCGAGCCGCACCGCGCCCTGGTTCTCAGGCACAGAGGTGGCGTGTACACCTCAAAATGCAGTGAGGCTTTCCGTACAGTTGTGTAGTGATTTGCTACGTACGGGGGTGGGGACCAAAGTAGGCTCATAGTCGTGAGGATGCAAAACAGTTCTCTCTCGTGTTACTTATCGATTGTTGTAGTTCCCTCCGAACACCTGTGACCCTGCGTTCCCGCCCTGCGTGTCCTGTGCTGTTCGGGGCGGGGGGCGGAGTTGGTGGAGAAGTCAGCTGTGTCTCCACGAGCCTCTCAGAGCCGATCTCCGTCCTGGAAGCCTCAGGCCGCCCCCCGTCCCCTCCCTCCCCCGGCTGCAGCAGGTGCTGGGGCAGATCCGGGGCCGCCGGGTCCCTGCTGTCGCCGCGGCCGGGCCTCCTGCTAGCCGGTGGTTGTCCCTGGACAGTGCCCTCACCTGACCGCGGTTCCTCAGGGCCCTGACGCTGCGAGACCTGGGACAAACCAAAACTGTCCCTTGTCAGCCGTATGCAAAACCACGTTTCCACGTCTGAAGGCCGGCGCCGGCCCCCGTGGCAGACGCCGCTCCCCGGCCGCCCAGCCTCGCGCTCCTCTGCTGGGAGCGGCTGTGTGGCCGAGGCTGCTGAGCGGGTGCTGCCCAGCCAGAGAGCTCCCTCGCCCCTCCCCCGGGCCCCTCACTGGGCCGGGCGTATTCAGTTTCGAGTGTGTGCTGAACGTTTCCCAAACAATTTCACAAATCAGACGGGAAAGCCAGGCTTCGAGTGTGCCGTGCCCGCGGGGTCTCCTAAGACCTGCTGTTCCGACTTGGAATTTTAAAAAGGATCTTTCATGGTGGGAGCGTAACTGATTGACACCTTGGAAGACAAACCTACGTGGGCCCCCATCCCACGTCTCAGCAGGAGGATGTTCACAGCGTAAGGGTGAGCGACGAGAGCTGGTCTCAGAGCTGCAGTTCAGCGGCCCCAGCTGGGCTTCCCCTGGTGCCCTGTGTGCGTGCGTGTGCCTGTGGGGCGTGCGCGCGTGCCGCTGTTCGCACGTGTGCAGGACGTGCGCGGCTGTGCGCGGAGTCTCAGAGGAAGTCGGCCTGCTTCACCCGGTGCTTGGGAGTGTGGGGGATGCTTGCGTTCTTCTTTATGCTTCGCTTTCCTGTATTTTCCAAGTTTTCTTCATGGAGCACGTACGGCTGTAATGAACAGGAAACAAAGCAGTTAAATATCTTTTACCCAGTAAATTCCGTCTATTTCTTATATACAAAAGTTCTGTGGGAAGATATTTTTTTCAGTTTGATTGTAAAATATTTATACACGGAGAAATGTGACTGTCTGAGCTTTGGAAAGCCGGGGGCTGCGAAGGAGCGAGGCGGGAGCTCACAGCCGCGGTCCAGCGCGAGGCCGCGCTTCCGGAGGAGCCCCACGCAGGGCAGAGCGCCGCGTCCGGGGCCCAGGCGGGGAAATGCAGCCCGTTCATGGTGGAGAAGTGTGGGTTTGAACCGGGAAGCCATGTTCCGTCTATCAAATCAGGCCCACAGTTAACAGTGCACCCGCGGTGGTGCGGACCGGGAGCCGCGGCGGTGTGCCCAGCGGCAGTGGGCGGCGCCAGAGTTGATGCTTCTAGGGTCACCCATGTCTCCCGAGCCTGCCGTCCGGCAGTCACGCTGCTGGGCATCTGTCCTGAGGAAGTAACGCTAATGAGGGAGAAAGCCAGGTGCCGGCGACATCCAACCGCATGTTTAACAGCAGAAATTGGAAGGGGCCCAAACACCTTACAGGAAGTTACCGGCACCATGACAGCCACTGAAGCCTTCAGGGCGACACAGGAAGCACACGTGCTGCGACGCCGCAGGAGGTGGGCTGCAGGCAGCCCTCCGCACGTCCTCAGCGAGGAGCATGCTGGGAAGACACGCGGAAGCGTCCAAGGAGCAAGCTCCAGTTTGGGGGGTCTGTCTGTTCAGCGTTCAGCACACCGGCCAGTGTCCCACCTCAAACCCCCAGCGGGCCCCTCCCGCGTCTGTGGGCAGGGGCGGTGGCCCCAGGGACGACCTTGACCGTGGAGGTTATGTTCTGTTCTCTGTTTCTGCCAGAAGATGCCTTGTTTCCAGTTTGTTAAAATGCAGAGAGGTGAAAAAAAAACAACTCAGGCCTGGAAGTGGGGCGTGTGGGGACGATGCCAGCGGACACGCGGGGCGGCGGCCGCCCGCTCCCGAGCCTCAGCGTGCTCCTCTGGGCCCGGCCCCGCCCTGCCTGCGAGCGCCAGCCTGACCCAGCTGTGTGAAGGCCTTGCTGGACACACTCACTTTAAAGGGCAATGAGAAAAAACTGATTGCCAGATGAGAAGGGCTGGGCCGGTGGTCAGGAGGGCCGGCCGCGGGGAGGGGCGGCCCCGGGGCGGCCCCTTGCCAGCCCTGGACACTCCCCGGCATTTTCACTCACGGTGACACTGCGCATCGGTGACCTTTGTGATGCGTCTGGGCCACAAGCTCCCAGCCTTCTCAAAGAGTCGGTGGTTTCCAGCGAGGCCCCGAGTGGCCCGCCCACCCCGAGACACGCTATGTCCCCAGGGACTGGCTCCTGCTGGGTGTCACGCACACACGTGGGGGTCCCTGGGGGTGCCTCCTAGACCATGAGTCATGACCCACGGTCGCGCGTTTCCTGCCTCACTTTAGTGGGAGCACTTGTTTAATGCTGATGTCAGGTGTTGGGAAGGACGTGTGTTTCCATCTGTGGCGGGGGGTGGGACCCGCCGGCTGCCCTGTCCTCTCTGCAGGAAGCAGGTGGGCGGGTGGTGTTTCCTCCTTGGACAGGGAGCCGCCAGCTTCCGTCTCTGCACAGACTTAAACAGGCTGGGACGACCTACATGAACCCATGGTACTCACCGTGTGGACGCGTCCCGCCTGACAGCCACCGTGGCGTCTCTGGTTGGTGCAGCTCCGGGTGGATGCACTGACCCCCTCCGGCCACTTCCCCGTCCCGCTGGGTCATCTCCGGCTGGAGGCGCGTGAGGCTGGAGGCGCTTTGCCTGCTGCCTGGCAGCCGTGGGCATCGGCAAAGCGCCGGGAGCCGGGAGTTCCAGGCGGCCTCCGTCATCAAGGACGGGAGTTGGCAGCGGGCACGGCCTGGCACGTGGCGGGAGCGGGGATGCTGTGACTCGAAGCCTGTGTCTGCGCTCTGTCACGGCTCCAGGGGTTCCGGTGCCAGGCGCCATGGCCTGCACCCGAAGCCCCGGCGGCATTGGGAGATGCGCCGCGTTCCCCCACCGAGCAGCCAGTGTGGGCAGCGAACAGCTTACCTGATCGATTTTGGTTGATACCTAACTCATTGTTTGACTTTAATTTTTTAAGAACTTGGAAAAATGTAAGAAAGTAGTTTACAAACTGGATGATTAGTCGGAGGCTGAGCGTTCTCAGTGACTCCCGGTCGGTCCTGCAGAAGGGACCCTCGCCCTGCCGCTGGCAGGGCCCGCCCGTCTCGGTGACGGGCAGGAACAGGCGCTCTGCTCTGTGTTGCAGGTCCAGCGCTCGGGGAGGCGCTGCCCCAGCTGGTCCCCATCCTCCGGAGCTGCCTCCAGCCCGACAGAGACCCCCAGGTGCGCCTGAAGCTCTTCACCCTCCTGTCCCGGGAGCTGCTGAGAGCGAAGGAGACCCTGGACTCCCAAGGGTACGTGGCCCCCACCCCCCGCTGCGGTCGCCCCATGCTGCCCCCGCCACGGAGGGCTCAGGCGGCAGCCAGGGTGGCCCCTGCTGCCACAGTCATGTCCCCAGGCAAACAGCGAGGTCAGGGCGGTGAGTGCCCCGCACGGGGAGGCACTAAATCAAAGGCGCTTTAGTGTGGCCATTAAAATTCCATTGAGTGAAAAAGTTTCAGGGAACATTAACTATTAATGGTTTATGTATTAGCTGTTCTCCGGTTTAAAAGCTTTTCGGTGCCGTTCAAACCTAACAGAGGATTGATGGAATCCCCGTGGATGGGGGAGCCTGCGGAAGGGCTTTCAGGCTGCAGCACGGGCTGCCGGGGGCCGGCTCTGAAGGGAAGGAAGGGGGCCTGAGACCCCTGGGGGCCGGGGGAGCCGGTAACTCAGCCGACGGGCCAGGGCGGGGCCTGCGGGCCTGCATCCGGCCGGGGCAGCGGCTGCGAGCTGTTGGGGGCCGTCCCCGGAGGGAGCCGCCCGGGCAGGGCAGAGCCCCGCTGTGCTCACGCCGCCACCGACAGCGGAGACGCGTCCTGCGAGAGGGCAGGGTCGGCAGACCCTTCTTCCCTGGTGCCGCACCGAGCACTCCGCCCTTGGGCCTCGAGCCTGACGTCTTGCTGCAGGAACGCTGGCTTCCGGCTCGTCCGCAGAAACTCGGGGCTCAGCAGGGACCGTGAAAGCAGCTGAGTGCAGCCCTGGCTGCCTTCCCGGCAGCAGGCGGACCCTCCTCGCCCGGACCCCCTGCAAGCCCGTCTGCCTGGAGCCGCTGCTCAGCCCTGTCCCCAGGGACGGTTACTCTGCAGTTGGGACGAAGTTCCCGAAAGAAGCCGCGCTGAGCTTCGAGCTGAAGGGCGTCAGTATTGGGAGAAGAAAGTCGTTCGATTTAGCTCTTCAGGCGGGAACGTTGGCTCTCTTTACAGGCAGGGAAGGTTAAACAACACCCGCCTGGTTTTGACCACTTAGCATTATGAAGTGGTGACTGTAAAACGTGTTGACTCACTGGAACGGACGCAGTCGAACGGGAGCCATGGCTGACGCCCATCTGTCACAGTGTCCGTCCTCGGGCTCTGCCCGGGGCGGGGGGGCGTGTGGCTCGCACCCGGCGTTTCCACCGGCCTCCCAGTCAACAGAAGCTCTGAGGCGGCAGCAGGGACGCCCAGGTCCCGGAGGAGGATAGGCCGTCCCATTCTTGGGGCACAGGGGGCAGCACGCTCGGAACAAGAGCCTGAGCGGCGTGCCCTCGGGCCGGTCCTGCTGCCCCGACTTCTCCGTGACGGCCCCGGGCGGGAGGCCCCCAGGGCACGTGTTCGCGGGCGGCGGCGGGCGAGCTCCGACCTGCTTCGTCGTCGGCTGGGCACTGGGCGCGGACCCCGTGTGTCTTCTGTGCACGATGGAATCCGTGTTTTGCAAGCTGGGTGCTTTCACTCCCCAGCACGTTCGCGCCTCGGAGGGCCTCTCAGACGAGTTGGGCGCTGCGCACACCCACTGCGCGTCTCCGGGGGGCCAGCACTGCCCCTCAGGTCGTCTGGCCACGCCAGGGGACCGCCTCGGAGACAAGCGCAGGGTTCGGTCTTTCTGCAGAGCCCTCCTGTGTGTCACGTTGCAGCAAACAGCAGTTCCCTATGATGCAACACAGGGGCGACCGAACTGAACGCGAGTAAACCATCCTGAACCAGACACACTTTCCAGGTGTGCGGCTGCCCCTCAGGGCTGGCCCAGCAGTGCCCCCTGCTGGAGGCTGCGGCCCCGCACGGCAGGCAGTCTGCGCCCAAGGTGTTCTCAACGCTGGGGCCAGAGCGCGGAGCCGCCTTTGACCTGGGCTTTGCAGTAATGCTGGCAAACGAGTGAATGAATTGCTCGTTCCGGAAAACACGCCGCGGCCTGTGCGCAGAGGCCCGTGGCGGCTTGTCCCTGGGGGGCACTGCGAGGAGCCTGGCGCCTGCGGCACGGAGACACCGGGCGGCAGGCTGGGGTTCCACTCCGTTTCTGTCCTGATGGCACGTCTCTGGCAGGTCACCGTGGAGACGAAGCCCCTGTGGGTTGGAGGGACATCCACGTCTCCCTGTGGCGTCACTCCCGGGGTCCTCGCTGAGGTGGAGGGAGCGTGGTGGGGGCCGTAGGGCAGTGTCCGTAGGATCGTCATACATGGGAGTGACGGTTGCCGCTCCTGGTGACGTGTCTCAGGTGTAGCTTGTCCTCCTCAGAGCTGGGGGACTGACGGACGCAGCCCCTGCCACATGGGTGCCGGGCCCCGGGGTTCTCAGGAGAAGCCAGCAGGGGCCCGGGGGATGACGGCCAGCTGTGCCCCCACCCCCGGGAGCGGAGGGCTCCCTCGCTCGGGCGTCCGCTTCCGGCTTCACGTCTGCCACCTGTGCTGGGCGTGGCCCTCTGGCCTCCTCACCGGCCTCCCATCCTCCCTCTGCAGGCAGCTTCACAGCCACCTCGACACCCTGATAGAGGACGTGGTGGCCCCCAACCTGCAGTGGCGAGCAGGGAGGACGGCCGCGGCCATCCGCACGGCCGCCGTGTCCTGCCTCTGGACGCTCCTCAGCAGCGAGGTGCTGTCGTCCACACAGGTAGGACTCGGGCGTCGGGGCGGGGGTGGGGGGGCTCGCCCGTCTCCGGGGTCTCCGGGGCCGCGGCAGGAAGGCGCCCGCGGCAGTGCTGCAAGGGCCTCGGCAATGGGAGGAGCCGCCCGGGGGACGAGCCGGGGGCGCAGGTCTGGGGCCCGCCCGGTGTTGGCCTTGGCTGTGAGGCTGACACAGGGGGAACGCTGCTCCGCACGAGGCAGAGGCTTCCGTCGCAGGAACTCGCCGAACGGACGGCCCTGGGCTCTCTGCGCTGTGTGTGCCCCGCCCCCCCCGTCCTGCCAGCACGGGGGTCGGGGAGACCGCAGAGCGGGCGTGAAAGCCTCGGGCCCTGCTCTCCTGGGGGCAGCGCCTCGCCTCGGGGCGGGGGCTCCCCTGCGAGGACGGCTCTCACTGACGTGAACGTGTCCCAGGCTCCCTCGGACCTGGTGCAGCCGCACAGGGAAGCAGCCGGCTATGTGGGGCTTGGGCCTCAGACTCTGTGGACGACAGATTTTTTTAAAACATCAATGGACCAAGTTAAAAAAAAATTGTTATCTAGATTTTAAAATCCACATTCCCATCTGCTTATGTAGAAATTGCAAATAGTGCCCCGGACTCCGCGGTATTAGTGTGGAAACGTAGCCTCTCCACGTTTGCACCGACCGCAGGTACAGGAGGTGCAGGAGACGCTGATGCCCCAGGTTCTGACCACCCTGGAGGAAGATTCTCCGATGACTCGACTGACTTCATGCCGAATCATCAGTGCATTTTTAAAAACCTCTGGTGATGCGATCGATCCAGATAAACTCATGAAGATTTACCCTGGTAGGACATTTTTCTTTTCCACAGCACGTGTGTGTGTGTTTAACAGCTGTTCCTTTCATAGGAAAATCGGGAAATGCTACTTTGACTTCTGGCCAAGCTGCTGCTAAGAGCACAGAGAGGGTAGTGATGCCCAGCAGCGCTGAATGGCTGCCGCGAGGAGCAGGCCGAGGGGCCAGAGCCGGGGCGGGGCCCGGCGGGGGCGGGGCGGGCGCTCGGGTCCCTGCAGCAGCCAGGGTGCAGCCCCCTAGCGTAGGGGCCCCGCGGCCTGTGCACAGGCCTGGGCGAGGCGTGGGCTCCCCGCCGCCGAGCGGAACGGTGAGCAAAGCGGCCGCCCCCCAGGTCCCTAGGAGCAGGGGGCTGGCGTGAGGAGGGAGCCAGGGTGCGCCCCCACCCCTGGAGCGAACGTGGGTCGCCCACCATCTCTGAGTGGTTTTGCTAGAAGGTGTTTACGCTTCTCAGAAAGAAGCTGAGGGTCACAACAGCACACAGTGGTGAAGAACATGTGGGACAAGCCCACCACCTGTTGCAGGAAGACCCGTGGGAGTGAGGCGCACGCTTCTGGGGCAGCGCCCTCGCGGGAGGCAGAGCGTTGGGGGCGGGGCACGCAGTGTCTGAAGTTGCGTCTCCTAAACCAGTTTTCCTCATTACCCAGGCTTGTTGTATGCCACAGATACTTAGTAATTTTAAAAAGGTGGTTTTAAGAGTCCTTGGAAATGAAGAGTGGTTGCTGAAATCTCAAGCTCGGTGCCCTGGCTAAATGGCAGCCTGGCGCTGGCCAACCCAGAATCCCGGGTGGGCGGGTAGTGGCCGGGTCGGTGCGTGGTGCCGCCCCTGCCCCCACCCCATGCTGTGTCTGCTGAGTCTCCAAAGCCCACCCAGCTGGGGGCCAGAGGGTTCCTGCAGGTCGTATGGGGAAAGCGTGCACGGGATAAAGCCGGCCCGTCGGTGCCGAACACCCTGCCTGGGGGGAAGGTGGCGATTCTATCCTCGGCAGCCAGGTGGTCTCGTCCTGGGGGCTTGGCAGAAGCAGCTGACAGGGTCGGTGGCTATCATGTCACCAGGCCCTCAGCTCTGTCCCCAGAGTCAGGAGGGCAAGGCCTGCAGGGGCCCCTCCTGCGCCCTCTGCTGGTCGGGGGCGGGTGGAGGGGCTCAGCCAGGCAGGACGCCTGTGGCTGACAGGCTTCCGCTCTGCGCATAATGGCGGCGAGTGCGCCGGGGCCCCCAGGCAGACGCGGGGCTGAGTGCAGAGGGGCTCGGGCCGGTCACCCCTGCGCCGTGTCCACGGCGCCCCCTCCTACCTGCACCTGTGTGCTCAGGGTGCAGGGCGTGGGCCCGGGGCCCGGGTGAGGCCTGTGCGGGCGCCTCGGCCCACACCCTGCCCTGCCCGCCCTGCCCGCCCTGCAGAGCTCCTCAAACGTCTGGATGACGTGTCCAATGAGGTGAGGCTGGCGGCAGCCTCCGCCTTGGTGGCCTGGCTGCAGTGCATCGGGAAGGACGACAGGAAGGCTTCCTACCAGAGTCACATTCAGCACCTGTACAAGGAGCTCCTCGTGTACCTGGATGACCCCGAGGGCGCCGTCCAGGACGCAGTCTTGGGTAAGCGCGCTGGCGGCCTGCGCTCACGGAGCCCGTTCCACGTGAATGTAAATGAGTGCGTGTTTGGAAGGTGTATTTTCCTAGTCAAACTACTGGGCAAGGAGGGTGTCCCTGTTTTACGTTTCCTGCGCTGTGCAAAAATTTTTAGTTTGCTGTGGTTCCGTTTGTTTTTCTTTTGTTGCCATTGCCAGAAGAGACATCCAGACAGACTCTGCTAAGAGCTGTGCCAGGAGGTTACTGCCTGAATTTCTTCCAGGAGTTTTGCGGTTGCAGGCCTTGTGTTGAAGTCTTTAGTCCCTTTCGAATTTGTTCTTATACGCCGTGTGCGAGGGTGGTCTAGCTTCATGCTTTTTGCACATATCTGCCTACTTTTTGGACGGACTGCCTTTACCCCATTGTATGCTCTTGCCTCCTTGCTCGTAAATTAAGTCCTTCTGCGCGTGGGTTTGTTTCTGGGCGCTCTCCTCTGTCCCGCTGATCCGTGTGTCTGTTTTTACGCCAGTACCAGGCTGTTTTGATTTCTGTGGCCTTGTATTGGCTTAATACTTATTTCTGGCATCTTGGGGGTGTTTGCTATTTTACAGAGGTACTCAAAGCAGGCAGTGGCCTGTTTCCCGAGCTCCTGGCGAGGGAGACGGAGGCTGTGGTCCACAAGCACCGCTCTCCCACCCGCTGCGAGCAGCTCCTGCAGCACGTTCAAGCTGGGCTGCCCGCCCCATGACCGCGGTGCTGCCGCTGCCGCCGGGCACGGACGCCAGGCCCTCGCCCTCACCGGGGCTGGCCCTGTGGCCTCCGCACCTCACCACAGCCGAGGGCACGGACGAGAAGGACAGCTTTGCCAGCAAGGAGGATGTACTTCCTTAGAAAAATACCCAGGACTTTTCAAACCCAGCAGTTTCTGAAATAACATTTATTGAGTGGCTCTCTATTTGTATGTGCTGTTTATATGGTTCACTGGAGATCTGCCCAGAGTCTTCAGCTAATTTGAAATGAGGACTCAGCTCTGCACCCGGGCAGCCAGACCCAACCTTGCTGCTTCTCGCAGCGCTGCGTGCACTAGGTTCAGGGACTTCCGCTTCTGTCCTGCTTAAATGCCCACCAAGGAAGGTCTTGACCATCTGAAAAAAAAAAAAAAAAAAAAAGGCAAGAGGATTTAAAAGAAATTGCGTTCTTTTTCTGGATTCTGCCTACTGAAACTAAATACCTCAGTGAACAGACTAAAGGAATGTGAAATCTTAAGAACTATTATCAGTGAAAATTTCCCCACTTAAAAATATACTGGAACTTAAAATGTTTTGTGGACCTATTCAGCCAAATACCTTTATTTAGATCAGTAATGCTGACAATTTGAAAATAGGAAAATAGGATATTTAATCAGATTTTGGTTGCTGTCTTATAAATAGCAGTAAAGTAAAATTCTATTTTATTCTCTAGCACTTTTTACACCCAAGTGCCTGAAAGATTTCATTTTAGCTAGTGATTATTTCTATAAGCCAAATACATATGTTAATACAAGGGAGGAAATGCTGTATTTTCCAACAATGAAACATTAACACTTATGTTTGGTGTTTGAAACTTAATTAAAAGTATTTATTGTAATTATTTTATATGCCTGCCTTTATGTGTTTTGGTAATTAATAAACTTTTTTTTTCCAGAAGTCGCTCGTTTTTTCCTTAGATGCAGCCTGCTGGGAAGCCAGCCTCAGGGTTTTCTGGGCCTGCGCCTGGGCAGGGCGGCCGCTGCTCGGTGCCCAGCTCTCTGTGCGCACCAGGGGGCAGCAGCTCCACGTGAGAGACTGGCAGGGTGGCAGCCAGGGGCCCCCGGGCTC
This sequence comes from Pteronotus mesoamericanus, assembly GCF_021234165.1. Taxonomy (NCBI): domain Eukaryota; kingdom Metazoa; phylum Chordata; class Mammalia; order Chiroptera; family Mormoopidae; genus Pteronotus; species Pteronotus mesoamericanus. The sequence goes on along the minus strand of NW_026554998.1, from coordinate 4,585,391 downwards.
GCTGTGGGGAGGCGGCAGTGTCGGGACCGGGGACAGTGGCCTGGAGAAGGCGCGGGGTCTGAATGCACAGCCCTGGCCCCACGGGGTGTGTCCCCTCTGAGCCTCGTTCCTATGATTGACAGCTACAGGGATTTAGGAAACCTTCAGGCCCGGTCTTGCTCAGGTGTGGGTTCCCGAATTGCCCTTCGCCTTCTGTATCCTCTGCCTTTTCCTCCCTCAGCCTCACCCGGAAACCTGTCAGAAACGCCCAGTACGCCCTGGCCGGCGGGCTCAGTTGGCTGGAACGTCATCCCGTAAATCGAAAGGTTGTGGGTTCCATTCCCAACCTGGGAACATGCCTGGGCCCAGCGATGATTCTACCCCTTCCTGTCTCTCAAGTTAATGAAAAAATGTCCTGGGGTGAGAATAAACAAACAAATGCCAGCGTCCAGGCCTCAGCCCCGACCGCCTGAACCCGGCGGCGGGGCCCCGTGGTCCGCCCTGCAGGGGCCTCTGATGCCCCTGAGGCGTGGCCCCCGCCCCGGGCGCCGCGCATCCTCCCGCCCCGCCGGAGGCCCCGTCTTCTGTCCTAGGTCGGCCGTTCGGTGTCGCAGGAGCCAGCGACCAATGGCAGCGGGCGTGGCGGACAGGAAGCGCACGTAAGGCCTCGGCACCCATGTTGCTGATGGTTTCCTTCGCTGTGCAAAGAATTTTTCATCTGATAACAGTTCCATGTCTGCACTTCCTTTCTCTTATGGCTCTCGCCTGAAGACGTACCCGGAGAGATGCTGCTCAAGGCGACGCTGAGAGTTCGCGGCCTGTGCTGTCTCCTAGGAGTTGGACGGTTTTAAGCCGAAGACTGAAACATTTAATCCACTCTGAGTCTGTTCTTGTATCCGGTGTAAGGAAGCGGCCCGACCTCACGTGTTGCCGCCTCTGCCGCCGCTCCGCTGCCCACAGCCCCGAGGGCTCCTCTCGGGCTCCGCTTCCCTTGCCCTCCGCCTGCGCGTATGCCAGTGCCCTGCTGTCCGATTCCTGCAGCTTCATCGGGGGGCGCGCGAACCCTTGAACTTTGTTCTCTGTCAACAGTTCTTTGGCTCCTTGGGGTCTTCTGTGATTTCATATAAACTGTAGCGTTAGTTCTCATTCGGAGAAGAATGCCTTTGGTATTTTGATAGGGATGCACTGAATCTATGGTTCTAGGAAGTGAAGACATTTTAACAATCCTTCCAACCAAGAGTAAGGCACCATTTTCCATTTATTTGTACCTTCAGTGTCTTGCAGTTCTGAGAGGGCAGGTCTCTCACCTCTGCTTTTTTTCTTTTTTTTTTTAAATTGATTTTCTAGAGAATGGAGAGCGAGGTCGCTGTTGCTATTACACTCCGGTCGCCTCTTGCCGGCGCCCTGACCGGATCACGCCGCACCGGGCCGGACGGGCCGACGCTCCAACCACCCAGGCCGCCCCCGCCACCCCCGGCGCCTGGTTCTTCTCAACCCCTGAACCCACGGCGGCGCGGCGGGACCCCGGCTCCGTGACTGCCACTGCCCGCTCCCCGCTCCCCGCTCCCGGGGTCAGCCACTCAGGCGACGCCTAATTCCAAGACTGGAAACCACCCCTTCGGAGCCGCTCTACCCCGCCGCCTCCCGCGACCTCCCGGCCCCAGCGGGTGGCGCCTGTCGCCGCAGCCTCGCCTCGTGCGCACGCGCAGGGTCTAGCCCTCATTCCCAATGGCCCTTGCGGGGAGGCGCGGCCATGTGACCCAGGCTTGGCACGGGGGCGGGGCAGGGTGTGCAATGGAGCGCGCATGCGCAGACGCGGGGCGTCACGTCCGAGGCCGTGTCTCCCTAGGCCGACGTGGAGCGAGGGGCGTGTCGCAGCCCCTGGGAGGGGCCTGGCGCAGGGCGCCGGTGCGCTGCCGCCGTGGTGCCCTGCGGGGCGGTGCTGCCTGTCCCGGCCCCGCGCTTCTAGCTCCGCTGACGGTGCCCCACGTGCGGGTCGCCCTCGCCGCGGGCCAGCGGCTGGCCGGGCGCTGCGGACTGTGATGTACCGAGGCCTGTCCTCGAGGCCACAGTGACGCAAACAAAGGCGGGGTGGGGCGGGGCAGGGCAGGGCAGGGCGCTCCTCACAGAAGTGCCCGGGCCACAGGGGCGCGGGGAGGAGGCGAGCGGGCTCCCAGCGCGGATCCCTCCGCAGGCAGGTCCGGCGGGGCGCCGGGGCTCGTCGGGGCTCGTGCGCAAATGTGGAGACGGGACGAGATTGTGTCTCCTCAGTGTTCTCCCCCAGGACACTCAGTAGTCACAGGGGGACAGGTGGCCGCTTCGTAGTGGAGAACCTGGAGCCCAGCCTGGGCCCTGCGGCCCAGGCAGAACACGCCGCGGCGAGCCGTGCGCCCGAGGGACGGCCCGGAGGGACTGTCCCCGGAGAGCGAAGGAGGTGCCACGTGCTTCCCAGACTGGCCGGGACCAGTGGGAAACCGTGAGGCGGGGCATTTTCCATGACAGAATTTGCCATAGACGGACTGTCCTTGCCGTCCCCCCACAGTCGTGGCCGAAAACGCAGGCCCAGTGGGATGTGTTGGGAGGTGGGGCCTTGGCGGGCGATTAGCGGAGCCGCAGGAAGGGGCGGGTGCCCTTGTTTACAAAGGAGACCCCAGGGAGCTTCCCCGCCTGTCGCCTGTCACCCGGGCCCTCCCCCGGGGAAAGGTTGGCTTCGTTTTCCCGAGGTGTGAACGGGGAGGGGCCTCCGGGGGCCAGGCTGCGGGGGGCGGGGGGCGCCCGCAGAAACCCTGCCCGCTCCAGGAGCCCCGCGTTAGCGCCGGGTTTGGCGGAGCTCTGCCTGGCTCCGGACAGGGAGCAGGGCCGGCTGCCAGCTGCTCAGCCGGGGGCCTGGGCTGCGCGTGGGGGGCAGCAGCTGCTCCCGCCCCGCCCCCAGGGCCTATTCCGGGGCTGCCTGCGCCGCACACCTCCGGCCGCTTCCTCCGGCCGCTTCCTCCGTCCCCACTTTGGGAAATCTCGTCTCTTGAGGCCTCTCTTCCCACTCCCCACCTGCCTCCTTGCGCTTCTCCACCAACCACTTACGCGGGGCCTTTGGGGAGAGGGAAGGATTCGTGCTCGACGCCCGCGCCGAGGGCTCGCTCGGTCCTGGGCGAGCAGAGCCTGCCGTGTGGTTGGGCGGAAGCAGCAGGCTACAGACAGCGCGCGGTGTCCACTTTTATAAGAATATATGTAAACATACGCAGCAAAGTCACGGAGTAGACATAAAAATGTTGGCAAGGTTTACCTGAATGATGGGGTTAAAGCCATCTATGGGTTTTTTAGTTTTTCAAAATGCTTTCATGTTTTCTGCAGACTTCAGTTATGAGGGTGGCAGTTTGCCCAGAGGCCGAAGCCCCCGGCGCAGACACTGGAGTTTCTTTGTGGGTGCCCCCCACCCCCCTTTCCCCAGGAGGACGGAGGCCCAGCACTGGCCAAGCCAGGTTGTTCCCCGAGCCTCTGGGTAACTTTCCTTCCCCGGGGCTCCGCTGGCCTGGCCTCCTGGTCTTAGCTGACATCTGATCTAGAAGCACCAGGCCTGGGTTCGGGTTTCCCAGCCCGTCCTCCCCCCTCAGGAGTCTGTTTGCAACGGAAAGGCCCGAGCCGCCCCCCAGCTGGAGGGCTGAGCTCACCCGGGACACAGGGCCCTGCCGCTGGGGCGCCCCCAGGACCAGCACTGTCCTGGTCCACTTGTGGCCTGGAGCCTGTGAGCGCCGGCCTGCGGGCCTCGGCCCCCACGCCTCCACTCCCGGCAGGCTGCAGGGGCGACTCCTGCCTCAGTTTCCCTAGCTGTGAAACGGCCCTGCTCCCGGCTGCTCAGCAGCAGGGAGGGGAGAGAACCTCGGGGACAGGCTCCTCGCAGTTGCCGTGTCGCCCGCACCCGCCGGGCCCGGCTGCCGGGATGCCGGCAAACAGGCCCCGTGTCCACGTGCTCACGAGAGACCGGGCCGGGGCTCGGGGGGCACGGGCAGCGCAACCGTCCGTCCAGGTCTTTCCCCCACACGGAGCGTGGAAGAAAAAATTGGAGCCGTTCGAAACCGACAGCCCGACCACAGCTGTGGCGCAGCTGCGACAAAAGCCGGCTCGCGTCCCGGGGTCCGCCGGGGCCCAGGGCTGATTTCCAGGCGGCTGGTTCTGCGCGTCTCCAGAACAGAGGCCACCCAGGCCCCGCCACGCGCTGGAGCCTGGGCCGCTGCGTTACATCGAGCCCTACGGACTGGCCGCCTCGCCGGCCCCCTGCCCGCCCAGACGCGAGCAGGCTTGGGCCTGGGGCGGCGGTCTCCACTCCCAGAGCTAACCCTCCGCGGCCTTCCCAAGTCCCTGTCCCAGCTGAAGGCAGGAGTTCATACTGTCATCATTGTCCTTACACAACAAAGGACGTTGTTCCCTGAGTACTCCCCCAGGGCCAGGCACGCGGAGCGTCAGTGCCCCGTCCCCGGAGGGTCCTGCGAGGCAGGCACTGTTCCCGGCTACGAGGGAGGGGGAGGCCGGGCTCGGAGAGGCTCAGGCTTCAGCCAAGATGGCGCAGCCCCAGCCGCTGCCTCCCCAGCCCACCTCCTCCCATCAACCCCTTGGGGCAAATAACAATGTGCAACCTTCCATCCTTAACGCCCATTATTTTATTCCAGGCCCATGGGTTAAGGTGTGAGGGGGAATCTCTTTGTGGAGGAGGTTTGAATGTGTTTCTTCTATGCCTTAACCTGCTGTATTCTTCAATAGCTCTTTGTAAATAAGTTACAGTTTTGTTTGTATGATGTATAAGTGAAGCCATTTACTTATCTGTATGATACATGTAGGTATCAATGGTGTATAGAAATGTTTGTATACATAATAAATGGTCATGTTTTAATAAATATTTTAAATACATAAAAATTCTAAATATCACATCAAATCAAACATTTATTTTAAAGGTAATTCGTGTTTATCTAAAATTGGCAATAACATAAAACAAGAATTGGCTTGCACAATTGTGGAGGCCAAAGTCTGAGGCCGAGGCAGTGAGCCAGAGACCCAGGAGGGCCGAGGGCCGACGGCGGCCTCTCCGGTCCAGCCTGAGTCCAAAGGCAGGAGCAGGCCGGGTCCCGGGTCAGACAGTCAGGTGGGGAGGGCATTCTGTCCACTCGGCCTCTCACTGCACTGCGGCCTGCAGTGGCCTGGGCGAGGCCCACCCACAGCGGGGCCGGACATCTGCTTGGGTCAGTCTACTGACTGAGGTGTTCATCTCCTCCAGAAACACCCCCAAGGGCAACTATCTGGGCACCTGTGGCCGGGCCCAGGTGACAGGTAAAATCTACCAGCACACCTCCCGTCCTGGTTTGCCTGGAGCCACCAGCCGCTATCTGGGTTGGGGGAGCAGCTTCCCGCCCTCGCTGCCCGCTCAGGGACACAGCCGGCCTCTGCTTTCCTCACAGACCGTCGGGGTGGGCACCTCGGCAGGCAGGGCCTGTCACGTGCCCTCCCTCAGGCAGAGGCGGGGTTTGTGAGGCCATGGGTGCGGTCCGTGTCCCCGGGCCTGCCAGCACGCAGCGCCGTCCCTTCCGGATCACTGCCAGTGGACGGGGCGGGCATGGAGCTGCTCTAATGCACGTGTCTCTGATCGCTGAAGAGCTTCGGCGCCTCCCTGTGCTCTGGGGGTGCACTGAGGTCTCTCTCTGTGGGAGGCTGGTTCTCCTCTGCCCATTTTCTCCTGTGTCCCTTTTTCTTGTCGAATCGCAGGAGCTGCTTGTACATTCTGTTGGCAGCCCCTTGTCTGTTTTATTTTTTATTTATTTATTTTTGCCCCTTGTCTTTTAAGTTTTTGTAAAACCATTGATTTTGAAGGGACGGGGGGTGGGGGGGGGAGAAACATGGGTTTGTTGTTCCAGGTGCTGATGCATTCATTGGCTGATTCCTGCATGTGCCCAGACTGGGGGTTGAGCCCGCAACCTTGGCCATCAGGACGGTTCCAGCCAACAGAGCCACCTGGCCAGGGCGCCCTTGGTCTGTTTTAAACATGCAAATGTCTTCTGCTTGGTCATGGGTCACCAGGCTGCGGGCTGGTTCCCATTCAACACCTCTCATTGTGATGTAATCAGAGCCCTCAGTGTTTCGCCAAAGGGATGGTTTGCCTTTGAGGTTTTGTTTAACAAGCCCTCCTCCCAGTTCTGGGAAAGCGTCTCCTTCAGCATCTTCCTTACACTTTGTAGTGTTACTTTTCATTTAGGTTTCGACTCACCTGGAATACAATTTTGTTTCTTTAAAAATAGTAGTAGTCAATTCAAGGCAGTGGAATCAAGATGCATGTTATAGTACTTTCCTGTACTTTAACATTTCCAAATTTTTAAAAAAAGGTTTTATTATTTTTAGGGACATGGGAAGGGAGGAAGAGGTCAATTGGATGGATAGCTGCCCCTCGCACGCCTCCAACAGGGGACCTGGCCTGAAACTCAGGCAGGTGACCTGGCCGGGAATCGAACTAGGGACCTCTTGGTTTGCCTGCAGGTGATCAATCCACTGAGCCACAGCAGGCGGGGCCATTTCCGAACTTGTAACATTTCTTAAAATAATGAGTTCATTGTGCAAAATACAGATGTTGTCAAATGAGAAAACCAAATTGTGTTGCCCTGCTTGGGTAGAACCACTAGCAGGATTTTCCTGTGCCTTATGCGTGTGCATGCATACATACACGTGTGGAATCGCACAGTGCACCCGTGTGGAGTCGCACTTCCCACTCTAGTCTCTGGGGTGCTGTAAGGTGCCATTTCCTTCCTCAAGGAGCACGGCCTTTGCTCTTGGAGCTGCCTCTCCCCTTCTGTGTTTAGCCTGTAACCTTTCAGGTTCCGGGGCAAGTTCCCCACTGTGATCATTCTCTCGGACTGGTAGTCACCTGCAGAGTTCGTCCCTGCCCTCGGCCGCCTCCTGAGGAGCTGGCGGGCACGCTACAGGTGCGCTCACGGGCCTAGCGCAGCCAAGGTGCCAGGCGGACTCACTCAAACCCACTGGTCCAGACCAATTCCAGCCAGTGCAGACCATTTGGTTCCACACCAACCAGCTGGACCCAGATGAAGCGAACACAAACCAATGGAAGGAAGCCAGTTAGGTGGACTTGGGGCGACCTCTAGGTGCAGAGTGGCCAGTCCAGCACCCAAGTCCTTGTCCAGCAACCCAGGTGGGTGAGGGTTATTCGTGAGGACCCTCAGGATTTTGTTGAGTCCCCTTCATTATCTGGCACCTACCAGGGTCCTGCTGAACCCACCAGAATCTTGTCTGCTCCCTGCACATTGTCATGTGGGTTTACACCTTGCTGGTTCATTATGGCTGAACTTTTTTTTCTTTCTTTCATTTTTTTTTTAAGATTCTTGGGTTGATCTGTAATATCGGGAGAAGGAAGACTGCTTCTGTGACGTTTCCAGTGCAGAATCCTTACCCAGAGGTTTCCAGTAACACCTACACCTCCCTTCACTAAAAATAGCATTTCAGCCAGGAATGAAATGTTACATTTTCTAGTCGCCATACTAAAAAAAGAAACATAAAATTAACTTGATAGTATATTTTACTTAACCAATATATACAAAATATTTTAAATTAACACAAGGAAAATTATAGAGTACTGAGACACTTTACCGTCTTTCTTTTCCGTGGTCTTGTAAGTCGCGTGTGGATTTCATCCACAGCACATCTTGGCTGGGGCCCCGCGCCCCAGCGCTCACCAGTGACAGGCGGCTGCGAGACACCGTCACAGCCAGGCCTGGAGTTTACCGGGACCTTCACTCTCGTCCACCCGATCCTCTCCCCCGCAGCCCTGGGAAGGCACCACCTTCTCCCGCCCCTTTCCGCTCCGGTTCAACAGCAGCCCCGCCCGGAGGAAGAGGCACCCGGTAGACACTCCCGGGGGAGACTTCCGAGCGCTCGCCGAGGCAGCGACGCGAGCACGGTGGCGGACCTCGTGTGGGTCTGTCGCACAGCCCACGCCACTGCCGGGAATAAGCCCGTCCTCCTTCGGAGGGCTGTGCAGTGCTCCGCGCAGTGGCGGGCGGCCTTGGCCACCTGATCAGCTCCCCGACGCCCGGGAGCCCGTTCCCTCCTTAGTAACGTGAGGATTAGAAAGAGTAGCGCCCTATCCCCGCCGAGACACAGTCGTGAAATCCGAGGGAGGCGTGGGTGTGGACCGGACAGAACCGCGGGAGCAGGAGCAGCGTCCGGAGCCCGGCTCGGGCCGAGGGGTCAGCGGGAGTCACCGCGGCCCCCGGCGGGGTGCCGGGCACGGTTGCCTCAGCAGGGCGCGCACCCCTGGGCCGGGGCACCCACACGGCTCTGCGCGCCGGACCGCTGAGGGACGGGGCTGCGGCCCGGGTAGCGAGGAGGCCCGGCCAGCGGCGGGGCGAGGGCGGTGGCGGGCGTGGGGCTGGGGCGTGAAACATCCCGTCCGGTGCCCTGCGGAGCCTGGGGTCGCCCGGAGACCCTGCCCCGCCCTGCCGCCCGCTCGTTCCGCCACCTCCCACTCAAAGCGTTTCCCCGCCCCCGCGAGTCAGCCTCGGCTCGTGATTGGCCGTACTTCTAGGTAGGCCGCCTCCGCATTGGCCGAGAGCTTCAGGTGGCGCGGTCGGGATTGGGGAACGTCCACATTGCTCCCGCCCCCTGCTCTGGGCGCAGCGCGCGATTGGCTGCCACCGGAACGGTCTGCTCCTTGGGCCGGGCCTGGGCGGTGCGGACTAGGCCTCGGGCGGCGGTAGCGGCGCGCGGCAGGTGAGGTCTTGGGCGGGGTGGGGGCCGGGGTGGGGGCCGGGGCCGGGGCCGGGGCGGGGGCCGGGCTCGGGGCCGGCCGGGCACCCCCACGGCGGGTGGGCGGCTGCGGGGACGCGCCGAGCTGCAGGCCCCACCGAGGCCGCCTACGACCGCCGCCCCCGCCGCCTCAGTGCCCGCGGTGTTCGCGGCCCGCGGCCGCTCAGCCGGGGCGCCCCGCCTCCGCCCGTCCCTCAGCCCCGAGAGCCCCCGGGTCGGCCGCGCCCCGGCGGCGTCCGCGTCGGGCACTGACGGCCCCCAGTCTCGGTGCGGGCGGTGCTCAGCACAGCGGCGCCGCCCCGAGTCTCGGGCTGGAGCGTTCCCCCCTTTATTCCGTGTCCCTGCTCCCCCGTCCGCGCGCTCCGCCCAGGCTGCTCGGGCTCGGCCGGCCTTCCACGATCTTATCTCCGCGCCGCGGTTTCCGTGCCCTCCTGGGCTTTCCCCGGACACTCTAGGCATCTTGTCTTCAACCTCCCAGCGCCTTTTTGCCGTTTTCCCCCCTGAAATTCATCACGTTTTTGTGTCCCAGCGGCGGGAGCGCCTCGTTTTCCCCGTGCGTCGGTCCCGTTCCCGCGACGCCGGGGACGCGCGACCCGCGCCGCTCTGGGCTTGGGCGCCGACGCCGCGTGGCTCCCGCGCTGCCGCGTCGTGGACGGGGTGCGAGGCCGTGCCAGGCTCAGAGGCAGCCGGCCCCGGCCCCCCTCCACTCCCGGTCTCCGTCCGCGGAGCCTGCGCGCCCGCGGCCCGGGGCTGCTGCCGTCCTGGGCGCAGCGAGCTCACGGCGAGTCCCACTTCGGGTCGCCCCGTTAGCGCTGGCGCCTCCGCGGGGCTCTCGGCGGCCAGCCCCGATGAGACCCCGCTGCCGCCACCGCCCGGCCGCACTCCCCGCTGTGCGAACTGCAGGGGTTCAGACCCCACGGCCCTTGTGCGGGGCTCCTGTCTCAGCAGCACGGCTTCCCGCAGACGGTCTGCCTGGCGCTCCTCTTCGGGGCCGAGTGGCGCCCCGCCGGCGTGAGGGCGCCCGGCCGGCCCTCTGTGGCCGCATGAGCGAGCGCTCGCTCGAGCTCAGCCCTCTCCGGCCACGCGGGCGCCCCGTCGGTCTTCGGTTCACACCTGCGCCCTGCGGCTCGCGGGGTGACGGAGACTCTCCCGGCGGAGCCTCCCCGCGGGCCCGCAGCCGCACGGCCCGCGCCGATCGCCGTTGTGAGCTGCGCGGCGCGCCGCCGTTTCGGGTTGTGGGTGCCCGTTGACCAGTGCCGCGCATCTCCTTCGGAGAAGCGTCCGCGCGGGTTCTCTGCCCGCTTTGAACGCGCTGTCTTGCGCCTGCTGAGGTGTGGGAGTGCTTTGCAGGCCGCCCGTCAACAGATCGGCCTTTCGCCCGCACCCCCCTCTCTTCCTCGGGCGGCCCTGCCCCTCCCTCTTGACGGCGCCCTTCCGCGCCCTGAAGCCGGATTTTGCGGAGGTCCGGGGCACCTGGCCTCCCGTTGGTGCTTATGCCCTGCCTGTTTCATCGCAAGTCGGAAGTGGTGGAGACGGACGCCCCGCTGTGCCCTCCCCGAGTGTTTTACTTGCCGCCTTAGCGCCAAGGACTAGGCCTCTGGTCCCTTCTGAGTTAAGTGTGTGTGCAGTGTGAGGTGGGGGTCCAGCCTCACCTTTTGCATGTGCCCGTCCGTCCCAGCTCGGTCGCTGAAGAGACTGGTCTTGGCCCCGGGAGAGGTCGTGTCCTGCGGGTAGGACCCAGCCATTGGGAACGTGCGGCTTGTTGCTGGGTCCCGATGTTAGTCTGTGCCTGCCTTTAGGCCAGTTAACACGCTGTTTTGTAGAGTTTTAAAGTCGGGAATTGAGTCTTCAGCTGTTTTTCAAGGTGGTCTTTGGCTCTCTGGGACCCATTCCCTTGCGTGTGGATTTGGGGGCTGGCGTCCCCGGGTCTGCAGGGGAGGCCGCGGACGGTCGCTCTGACTGCAGTGGGGCGCGCGGGGCGAGGCGGCCCGTCTGGGGGCTCGTCCGCCCATTTTCCGTGGGTGCTTTCCCTTCTCCTAACGGCGTGTTTTCCGGACAGGGGTGTCCAGCTGTTTGGCGTCTCGGGGCCACACATCAAATCCACAAACACTAACGAAAACGGATGAGCAAAAAGAGGTTTTAAGTAGACTTACGATCCGGTGCTGGGCGGCATTCGCAGCCCCCTGGGCCGCGGGGCCCTGCCTTGCAGTTTTCAGCGCGCCAGTCTTGCGCTCCGTGGTTCATTTTATCCCCAGGTTTGTTGTCCTTTTTGATGCAGTTGTAAGAGGAGTTGTTTTCTTCGTTTTATTTCAGGTTGTTCATTGTTAGTGTGTAGAAATGCAACTAACTTTGTTTGTGGGCCTTTTATCCTGTAACTTTGCACAGCGTTTATCAGCTGCAATAGTTTTCTGTGGATCCTTTAGGGTTTCCTATACATGAGATGGTGGCATCGCTGCAGGGCCAGCTTTACTTCTCCCTCCCAGTTTGGGCTCTGGCCCTGGCCCTGGCTCTGGCCTGACCGCTCTGGCTGGAATTCAGCACAGCGTGGGGAGGGGGCGGCAAGCCCAGGCGTCCCTCTCTTGCCTCTGGCCTGTCCCCCGAGCCTGGCTCACCAGGGTTTTGGTGCGGCCTCTGGCTCGGCGGAGGACACTCCCTGGGGCTCGGGTCTGGGAGCGTTTCTGAAGTGGAAGAAAGGGCTTTTCTTGCCCAGCGGAGAGGAGCGCATGGCCCTGCCTGGGGGCTTCTCACACAGACTCTCCTCGTTGGCCCCTCTGCACCGCACTCACCTGGGGACCCAGGCCGCTCTCCGGTCCTCGGGGCGTCCGTGCTGAGAGCAGGACTGTCCCTCAGGGTCCGCGTTGCAAGGCGAAGGTTCCGCTTTTTTCTGACCTGTCGGTTTTCATTTGTCCCTTTGTTTACAGCTCCCCAGATCTCACTGTTGCTTTTCTCCCTTTGGTTTTATCTGGTCAGACGCGTGCCTTTCAAAGAGGCCTTTCGAGAAGGGTGTCTGGAACGGAGGGGGAGCTCACTAACACCTCTGCTCTGGGCACCATTTTTTACCTGAGAGTTCCTTTGTGACCTGTTTTCTTTTTTAAGAGTTTATTTATTTGTTTTTGGCGTGGGGCAGGGAGGGACAGAGAGGGAGAGAAGCACCGCACTCGGTGCGCAGGCCGGCGCCCCGCCCGCCGGGCCGCAGCCACCAGGCCCTGGCGACCTATTCTGCACGGAGCCGGTGTCGATGGGCTGCCCGCCCCTGCCCGCCGTCTCCTGTGCTGAGTCTGGGACGCCCGCGGCCTCGGATTCTGCAAACGGCCGTTTGCACTCGCTCTCAGGGAATGCCGGCCGGCACTTAGGGCAGGAGCAGCGGCGGGCGCAGGACAAGCCGGCGGCGGCACTGCCGCTCCTGCCCCCTCCCCGCCTCTCCGGCGGCTCAGGCGAGTGGCCGGTTGCAGGGTGAAAGCAGGGACACGCTGGGCCACGGGCAGGTGGGAACCAGGCAGGGGCGGCGGCCGCGGCTGTGGGCCGCACCTGCCCGGGGCGGCTGTGGCGCCTGCCGCCTGTGGGCGCCTGGCTGATGGGAAGCTCCCGGCTTCGTCTCCCCCTTGCTTTCTAAATTGGGAACTCGCTGCTGTTGCAACTGCGCACCAGACCCGATTTTCAGGGAGAGGAGACCAGGCCAGGGTGGACCTGCTGGGTCTGTGCTTCAAACCCTCGGGCCACACTAAGCTCGGGATTAACGGAGGAAGATGCAGAGGGGTGACCCTTGCAGCGCGCTGTGCCCCCGCGGCGGCACGGCTCCCCGTGACGGGCGGGCGTCCCTGGCCTGCGTGATGTGTGTGTGGTCCTTAGCCTGCACAGCCTCGCCTGCCGGTGTGGCCCGGGGGTCCCCAGAGCCCGCCCTGCCCCGTGTGAGCAGGAGCCCTGTGCCCGAGCCCTTCCCAGCGGGAGTGACCGCGGGGCCCCGTGGAGGGGCCGGTGTGCTGGGTCCGTGCTCTGCGAGGCCCTTCACAGCGACGGGCGGGCGCACAGTAGCCTGTCCGGCTGGGGCTTCTGCACGTCCCATCGGAGGGGCGGGGTTCTCCCTGAGGGGCCCCAGCGCTCAGTGCGCTGGGGCGAGGAGGAGCTCAGAGCCCCGCTCTTTTGTGACCAGATGGGGGCGGGGGGCGCTGCGCATTCCCCGGGGGCTGCCCCGGGCGTTTTCCTTTCTGAGAGTGACGTTTATCAGGTTAGCTCTGTCCAGCCAATACTTACTGTTCTGAAGAACTCAGACAGCACAGAGGGAGCCAGTGAAGAGTGGGCGCCCCGTCCGCTGAGCGGTGACTCGGCGGTGGGCTGTTGGCGCAGTGTCCTTCTGGATGTTTTGAAACTGTACTCAGGCACACATACAGCTTCGTAGCATCCGGTAAAGCCCTTTCAGATACTTTCAGGTTCTAGTCGTTTATTTTTGATGGGCTGTTTTAAATAAGCAGTTCATCTTTAAGGCTTCTCCCTTAGTGTGAATCAGTTTTTTTATAAACACTGTGGTGCTGCTCTAAAATGAAACTAGAGCTGTGAAGCCAGTTGCCATTTACCACGTGGCAGAAGTGAGTCCACAGAGCACGACCTTGGGGACGGAGCGACCTTGGGGATGCGATCACGTCTGATCTGATTGTGACTTTTTAAATCTATAGGCAGAAATAACTAATGTTCTCATCAGTCTCTCCGTGATTTGGTTTTACGAATTGAGATTCTGAGCAGAGTAGTTACGTAAGGATTTAGTGCTGACTCTTTTTTTCAGTACTGATCTTTAAAGAGGCATCTTGGAACTTGTTTTAAAATTTGGTCTTTCTTACAAGGATGTGAGGATGAGACGCCTGGGTGGATGCAGTGGCCTCTGGCCCGGGCAACCGAGTGGCGAGGCTGGAGCGGGAACAAACGTGGATGTGTCTGCCTGCCCGCGCCACCCTCGCTGGAAGGCCCCGGGGCGGCCCGGCTGCGAAGGCGGGCCTGCGCTGCCCGCGCAGACGCGCCCCCCACCCCGCCCCTGCCAGGCTCCTGTGGCAGATGGTGGTGTCTGGAGCCGCGCCCAAGCCGGGACAGGGCCTGTCTGTCGCTGTCCCCTTGGATGGCGTTGCTCTCTGTGCACAGGTGCTGGAGGTGGGTTCGAGGGCGGCGTGCCCCTTCAAGGGGTGAAGCGGTTGTTCTTGAGGTCTCTGGTCAGAGAGCTGCGTCGGCCGCCCTGGGCCAGCTGGGCTTGCGCTCTGTCCCCACCCGCTGCGTTGGTGTCCGAGGCGGCTCACAGGCTTGTGGCAGGCCAGTCTCCACAGGCAGCGCCTCGTGCGCCGGGGAGCAAAACCCGCCATCTGCGAGGATGGGCCGGGGTGCACTGTGGAGGGCAGCGCGACTTGGGAGCGGCGCGGCCGGGGGGGAGAGCGGTGGTGTGGGTGTCGCCGCAGAGCCTTGTGGGGGCACCGCGCTTTGGTTTCGCCGTAACCTCTGTGTGACTTGCCGCCGGGGAGATTTTCAGGCGTGTGTTTCAGATTGTTGCTCGCCAGTGCGGACGTTCTCAGCAGCGCGGATCTGAACGGTACGTGGTGGGGGGACTGAACTCCGTTTTTGACCAAAGCTTTCGAGAACCAAAACGGAGCTTCCCGCCTCCCTCTCTCCCACGTGACATCAGTGTGACAGACACTCTAGAAAAGATGGAGGTGTCAAAGGAGAAGCCTAGTGCGACGTAAGAAGAATCTTAACTCAGATTTTGAAGCCCTGCTAGGACGTGCATGTGTGCAAAGACACTTAATTCCTTAGGTTTGTGCCCAAGGGTTGCCGCTTAAACAGGGCCTGTCCTGTGGCCTGTGCTGACATCCCGCGTGGCCTCCGTGAAGGTGGCTTGGCCTGCTGTCCCCTGGGGCTCATGCTTTTCCCCGTTCTGTCTGGCAGCTCAAAACCGACCGTGTCCATCCTACACAAGTGCTTGTGTGCGGGGGACCCCCAACGCTTGCCTGCGGGCTGAGCAGCCCGGGAGCCCTGCCGTGGGAGCCCAGCTCCCATGTGCAGGGGCCGGCACAGGCGTGCGGGCTGGTGGCCCGGGGCACTCGCTGGACCGGGCCTCTGCCAAGGTCACACCGTGGGAAGGGTCGAAAAAGTGAGGACAGTGACGCCTGGACAGGGCCCGTGTGTCACTGCAGACTCTCCCCAGGGTTTCCCGGTGCCGCGGAAACGTGTGGAGCCGCCGCGCATTGGTGTCGCAGTCCTGCCCCGACACTGAGGCAGTCGACCTCCCTCGGGGCTCTGGCGGAGGCCGGAGGCGGCCGCCATGCAGACAGGGAGGCTCCGCTGTCGCAGGGGCCTTCAGTTAGCGGTGACGGGCACGGGGCGGGGGCAGCCTTTTGAAAGCGCTTAGCGTTTATGTTCAGACGCGCGTCCGAGCCGGGGCGGCAGGGGACCGTCCGGTCTGCTGGCTGCGGGTCGGGCCGGCCAGCCGCCCGGCGGCTGTGTCTGGTTTGGTTCCGACCGGGGACGGTGAATCTTCCACCTCGGGGAGCGCTAGTTCCAAAGGAAGCCCCGTTCCTTTCTTAACTTTAGAGCGCAGGCTCTGTAACCTTACTCTACAAAATGGAATGTTTGTCCTGGATGAGGTATGGCCGTCCTGCGTTATTTCATTTGACCTTTTTTTTTACTTTATTTTATCCTATGATTTTGTGTAATGATCACATTTTAGAGCGGGAACCAAAGGTCTGTTTTAAAGAGCTCTGAGCCTGTGCTGCTCCGCGGGCGCCCGGCCCCCACCCGCGCTTCTCTGGGCCCTGCGGCGCCTCACGGGGATGCTACTGGGACGCCTGTGGGCAGGGGCGGCGGCCGCAGCACGAGCAGTGGGAGCCGGGGTGGCAGTTGTGGGCGTGGCCGCGGCGGCTGGTGGCCGGCCCCTCCCCCCAGCGTTCCTCCCTCTGGGAGTTCCCGCGGCCTCCGCCACATGTCCACTGCCGCTCCTTCCTAGTGCTGCTTTGGACATTTGACTACATTTGTGACTATTTTACCAAAAATCTACCATTGTGTCTGTCACTCAGCTGTGTCTTCCCGTTGTCACCTGTAGGTTTTTTAGCCTGTTCCTGCCTCTTTCCTGCACGGCCGGTCGTGGCGCTTGGCTCTTTGGTGCCCTTTCGCTTCCGATAAGAAGTCAAGTCTGGCCGAGCTGGCACGGCGCGGTGTTGTCTCTGTGCTGTGGGTAGGAAGCACAGCGCGGTTATAGCCAGCCCCGTACCTCCAGCATCTTTTGAAAATACGATTTGTTATGCATTAGAAATTCACCAGCGTATCTCTTTCGTAGATAAAAATGTGGTGACATATTCATGTAACTTTTAAAAATAAAAGCAGCCGGTCCAGGTTCTCGCGTATGTGCCTCCCACCGGCTCGGTCACGGAGTCGCGGGCAGACTGGCCTCACCCGGTCAGCGCCCTGCTCCCAGCGGTCAGGCTGCCCTGGGGCCGTCGATCCTGGGGCTGAGCGGGGCTGGGAGCCCCCGCGAGAGGGCTCTGCCCTGCTGGCTGGGGGCTCCGATGCCTCCCTGTCGCGGTCGCCAACTGCGTGCCACCCCTCATCCGGAACCGAGGTTTCCACAGGCTGGTCCTGGAAGCGCTCCGTGCACCGACAGCGAGCACGCCGCGTGTGCCCCTAGGGGCGCTGGCGGGAGTCCGTTCTCTGGGCCTGGTGACGGGCAGCCGTGCGGGAACGGGAGCCACTGAAACGGGAGAGCCTTTCGGGGATGCAGTCAGGGTGTTTGGGTTTTGTTCGTGTGCAAGTAAAAGGGAATTTAAAACATGAGCCACTTGTGGACATTCTGCCCAGCCGCCACTAGGAGCAGCTGCTTTGCCTAGGGAAGTTCTTCTGAAAAAGTTTCTAAAAAAGGTTTAAGAACTTTCAGTCGAGATGGCGGAATAGGTAAACACACTTCGCCTCCCTGCACAACTGCAGAAAAACATGCAGCTAAACCACAAAACAAATATCACCCAGAGCTGTCAGAAAATTGAGCTGCACGGAAGTCCGACAACTAAGGATTTAAAGAAGCCACGTCCATCCAGACGGGTCAGGGGGCGGAGATGCAGAGATGGGCAGAGAGGTGTGGAGACGCGGTGTGGCATGGAGAGGTGACAGCACAAGTGGCCCCACGTTCACCTGTGGTGGATAGCAATCAGGAGGGACTCCTTGGGAGCAAAGGATCCCAGCCCTAGGCCAGACCACACACAGCCCCCAGGTCCAGCGCCAGGAGCATAAACCCCCGTAACTTCTGGCTGTGGACACCGGTGGGGGTTGGGGCGGCAGAAGAAACTCAGGTTTTCAAGAGACTCTGCTTAAAGGGCCCGTGTGGACTTAGGACTCAGGCAGGCCCATGCCCTCTGGCCTTTGGCCCCCGGGCAGCCGCTGAACAGGCACCTGTGGCGTGTGCGGAGAAAGTGCAGCGACTGGAAACGGGGCGAGTGCTGGGGGGCGGCTTCCTCCTGGGCGAAGCCCCAGAGGCCAGGCAGCGGCACTGTCCCCTCTCCGTGCCCTCCCGGCAGAGCCGCTGAGGGCGAGGCGGGCGCCCGTCCTGGCGATCCCCTACGGCTCCACCGCGCACAGTTTACAGGTGCCTTTTCTACAGCAGGCCGCACTACTAAGACGGAGTCAAAGCAGCTCTACCCAATACAGAGAAACCACCACCGGGAGGCTGCCAAACGGAGGGACAAAGAAACATGGCCCGAATGAGAGAACAGAACAAAACCCCAGACACAGAACGAAACAAAATGGAGATAACCAACCTATCGGATGCAGAATTCGAAACACGGGTTATCAGGATGCTCAGAGAACTCACTGAGTATAGCAAGAGCATGAAAGAGACCCAGGAAGAAAGGAAGGCTACGTTAAGTGCAGAAAAGTCTACAGGGAACCAGCAGTGGAGGGGATGAAACTGAGATTCAGATAAACAATTTGGAACATGAGGAAGAAAAAAAGCATTCAACCAGAACAGCCCGAAGAAAAAAGAATCCAAAAAAAAAACGAGGATGGTATAATGCGCCTGTGGGACATCTCCAAATGCACCGACATCTGAATCCGAGGGGTGTGCCGGAAGGAGAGGAGGAGCAAGACGGTGGAAACTGACTTGAAAAAATAATGAAAGAAAATTTCACCAATTTGGTGAAGGAAGTAGACATACAAGTCCAGGAAGCAGACTCCCAAGCAAGCTGGACCCAAAGAGCCCCACACCAAGACACATCATAACTAACATGCCAAAGGTTAAAGATAAAGAGAATCAAAAGCAAAAGAGAATAGTGGAGCATTACCTGCAACAGAGTTCCCATAAGACTCTCAGCAGATTCTCAAAAGAAGCTGCCCAGGCCGGAAGGGAGTGGCAAAAAGTGCAAAGTGAGGAAAAGCCGGGGCCTGCAGCCCAGAGGGCCCTGCTCAGCGACGCCGTCAGTTAGAACCGAAGGGCAGAGCGAGAGCTTCCCAGACAAGGTAAAGTTAAAGGAGTTCATCGTCACCGGGCCATTCTTACATGAAATGTTAAAGGGTTTTATTTAAGAAAAAGAATATAAAAACTGTGAACAGTAAAATGGCAACAAACTCACAACTACAACAACTGAATCTAAGAAACAAACTAAGCAAACGGCTAGAACAGAATCACAGACATGGAGATCACGTGGAGGGTTGACCGTGGGGAGGGGGAGGGGCACGAGGTGAGAAATGGGATGAAGCAGCAAAGCTGGTCGGTAGGAAACAGACTGGGAGGCTAAGAAACGCAGAAGCCGAAGAACTTACACACACGCCCCGTGGACGTGAGCAAAGTGGGAGATTGCTGGAGGGAATGGGGGGCTGGGCAAAGGAGGACAAGAGGGACAACTGTAATAGCATAATCAATAAAATACATTTTAAAAAGTAAAAAATGAGCCACTTACCCACTGCAGAGGACAAACAAAAACAGCGGGGCAGGAACGGGTTGCCGGTCGGCTTGTTGTGGTTACCTAGCAACTTACTGTAAACAGCTGAGGCTCGGGTGCCCTGTGCTGGGTGTGGCTCCCCTGGGTGTGGCTCCAGCTCCGCCCCGGGGGCCCCAGGGTGGGAGGAGGCCTGGCCCGGCTGCTCCCGCCAACCTAGGCTGTCTGGAGGGCTGGAGACCGCGGACCGGCTCCGGGTGCGTGGACCTCCGGGGCCTGTTCTTCCAGGGCCCTGGGCCGGCCCTGAAGGCGGGGGTGCGGTGGGGTGGAGAGGACGGGGGAGCAGCGCTCCCAGGGCCCCTGCGCGTGAGCGGCTGTGCGCGCACCTGCCCGGCAGCCCAGGTACGGCGGGGTCTTGCCTGGGGGACACGTGCTCGGCGCGGCCGGGGGCGCGGGCCGGGCTGAGGCCTGTGGTCGGTGTTCACAGTGCGGGAGTTGCCCGCGTGGGTGAGACGATGTGCAGTAAAATCTCTATATACAAACATTGGCCTTCGTTTCTGTGGGTACTTAATTTTTTTAAAGAATGTTTGGGCTTAAAAAAAAGAGCTCCGGGACGCAGACCACCCTGTGAGGGCTGCAGGGGCGGCGTGGGCGGAGGCGGGAGAGGGGGCGGGGGAGGGAGTGGGACGGAAGGGGCGCGCGGGCTGCGGGAAGAACAGGGCGGGCGCCGCCCCCGCAGCGCGCGCTGAAAGCCGGCCGCGCGGACGGTCCCCGAAGGCGCGAAGCGTTCCGTGTTTCTCAGACCTACGTGTCTGTCTCGAGAACGGTGGTTATATTTCATCAACCTACTTGAAAAAAAAGAAAGGAAACGGTAGGAATGGGGATGCATTCATCATCGCTCGCGGGAACCAGTGATGTGTCTCATTTCATTTCAAGATTCAATGGATCTAAACTAAAAAAACAACAAAAAGCAGTTCACCGATTTCTCTCACCTCTGGCAGCCACCAATCTGTTCTCTAATTTTCTTTTTGCTTTATTTAAAATTTTAAAAAATGCGCAATAAGATTGCGTGGTGCTTGGCTTCGCCTTTCCGGCTGCCTCACTCGGCCTGGCGTCCTCACGGTCCGTCCCCGCGGCCTGCGAGCGGCCGGTCTCCGTCCACGGCCCCGCCAGGCCCCCGTGCGGGCGGCGGGCCCAGGCTGCCTCCTGTGCTGCTGGCGGAAGCAGTGCCGTGGGGGGCGCAGGTGCGTGGATCTTTTCGAGTTAGCGTTGCCGTTCTCTGCAGACAAACACGCAGGTGGGCCGCTCTGGTTCCCGTGGTCTGGGGGGCCCCCGCGCTGTGGGTGCTGTGGCTGCGCCCGCCCGCGTCCCGCTGCAGGGCGCACGCGTTCCCTTTTCCCCACGTCCTCGCCAGCGCCTGCTGTTCTAGCCGTTTTGGTAACAGGTTCTGACTGGTGGGAGGTGATGCCTCACTGCTGCTTTGATTTGAGTTTCCCTGGCGACCCGTGACGCTGGGCGCCTGTTCCCACGCCTGCGGCGTCTGTGTGTCTTCTCTGGGGAAGTGTCTGTTCGGGCCGCTACATGTTTGCCAGTTGGGCTGCTTGCTCTTTTGCTGTTGAGTTGTACGAGTTCTTTATACATTTTGGATATTAACCCCTTATCAGATACGTAATTTGTGAGTGTTTTCTCCCCTTTGGTTGGCTGTCATTTCGTTTTGTTGATCGGTTCCTTTGCTGTGCAAAGCCCTTTAGTTTGATGTGGTCCCACTGGTTCGCTTTTGCTTTTGGAGCCATAGCCAGGAAGCGCCCGCCAAGACCCCGCCCCGGAGCTCGCACCCCCGTCGGCGTTTGCTGCCCGGTCTCGGTGCGGGGCTTCCAGCATGCGAGCCGGGTTCGGGTTCGTGTTGGACGGTGGTCCCGTTTCCTTCTTTTGCACGGAACAGTCCATCTTTTCAGCCTTTTACTGAAAAGGCCGTTTCTCCTCCCTGTGTATGCCTGCCCTCCCTGTCGTAAGTTGACGGATGGTGCGCGCCGGGCTCAGCTCTGGGCCCTCCGTCACGGCGCCCTGTGCGTCCGTTCGGGTGCAGGTACCGCAGGGTTTCGGTTACGGCGGCTCGTAAGGCGCAGGCAGCAGAGCCCCTGGCTCCTGCTCAGGCACCTCTGTGGGTCCGTGCGAATTTCAGGGCGGCTCTGTTCTGTAGAAGCAGGCGTTTACCCGCGAACAGTTTTTGTCCGCGACTGTTTTTATTTGTGCTTTTACTGTCCTTCAGACTATTCAGCAACAGACTGGGGCTCACGTCACTACTATGAGCTTTTAAAAAACGCTGGGCGGGGGTGTGTGTTGTGTGTGAGTATTTTTAGCCAGAGGGAAGGCTGAGTCACGTCAAAGAAATCTAGGCAACAGCGTGAGAGCCAGTGAGCTCCACACTTTAATTTAAAAATAATGTGTTCTCTTGGGGAAAGGTGGCAACGTAAGTGGCGCGTGAGGCTAGCGTGGGGCTCGCAGGCGGTTTTCTGGCCGGAGGTGCCGTCGGGGCAGCGCCCGCGAGCTCCGTGGCCACGCGCCGGGCCGCTGTTCCCATGGGCGCGCGTGGAGCCCCGTCCTGGAGGAGGAGGAGGAGGACACCTGACACCCTCAGGAGTTTGAAAATGTGTTGGCAGAGGCTCCTTGGTGACGTTCCTTAAGCTTTTGGGCGTGCGCCAGTTTCCGGGGTTCCGAGTGTGCTGGCCCTTCGGAGATGCGTCCCTTTCAGGGCTGAGTGGGACTGCACTCCACCCGCAGCTTCGAGCCCACGTGTCTTACCCTGACCCCGATCCGCAGGCTGCACCTGAGGGTGAGGCCGGTGCGGGCGCCGCTAACTGCTGCTCACTCTCTCCCCGCTGCAGGATGACCTGAGGCCACGGACATGGACTTCTCCCGGCTGCACACGTACGCGCCGCCGCAGTGCGCGCCCGAGAACACTGGCTACACGTACGCACTCAGGTGAGCCGCTGCCGCCGGGTGAACGGGCCTCCGCGGCCTCGTGGCCCGGGGCGCAGTCAGGAGGGGCCCGTGGACACGTGTCGCCCGGCGCTGCACACGGCCAGGCCGTCGGACACCGCGCGCAGGGCCTGTGGCCTCGGGAGCTCCGTGCTCTGCGTGGGGCGGGGCGGGGCATTTTGGAGGCGCCCGCCTGGGAGGGCAGGCGAGGCTGAGCCTCAGGTTGGCTGACCGCGCCCGCGCCCACCCCTGCCCCAGCTGTAAGCCTGCGGCTGCAGTTGCGCAGCTGCTCACTTGGCCTTTTACCCTCCTAGTTTATCAACAGAAAAGATGACTGAAAAGAAATGTAAGTGTGGCCAGCGCCGGAGGAGAATTCCCTGCTGCGCCGGTCGGTTTCCCAGGCGCTTGGAAGCCTTTGCGTCCTGGCAAGTGCGTGAGGCACCCGGGAGGAGGCTGTGTCTTTTCAGCGGTTTCTCCTGTGAAGGGCGTAGGTGTGACGGGAAGTCGGAGGGTGTCCTCTTTCCACTGGCTCTGCAGAGAAGGGGGGAGCGAGGTGGGGATCCGCTGCCTGAGGAAGGACCCCTCGTAGCGGCGTTAGCCAAGTCTCACACTCAGCGGTTGAGCGGTTGCAGTCACAGTTCTGGGTCACGTTGCCCTTCGCCAGGAACACGCTATTTTGTTGCTAAAAGCCTCACAGTATCTTGGAACAGATCAAGTGGGCCACTCACACAAACTGTTCCTCAGTCTGCATTGTGGAGCATGAACACAGTCCTTCTTGCTCATCTCTCTTACCTTTTGTGGCCTGTTTTAAACACAGGTTTTGAAAGATGCTTGTCTGGTCCTTGCGCTCGGGCCGGGGCGGCAGGACGTGGCTGCACGGCCGGGAGAGGAGGAGGCAGGGCGGGTGGCACGGCTCTGGGGCCCTGCTGGACACCGGGGGCCTGGGCGCCAGCGAGGGGTTTGCTGGAGCTGCTCGGAAGTTGCCCCGCCTTCCCTGGCCAGCGCTGGGCCCCTCCCCATGCGTGGCTGCTCCGGGGTGGCAGCGCCAGGCGCACGCATGCCCCCTGCGCGGCCTCCTGCCCGGCGTCCCGGATGTCCCGCCTTGTGAACGCGTGTTCTGCCGCAGAGGGCGCGGCCCGGACCACCGTGGCCCCTCGCCCCTCCCTCCCCAGCAGGCTGCTTGGAAGCGAATCTCTAAAAGATGATGATCTAACAAAGAGCCCCTAGTAATTTAAAATAACTTGTAATAACTTCTTACTACACCAGATCCTTGGTGCTCCAGGTCCCAGACACTCCTTTTGTTTGAACAGCCGTCAAAAGAAATCGGCCTAAGCAGGAGTCTCACGTCCTGTGTGGGTCACTCGGCCTGAGGCTTCCACCTGCATTTCCTGGAAGCTGTAGTTAGATGCACAGATTGGGTTGGGCCAGGTTTCCGTTTGTTTGTTGCCATGACTACACTACACGTGGCACTTCCTGTGGCTGAGAGCAGGGTGCGTGGAGTCCGCCTGGGTCTCCCCTCTGGTGTGGCAGCCGGGCCGTGGCGTCCACTTGCCAACCCGCTGAAGTCCCGTCACTTCTCAGGCGATGGGCCCCCTGGGGAGTGAGGCCCGGGGGGGGGGGCGCTGTCCCGGGAGCCCCCCGAGCCCCCCGTCGTGGGGTGCGCCACTGGGCGCAGGCGGCGCTGGAGCAGAGGGCTCCGGCCGTTGCCATCGCTGGGGAAGCGGGTGTTCAGTTGGGAAGAAGGGGGGCGGGCTGTGGGCCGGGGCCGGCGGCAGGGCCGGGAGCGCGGGCGCCACTCCAGCACGTGGTGGGTGGGGAGGGGGGGGTCCGTGCTCATTGGTTGTTTTGTGTTTTTCGGGGCGGGGGGCAGTGCATCTAGACGCTGGCGCCGTGCAGGCCGCCGGAGACGCTGCCCCTTGGCTGCTGGCGAGGAAGCAGCAGGGCTGTGAGGGCCAGAGTGTGGGGACGGGGGGGGGGGCCTGGAAGCCAGGAGGGGGCGCAGACAGTGGTGGCGTTGACCACCAGGCGACCCCAGCGTTGTCAGGCAGGGCTGGACACCCCAGGTTACAGTCCCCCTCCCCGCCCCCCCCCCAGCTTCACAGAAAGTCAGGGAAGTCCCTTGACAGCATCCGGGCCTTGTGCTGGCTGGGGTGCCCGGCGCCTCGCGCCCCTGCAGACCCGGGGTCCTTCCCTGGGCCCCGGGCCCGACTGTCGACAGGGGCCTGTTCCACGCGGTGGCCGGGACCTGCGCTGCGGGCCCTGGGGGCCTGGGCGGAGCCCCAGCCCCGACCCCCTGCCCTCCCCCGCTGTGAGCCAGCCCCAGTTAGCTCTGGGGGTGGAGTCTCTGTGACCCTGGAAGAGAGCCTTCCAGGTGTTTCTGTGTTTCCTGCGTGAGCACGTGTCTGTTGTAGTCGGGGCGGGTGACCCTGGAGGACTTCCCTTGGCGTTGACCAGGCGCCCGGAGCCTCCCTGCGTGAGCAGGCGCGGACCTGCCCTGTTTCCGACCGCCGGGGGCTGGGGGGAGGAAGCATGGGTGGGTCCTGTTTGTGTCGTGTGCCCCCCCACGAGCCCCCGGGATGGGCAGCTTTGCTGCTGCCGTGACAACATCCTCCCAGCGGCTCTTTCCCAGGGCTCTCGGCAACGGCGGCCCCGCGTGGGGAGGCCAGGCCCGGGGGTCGGGGCGGCGCCCGTGCGCCCGAGCGCCGCCTGGGCTGGGGCAGAGCGGAGCAGGCCTGGACGCCACCGGCGGCCCCTGGCGCCAGGCTCATAGAGGGCTGCTGTCCTGTGAGCCCCATGGGGGGGACTCTGACCTGAAAGTTCAGGCTCTTCTCCAGCTCACACCGCCCTCGGGCCCGAAGGCGCTGGAAGGAACCGGAGGCCGAGTGCAGCAGGAGCCCTGGCCTCACCCAGCACACTCGGCCTCCGAGGGGGGTGTGGCTGCCTCACACCGGCCTCACGGTCACCTGACGCGATGGTGTCAGCTTACTGTCGCTGCGACCCAGCTCCCCCGAGTGCCAGATCTATTGCGTTTGGGAGGAGCTTGATCCTGAAACTGTTTTTTTAGTATCAGGTACCATGCGAAACACTCCTACGGCCATTCCCCCACTCAGGGTGCAGGTCCTTCCCCACGGTGCCTCAGCAGCTGCTCCCCGCGGCCCCGGATGTGCCTCCGGGGCGCGCGACACTCCGTGCCTGCCGGTCAGTCACGGTCAGGGAGCCCGCCCCTGTGTCCTCCTCTCCCCTCCTCACAGGCCGTGGCGGCCCCCTGCGCCCCACTGGATGGTGAGGTCATCTCCTGGTCACGCCTCACTGGTGGTGACCCTCCAGCTCCGGGCTCCCCAGCCCCCGGGCTGCAGACTGGCCGGGGCCTGTGAGAGCGCCGGGCCGCACAGCAGGAGGGGCGCCGAGCGTCCCTGGCCTGAGCTCTGCCTCCTGTCCCGCACCCCCATCCAAGTGGAAGATGGTCTTGGCGAAAGCGGCCCCCGCTGCCAGCACGGCTGTGAGTCGGAGCGCGAGGGGGCCCTGAGCCGCCCGGCCACCCGGACAGGCCGGGCGGGCCCGGAGCAGGTGCGCAGCGAGCCTTGAGTGGAGTGGAACGGCTGGCCAGCAGCACAGAAGGGCACGGCCTCTAGCGAGTCCCTGTTGCAGGCCTGTCCCCGGCTGTGGGGGGACAGAGGCAGAGGAGCTTGGCGGTTCAGCCGCCTGCCGCCTCTTCACTTGCACGCGTGGGCTGCGGGGACCGTGTGTCGGGGGTTCCCTGCCCTGGAGCCGTCACTGCCCCTTCCTGCCGGAGCAGGCACCGGTGGCCGCGCTGGCCCTCGGGCGGGATCCCCGGGAACGGAGCGCTGCGGGAAGGGGTTCTCTGGGGCTCTGGCCCTCGACCCTGGCCCCTGGGGCCCCGGCTCCACACGCGCTGACGGGGCACCGGCTCCCTGTGCTTTGCAGAGGCGTCGTGTCACGGCAACGGCTGTGTGTGGCCCTTGCCGCACAGAACGTGCTGTGGTCGCTGTTCGTCTTGTCTGCTGCAAAGATGGGGCTGTGAGCCTCACGTGTTTCTGACACGTTTGCTTTCCTCCAGTTCCAGCTACTCTTCTGAAGCTCTGGACTTCGAGACGGCGCACAGACTGGACCCTGTATTTGACTCTCCGAGGATGTCCCGCCGCAGCCTGCGCCTGGCCACCACCACGTATGGCCCCGGGGGCGGCCCGGCGGGGGGCCCTGGTGCGGCCTCCCTGAGGGACAGAGCAGACAGGTGAGCCCCACTGGGCGGTGAGGCCGTGCTCCGGAACCAAAGGTCATGAGCGCGCACCCGGGGCGCCCCTGGCCGCGCCGCGGGCAGGGCTGCATGGGCTCTGCCACGGGCAGGCAGGAGGCGGCAGCGGCGCCCTGCACCACCCCTCTGCTGGGCCTGCCGCCACTGCAGCGCCAGAGCCGCAGGGCAGCAAGGCCTGTGTGGGTCAGAGGAGAGGGTCCAGGCGGCGCCCTCCTGTGGCCGCCCCGGGCGGGGGGCTCCCTCGGAAGGGCTCGCTAGGAGCAGGGACAGTGCTGTTAGGAGGGAGACGCATGTGGCACAGCAGGGCTAGTGTGGTGGCCGCAGCCCCGCTGCCATCCCGGCAACCGTGCGGCACATGCCGCGAGGGCGCCTCGGCGTTCACGGGGAGGAGGCTCCCGCGCGGGGTTGGCGTGAGGACGCCCCGCCAGCTCGGGCCCCTGACGCCGCTCGCACGCGGCCCTGTGCCCACCCCTGCCCGCAGCGCCCTGAGCGTCCCTGCTCAAGGCCCAAGCGCCGCCACGCGTGCTCGAGGGGCACGGACACCCTCCCCGGGGACGCCCGCGCAGGCCCATCCCTGCTGTGACCAACGACAAAGGCGCAGATGGGCGTGGGGGGGTGTGGTCACATTTTTAAAGAGGGAGGGAGAAGTTAAATTTAGAAATCTCATAATTTTCTTATGTTTATACTTAGGCTGTTTATATGCTTGTTAAGTTTTAACGACTTTGGTGACACAGAGCCCAAAATTAACGTGGAAACTGTTTTGTTATGTAGCCTTAGAAGGAGTTCTGGGACCCCAGCTCAGCCCTCCCTTCGCCAACTGATAAATGTCTCATTACAGCAGAAAGACCTAAAGATCTGCTGCCCTAAAAATACTGTACTTATTCTCAAAGGTTTTGTGTTGGTAAAATATGATCAGTTTGTACTTACAAGGAAAAGCCTGTGAACGTGCTCCTCGTCCTTCCTTCTCAGAACGGCAAAGCAGCGCCGAGGCGCGGGCACGCTGGCCGCCGGTGGGAACCACGCCGCCCGGCAGGTCACCGCTGGCCTGGGCAGCGGGGTGCAGGGCTCGGCCTGTGTGCCGCCGCCTGTGCTGGACGAGTCTCTGATCCAAGAGCAGACCCAGGTGGACCACTTCTGGGGTGAGTCAGCTACCGCTCGGTTATTTCTGATGGTTCTGGGAGAAGGGAGGTCAGGGCCCGCGGAGCCCAGCAAGGCCGAGGGCTCCTCTCGACTCACCGGTGCGGCCTTGGCGGCGGCGCCGTCCTCTGGGCTACGGGCGGAGCAGCCCGCAGGTGCCGCGCGGGAGGTGCCGCCTGGGCGCTGCCGCCATGGGCTGTGTGGGCACAGCCACGGAGCAGGTGGTGCCGTCCTCGGCGGCAGAGCGGGCCGGCACCGCGGCGTCGCTGGGAAGCACCCGACGGGGACGCACGACACGGGGGGCAGCGCGGGCCGGAACGGGGCGCTCCGGGGGCGCCGGCATCGGTGGGGCTCCGCGGGCCGCCGTCGGGACGCGTGGGGCCTCGTGCTACCCAGGCAGCGCGCGGGGGTGCGGGGCCCTGTGTCACAGGAGGGCGCCCGGCGCCCCCCCCCTCCACGCGGGCTGAGCGTGCGCCTGCAGGGCCGTGCGCGCGTCCTGTCAGAGACGTCCTTCCGCCTCGGTCGGGACACAGTGGGCGTCCATCTGGGGAGGTTGCCGTCAGTTTTAGGCATTTTAGGAAATACATCGGAGCCCGTGCCATCATGCTGATTCAGTAACGTAATTTTTACTTTTGTGAGTGGGTTTTGTTGTGTGTTGTTTTGTGCAATCTGAGCTCAACTGCAACAATCTGTGTGTGTTTTAGGTCTTGATGACGATGGAGACCTTAAAGGTAAAGATTTCAGCCCTTGACCACCTCCCCTGCTTTGTGAGAGCGGGGTTCCCGTCAGGCGTCCACAGGGTGTGCGAACAGGCTCCTCCCGCTTTTTGAAACCTTCAGGTGGCGCGAAGGCTGTCACTCAGGGAAACGGCGACGCAGCCGCAGACGCCGCCCGGAGCAATGGCTACACGTGCCGGGCCTGCACCCTGCTGTCGGCCGGGAAGACGCCCCCCGCGCACACCACCTCCAGGGTGCACTCCAGAGACCGCACCCAGAGACGTGAGTGTCCCGTCCCATGGTTCCAGTGTTTGCCTTGGACTCAAAATTGCCCTGTAAAAGTTTAAGAAACGTGCCAAAGTGTAGCTTTGCTCCTTCTCATACTCTTTCAAGTTCCGCTTTACCTGGCTAGGGTTTTGTCCCTGGGAGCGTCTGAATTCCGTGACCTGCACTTGGACAGGAGGCGGTGCTGTGTCCCGCGCCGGCGCCAGAGCAGCGGCTCTGCAGGGGCTCCCGCCTCCAGAGGGAACCGCCGCCCCCCGGACCTGCAGCCCTGCAGGCGGCTGCTCTCACCTGTGGGTCCCGCTGCAGCCGCGGCCCCGAGCAAACAGAGGTGGATGTTTGCGTCTGGCTGCCGGCTCTGGGCAGGCGGCCCTTGCAGCGGCTCCAGAGCCGTGTGGCTCTCGGGGCTGTGGCCCCTGCAGGCCGGCCTGCGGGCTCCCTGTGGGCACCGTCACGTGGGGGAGATGCCCCTGCAGGCCCGGCACTCCACACTGTCCCCGGGTCCTGCCCGTGGCCACTGTGCCCACGTGGCAGGGACAGGCCAGGGAGCTGTGGACTGAGAACGTGCTTACCTCGTCTCCAAGCCGCGGCTCCCGGGGGGCTCGCTCTGCGGGCCGGTCTGCCTGGCCCGGGAGGACGCATGGCGGGGAGCTGGCGGGGACCCCGGGGACGCGCCAGGAGGGCAGGGCCGCATTTGCCCGCCCATGGAGCTCCGGGCTGTGCCTGGCGCACGAGGCCGCTCGGCTCCTGTTTCTCAGATGGGGTGGGTGTGCAGTTAGAGCTGCTGGCGCTCATGGTTCCGTCTGTGGGGTCCGCCTTGCCGACCCCTCAGCCACACCACACCGCAGGACAGCGGCTGGGGGGGCAGCCCCGCCCCGCCCCCCACTCCTCCGGCTCTGCCTGGTGGCTCCCCAGCCCTTGCGGCAGCCCCGTGGAACGGGTCGTCCCCACCGGGCGGCACCATGCCTGCCCAGTGCTGTCCCCGGGGCCCCAGGGGACAGCTGAAGGGGTGCTGAGGCTGTGCTGACACACCCCGTCGCGGCGGGGGGGCAAAGCGTCACCCTGGAGTGAGGGCGCACCCTGGCTCTGTCTGTGACTGGGAGCAGCCGCTCTCTGTCCTCGGGTGCAGGTTCCAGGCGGCCTCCGGAAGTCCATCGCTGGGGTTCCCTGGCTTAAACTGCTCTTGACTGGTTTTTAACAGTGGGGAAGGGAGGAAGAGAGGGAGAGAAACATCCTTGTGGGGCTGCCTTTCGCGCGCCCCCCCGGGGACCTGGCCCGCAGCCCCGGCCTGGGCCCTGCCTGGGCATTGACCGGCGACCCTCTGGTTCGCAGGATGATGCCCAGCCCACGGAGCCGCACCGGTCAGGGCGCGCACTCTTGACTGTCTTTGAAGAGAAAAGTTATGTATATGTTTATGGTTTACCTCTGTGTTCTGTCTGTTTTGATCTGCATTTACATGAGGTGTTATTCTGTGTCCGTTTGCTTCGGGCCGGGCTGGCCGCCTCCCTTGCTGTTGCAGGATGTGCCCGCGATTTGTAGGACCAGCTCGCTGACCGCGCCCAGCAGCCCGTCCCCTGTTGGGAGCGAAGTGTCTGTGGAGAGTACTGGACTGGGGAGTGAGAGGTGTGCGAGGGGGGGATCAAAGTCACCGAACCCGTCGCCCGGCCGGAGCCGCCCCCCAGGCTGCGTCCAGGTGTCCTGGCCCCGGGGCCGCGCCCGCCCGACGGCCCCGCGCCCCTTCTGGTGTCGCCGAGCGCCCCGAGGCGCCGCTGCGTGCGGGACACGCCCAGCGTGGGCGCTCGTGCTCTGCGACGTGAGGTGAAATCCACACGACAAAAAATGTGCAGCTCAGTGCGTGGCGCTGGGTCACTCACAGTGAGGTGCGGACAGCACCTGAGTTTTGCACGTGAACCTAGAGAGAGACGTCGTTTTGTCTGAAACGCTCCCCCGACATACGTGGTTTTGCAACTTTCTCACTTTATGTTAATTGAAATTCACTGTTTTGTGTTTCTCTCTCTGTTATTCATGGCGATAGCAACGTTTATTTAATCAGAGTCTGATGGTAGTTGACTCTTCTGCTGGTGCACCAGCCTGTCCTTGTCCCTGTGCTTGTGCACACGCGTGTCCGTGTCCTGGGCAGAGTGGCCAGGAGGGGAGCAGACGGGTAAAGATCCCGGACCCCCTTGAACCCGGGGGTTCCTTGTCCTGAGCCTCTGGAGGTTCAAGTTGCCCGAAGGCAGCCCTTTGCTTCGCGCCAGACGGGCTTGAACGGGCGTCAGAGTCCCTCCCTGGAGAGGCGGCAGCCCTCCCAGAGCCGGGGCTGGCGGGCTGTGCGCGCGGCAGGGCGGGCGTCCCCTTCGGCGACGGGGAGTCTGGCAACGTGGCCACGCCTGGGCCCCACGCTGCGTTAGACCCTGAGAACGGACCCTGTGTGTCCCTGGGGCGTGCTCCTGTCCCCCAGCGGAAGGCATGAACTGACTTAGAAAAGGGGCTCATTCCTGTGAAACCGCGTCAGTTGTCCTGGTGGCTCAGACCCGGATGCTGCCCATCCAGGCCGCCCAGCTGTCAGGGGCGCGAGGACCAAAGTGCCTGCCGCGCCAGCCAGGCAGCCGGGCAGCCGGCTCGGGTCTGGGCAGCGAGCCAGCCAGGGCTGCACGCCTGCGGCCAGGGGCAGCAGCCAGGGCTCCATCCACACAGCGGCAGCTGCGGGTCCCAGCCTCGGGGCAGCCGCACCGGCCGCTCTCCCGGACGCGCGGTCGCGAGTTCAGATGTAGTTTGCAAGCCTGTTCCAGCCAGCAGCTCCTGATCCACGTCCCTGCTGGGAAAGAGATGCCGCACAAAGATAGACCCTCCCAGCCCGTCCGGCTCCCACGCTACAAGGGCCCCACCCGCAGACGCCTGCCAGTTTTTTTTCGTGTTTTCGTACTCTACAAATTTTTCAGTTTGCTGGATGAAAAATGGGATTTCGATGTTCTCTCTGTCATCAGCGAGGCTGGCCCGGCCTTGCCTTAGGAAGCAGTGTCTCTGCTCGGCCTCGGCACGGCACAGCGGCTAGACAGGCGCTGGCAGCCAGGAGCCCCCCGCGCGCTCTCCTCCGGGGCGCCGGCTCACCGCAGCCTGCATCCGTGATTTCGTTTCTTTAAAATCACCTCAGCTCCGATGCCCCAGCCCCAGCTGGCTCCACGCCACCCGTCCGTGTCCCCAGGGCTGTGGGAGCCAGGGAGGCGGCACGAGCCGGGTCCGGGGCACGCCAGGTCGGGGGGCCCGTCGGGGTCCTGGGTGCCCGGCCGCCAGGAAGCCAGCCTGCTTTCCGCCCTCAGGGAGGGAGCTTGCCCAAAGACAGGCCTTTCCAGCAACTGTGACCTGGGGGACATCGCCCCGCACCCTGTCTTAACTTAATAGAGAAAAGAATCTGGGGTCCCATCATATCCGCTGAAGCGCCGGCACTAATAACGAATCGCAGAGTGCGGCCGGCGCCCTGGGTCCAGCGGCTCCCTCGCCGAGCGGACCCTCCCGAGGCCACGCCGCTCGTTTCTGTCGCCCCGTTGCCGGCACGGCGACGGCCACCCGGGGAGGTGCTGGGCCCGGCAGGCAGCCCCGCAGGGTTAGCGGGGCCTGCTGCTGCGAGACCGGCGTGGACAGCTCTGCCCAGCCAGAGGGGGGACACGGGTCCCCCAGGCAGAGCGCCGCCTGCCGTCACGGCACCTCCGGGGCATCGCTGACTAAGCCGGTGCCGCGCTGCCTGAAGGAGCAGCCTGGCTCTCCGCCGGGTCGGGTAGGGAGGAAGCGCCGGCCTCGCGGGGAGCTTACCTGTGTTCACGGTTTCTCACCAGGCGGCGCGCCCTCCTGCGTGGACAGGACTCTGTGGCTGGCCACTTACACGTCGTCGTCTTTGTCGTCACTCTTAGTCCAGCTCTTTCGAGTGGTTTTAATGAAGCTCAATTACGAATCAGAAAATTACAAATTGAAAAGCTATGAATCAAAAGATCGTGAATCAGAAAGCTATAAGTCAGAAAGCCATGAATCAAAAGGTATTTAAATCATTTTTTTCCCTTTCTTCCACCAAATAATGCTTTCGAGGTGGAGAAAACTCTCCTTTTTGCAGCGTGGCGCGCCACGTTCCTGCTCTGCCATCTTCACGCGACTCTCCTGCCCGAGCTGGGCGCGCTCTGCAGGGGCTTGCGGAGCTGCGCACGGGTCCTGGGTGCGGTTCGGTTTTCCGGCAGTAGATCAGTGCTTGACTGTTACTCTGAAGTCACTTTTTAAATAAAAAGTTAACATACTCCACTTCCACTTTTTTTGAAGAACAGCCGTTGATTTGGGCAGCAGTTAGAGCGCCGGGAGGGCTCGGTGTTGGCGGGGGCGGGGCCTGCGCCTCCTTCCTCCCCGCTGCCCCCCCCCGCCCCCGCTGCCCTGTCGCCTGCCCGCCCCCCCCCCCGCCCCCCGCTGCCCCGGGCTGGCCGGCCCCCTGGGGCTCTGGGCAGCACTCGCGCTGGCTGAGCTCCCCGCGCCTCCCCTGCGTGTGTTGCAGCCCGTCCCGAGCGCGGCGGCGGGATGACGGCGACAGAGCCCCGCGGAGAGGACGGCCGCCTCCGTGTGAACGGGGACTCGCTGTGTGAGTACGGCTCGCCCCCCGCGGGCGGTGCTCTCGCGGGGTGCCTGTGGCTGTGCGTGCGCGCCGCGCCGTCCGCGTGGGCGGGCTGGACCGGCCGCCGCGGGACCGCGGGGGCGAGCGCGGCGGAGCGACCGGCCGCCAGGCGGCGCTGGCTTCGAGTTTCTCCTCTTCTTCCTAATTGGGTTTCCTGATCTCTTTCCAACTGTCACTGTCACGCCTCGTCGGTTTTGAACGGACGGTCTGTGGTGTTACCTGTCACATTGACTGCTTGTCACCACCCCCGCAGGCAGCGACTGGGAGGGGACGCAGCGCCTGGAGACCCACTCAGCCACCCGCTGGCAGGCTTCGGGGACCGGAGGGGCCGTGGGGACCGAGCGGCCCGGCTTCTCCCGCGCAGGTGGCCTCCCGCACCTCTCTGTGCCGTTTGTCGCTTCTCCCGTGTGCCCGCTGTGTCTTGTCCACGCATGGGGTCCGGGGCTCGTCACAGACGCGCTGGCGACCCGTGAACTCTGGTTTGAAACGTGGGGACCCCCTCCCCTGAACGCTGCTTCATGGTGTTTTGGGCCTAAGTTAAAGGTGTGAGAAAGAACCTCCCCGAGGTTCAGTGAAAGGCGTGGCCGAGGCCGGCCCCGCGCCGCCCGAGCCCTTGCCCGAGGCCCTGCGCTCGCGGCGGCCGTCTCCCCAGGCGGGCCTGCCCTCGCTCGGCGCGGGGGCGCCTTTTTCGGAGGCCTTGTTTTCAAAGCCGCGCTTCAAAAATAGGTGCGTCCTAACTGTTCCTTGATGAAGATAAAGCTAAAACAATAGATGAAGCCTCTTCAACCCATTTCTGTGCCTGTCAGCCCTGTTGGAATTACCACACGGTTTCGGGAGCCAACACAACGCCGGGGCAAGTGCCTTGCTCTCTGTGGTTGCTCTTAGAAACGGAGCGAGGCGGGCGCCTGGGGCGCGCTCCGGCCTGCGTGGCGCGGGCTGCCCGACGGAGGACCCCCGCGGTCCATCCTTCCCCCCGCCCCCCGCACCTCGGCAGCTCCAGCGCGCTGTTCCCAGAGAGCGTGAGCCTGCGGGGCGGCACTCCCCGGGGTCCTGGGCCGGCCTCGCCTCGCCAGGCCTTGCCGATGGGCCCTGGGGTCTGGAACTGGCTGTACTTCCACGCAGCTCAGGCTCTCTCCCCATCAGCCCTGTTGGCACCGGGGCGCCTGCGGCAGCCCCGGCCCCTGAGTCGGGCCTCACGGGGCCGCTGCAGGCAGGTGGGGGGGGGTCCTCTTCAGACCGAGGGCGGGGCTCTCACAGTCGGTCAGCATCTCGCTTGGACTTGGCCCAGTCTGCTTTTTGTTTTTCTCGGAAAGGGAATCAACTGCTGATAGGAGAGCGTTTGGGTGCAACCCTGTCCGTAGGTGTTTCCCGCATGGCAGCTGCGGAGAGCTGGTGTCCTAGAGCCCCGTGTTCAAGGGGGCCGCCCGCCCGCGCCTCGTCTGTCGCGGGGCGGATGCTGCGGAGGACCGGAGCTGCAGCGTGGGCCGCGGCGTGGGCCGTGCTCTCAGTCCTGTGGTCAGCTGCGGCGGCCCCAGGTGGTTCCTTTGGCTCTGCGCGCCCTCTCTCTGCGAGGCCCCAGCAGGAGCAACTTGCCTCCCGGAGCGAAGCTCCATGCCGGGGCCCCACGCTTTGCCCCCCGCGTGACAGTCCCGCCTTGTGCTCTGGGTGCATGAGCCTGCGTGTCCTGCGCGCTGGCCTGCGGCCGCGCGCTGCTAAGGGGCTGGGACTGAGGCGTGTGCGCTGGGGTGGCCTCTACGAGCCTCACCCATGTCCTGCTGAGCATGCCGGGCGCTGTGTGGCGCGCTGGTGTGTCTGCGCGGGAGGGTGTGGGCGTGGCGCTGTGCGGCCGGCGGCTCTCCATGCGCTGTCCCGCTGCCGCTGCGCCTCCTCCCGAGGTCCTTCCTGGTGCTTCCGGCTGGGCCCGCGCTTGGGAGCCTGGTTGTCCTGAGGGCATGTCCCGAGACCGCCTGGTGTTTTCTGTTTCAGGGAAGGCGGCCGCTGGGATCCTCTGGTGGCTGGGGAGCGGGTGGTACCAGCTGGTCACTCTGATTTCGTGGCTGAACGTGTTTTTTCTCACCAGGTGAGGAGGCCAGTGCCCTGTCAGCCAAATGTGTTCAAGTGCTGACCTTGTGCTGATTGCAGGACGTTGTTCAATGTATTGCTTGACAATCATGTAGTTCTTGTAGTTTGGTACATTGAAGTCCTGCACTTACGTACCATTTTACCATTTACAAAACGCTTGTGTTCTTGATTGTTAAACCACTCCTGTGAGGAGGGAAGGCTGGTGCCACGCCTGAGGGAAACAGCCGTGGGCAGGGGGCGTGTGGGGGGCCAGGCCCTTGGCCTCCACGTGTGGCACCAGGCCACCGCAGTGGGCCCACGTCCACGGCGCTCCAGCGCCTCCCCGCAGCCCCCAGCGCGGCCAGGGTTTGCTTGTCAATGGGACCAGGGAGACGCCGCTGTGTGGGCAGGTTCCCCTCGTGGAGGAGACCGAGGGCCTGCCGGGGGGTTCCTGCTCGACAGGGCTGGGCTGTTCGGGCAGAGGCTGCCTGAAGGCACAGGGCACGCTGGACCTGCCTCGGGCTTCCCCTAAGCGTCTTTGCTTTTTATTTCTAGGTGCCTTCGAAATGCTTGCAAGTTTTTAATCTTGCTCATTCCGCTGTTACTTCTACTAGGTAGGTAAACTCCGACCCCGTAACCTCCGGCGACCAGCTGTGCGCGGCCGCCCTCAGCCAGCACCGCTTTTCTCTCCCCAAGGTGCGGGCCTTTGTGCGTGGGGCCAGGGTGGCCTCCTCTCCCTCCTGCCCGCCTTCAGCTGGACACACACGCTGAGGACACTGAGGGTCGACGAGCCCCCGGGCGCACTCTCCCCTGGGGCTGCGGCGCCGCCCCAGCCTCCCCAGGTAGCGAGCCCGGGCCCCCAGCGCCACGGTCTGTCCGCGAGGGCCCCTCCTCCTCCTGCTGCGAACGGGCCGGCGGGTTGGGCGCCCCAGGTTAGAGGATAGTGTTGAGCACTCATCTCCTTATGTGCTGTGAACTAGTTCCCACTGCGTTTTTAGAGTAATCTCGTTATTTGGGTCGTTGTAATTTGAAAACAGCATTCATTACTTTGGGGAAAAAAGCGTAAAGAAGAGAAACCTCCCCCCACCCCTCCGGCTGCCACGTGAGGAAAGTCTAAGCGGCGCTGTTCTGGTGTCCCCGCTGCCGCGCGGGCCTGTCCCGCCGAGGCGCTCTGGTCCCTGCCGGGCCGCCGCTGCGGGACGCCAGCGCGACGCTCCCTGGCGTTGCTGAGAGAGCCTCTGCTTCCTGTCCCAGGGCGCAGCGGAGGCCCCTCCCGGGCACTGGATGAGAGAGGTGGAAAGGCAGGTGGCCTCTCTGTCTGGACAGTGTCAGAGCCGTGACACGAAGCTGAGAGAACTGACCGCTTCGCTTCAGACACTGCGGGCGCAGGTGGACCAGCTGGACGACGGCGGGGCCGGGGTGGCGTCCCTGGTGAGAAGCGTGGTGGGGCAGCACCTGAAGGACCTCGGCGCCGGCACGCTGCCGGGCGCGCAGGTGAGCCCGAGGGGCCCTCGAGGGGCTCCTCTCCTTGAGCAGCTGGGGGGCAGCAGTGCCCTGGCCCCCACCAGAGAGGACCCGCCTGTGGGGGCGCCCACGGGGTGGGGGCGCAGCGGGAGTGTACGGGGAGCCGCGGGCCTCCGCGGGAACGCCTGGTGTACTCGGTGTAGGTTCTCGAGGAGAGGACGGTCGGCCCACGTCCCTCAGAGCCCACGCCCCTTTGGTTACGTTCCAACACGATGTGACTCAGATGTTTTGGATTAAAACCTTGAGGCCGTCCAGGCCCCGCCCTCACCACCCTCTCCGCTGCGGCCCCACGGGGACCACGTCCTGCCCCCCTATGGCCCAGCACAGAGCCCCGTCCCTGAGCAGAGTGGCTTCCACACCGGGCTCTGCGCGGCGCCGCCCTCGCTCCCCGCCCGGGGCCTGCCGGCAGCGACCGCTGCTGCCCCCTCCCACCCCCGCCGGCGAGCGTCTGAGGAAGGCCCCTGCGGGTTTGCCTGGGGTTGGCCCCTGCGGCCGACCCTGCGCTCTGCCTCGGGCGGATCTTTTGTGGTCTTGCTTTTACGTGAACGTTTACCAGCCCCTGCGGTTGCGTTCTGGAATGAGATGAGGCGTGAGTGCCACGAAAGCCCCGCACACCGAGGGCCGCGCGTCTCCCTCTGCCCTCTGCCCTCGGGCCCGGGCCCCTGGGCGGCCAGCCCCTGCAGGGACGCCGAGCCACGGGGCGTGCGGTCCCTGTGCGCCCGCCGCTTCCCTTCGCTGACCCTCCTTCCGCTCCTTGCCCTCTTCCAGGCCGACGCTGCGGCCCGTGGCCACGAGCAGGAGCTGCGCCTCGCGCGCCTGGAGGACGCCCTCGGGAGGCTGGCGGCGGAGTCCGAGGTACCTGCTCTGCGCCGCGCCGCCCCGCCCGAGGCCACACGGCTCAGGCCCGAGCTGCTGCCTGTCCCCTCGTGCCCGGGGTTCCCTCTGCGGCTTCAGTGCCCCCTGGGCGTGTCCTGCTCACTGGGTCTGAGCCGCCGAGTGGGGCTGCGACCCCGAGTCTGCCTCCTGCCTGTCCCCACAGCACCCCAGCGTCCGGTGTCCCCAGGCGGGGAAGGCGGGGCCTGTCCTTGCCCTCAGCGGTCATTTTCTGTGGGGAAAGTCTGTTCTCAGACGTTCAAGGCAGGGGGCGGGGGGGCCAGGATGTTGCGCCGGGCACGGAGTGGGGCCTGGCAGCAGGCCGACCGCGGCGCCCGCACAGCGCAGCCCTGGGGTCTCTAGTCGGCCGTGACCCCGGCCGGGTTGGCGCAGGCGCGTCCAGCGCAGCAGCGGGTGGGGCCGCCCTGCGTCCACGAGAGGGGTCCTGTGCACAGGGGCAGCCTGACCCCCGCCTCAGTGCCCACCGGCGGCTCCGTGCCGCGCAGGCCGTGGCCGGGGGGCTCGCTCCCCACCCCGTGCCGCGCGGCTGCCAACGCGCCTCTGGCGGAGCCCCGGTGCCAGCCAGGAGCGGTGACAGTGCGTCGGCGGCTCCTGCGGGGTCTGGGCCCCTTCCGGGGTCTGCTGGTTGTCTTTTGAAAGTTTGCTCCCGAAGGTGAACACCGTTCACCTGCCAACTAGCAGGTCTGGACTTTGGGTTATGGGGGACAGACTCCCAACAGACACGTGGGGTCTTTGTGAAGAGTCACCCAAGCGCGTGGTTTTGTGAAGAGTGAGCGTGCGGTTCCTCCTCCCTTTCAGGCCATCCAGAAGGAGCTGGAGCAGACCCGGCTGAGGACAGCGAGGTAGGGGGACCCCCGTGCCCCGCACGGGCCTTGCGGCGGGGCCGCCGCGCCTGGTTCCACGGGGGACGCGCAGCTGTGGGTCCCCCCGGGCGGCCCTGCGGAGCCACCGAAGGGCGGAGGCGCCTGAGGGGCTTCCCACTGTCTGCTCCCCGGCACAGTGACCCCGGGGCGGGGTCCCCCTTGCTGCGACGTGGGGGCTCGGCGGCCAACCTCAGGGCGTGGGTGAGCCGGGGCTCCCGTCTCAGTCGGTGAGGGGCGGCTCCGCGTGGTGCCCTGCCAGCGCCACGGGCGTCGGGGCTCAGCCCGGTCGTGTGGGCGGGACCTTGCCTTCCGGACGGGCCAGTGGCACCGCAGCTGCCGCCTGTCGCCTCCGGAGCAGGGGCTCCGGGCCGCTTCTGAGCTGCGTCCCCCGCTGGCCCCTCGGCAGCTTCCTGGGGAGGGGGACGCCGCTCCTCCCGGCTCCCCCGGCGCTCCCCCTGCCCTCCGCCCCGCTCCTCGGGCGCAGGCGCCGTGGCTTCCCCTTCCCTCTTGAGCGCTGCCGGTCTCTTTGTACCTACGTGTGTCCACACGTCCCCCTTCAAGGCTCGGTGATTCCTGAGGCCTGACGGGCGCCCGACGCGGAGCGTGAGCCTCTCTGGGCCCCTCCCGGCCCCTCGGTGTCCCACGGGCCTGCGGTCGGGGTCTGGCCGTGCGTCCTCTGGAAGGACCGCAGAAGGGCCACCCCGCGCCCGCAGAGTCGTGTCTGAGAGGCTGATGGGGGTACCCTCCCAGGGTTCCCCGGGAGCGCGCCGGCCGCTCTCCTGAGCGTGTCGTTGGCGTGTCAGCAACGGCGCCCGCTGTAAACCAGCGTTAACAGCCGTGGAGCCGTGCAGTGGGTGCGTCACGCCGTCCCCACGCGCACACACAGTTACTGAAGCTGACCCGGGAACTGTGCATTGTTAGCTCATTCGCCCCTTCCGTTACCGCGGAAAGTTCCCGTTCAGCTTTGTAATGGCCGCTGGCAAACCCCATCTCACCCCCGAAGCCTTTTTGTCACGGTGAGGAGAGAATGTACACGCTGAGCGCAAACCCAACGGGTCTTGGGAGAGCGCTCCCCTCCACGAGGACACGCTGGGCAGGCACGTCCTCGCAGCCTGGGAACACCTCTGGGGCTCCGACTTGGGAAGCGGCGTGGGGATTCGTCGGCACGCGGGGCAGGTGGCAGCCGCCCAGGGTCGCCTGGGGGCCGCGCCGGCTGCCCCCGCACGAGGTGACCGAGCCTGCTCCTCTCCCCTCCCCCGCCGACTGCCAGCGGGGCCGAGCAGGAGCGGCGCCTGCTGTCCACGGTGTCGCAGCTGGAGCGCGAGCTGGGCCGCCTGCAGGCGGAGCTGGCCGCCTGGCAGCCGCTGAAGGCCCGCTGCGAGGAGGCGCACGCTGTCCGCGAGCACGTAAGTGCCCTCCGCCTCCGCGCGCTGTGTGGCCGCGGAAAGTAAGAGGCCAGCCGGGTGCGTGTCTCAGGGCCATGAACTTCCTTTAAAAACGTTGTTTTATTATAGTCAACGATTTTACAGAGTTAAAATAACGTTTAAAATAAAATAAGACTCCCACTCCCCCGAATTTCCGCATCCTGTCGCCCTCCTGCGCTGGCGTGTGCAGGGCTCAGCCGGAGTCCGAGAGAGGCAGGAGGTCGGGGACAAGTAGGTCCCTGCGGGGCCGGGAGGCGGAGCGGGCGGGACGCGCTGGGGCGCGGCGGTGGGGGCGCGGGGGGGGGGGCCTGCGCGCGGCCGTGCAGGAGGCTGCGCAGGCGGACGTCTCTGACGCAGGTGGACGTCTCTGACGCACACGTACCTGTTTACGTGCCTGGAAGCCAAGGGGCCCCTCCCCCTCCGCCCTGCCCCCACGCGCCTGTGCCGTGGGCCCCGCCCCCTGCGCCCCTCTGCCGTCCCCCCGGCAGCGCCCTGGGCGGGGTCCGCGACTCCCCGCGGGGAAGCTGTGGCGTGGGCAGCGCCTCCGTGGTGTCGGGGGACAGGGGCGCGGGACCAAGAGGCTTCTGTCCCGTTTGCCCACGACTCTCCCAGGTCGACGCGCAGGTCAGGGAGACCGTCCGGCTCCTGTTCGCGGACGGGCGGCAGGACGGCTCCCTGGACCAGCTGCTGCAGGGGCTGGCGTCCCGCTTCGTCAGCAAGGACGACCTGCAGGCCCTGCTGCGGGAGCTGGAGCTGCGCGTCCTGCGCAACATCACGCACCATGTCTCCGTGACGCGGCAGGCGCCGACCGCCGACGCCGTCCTGTCTGCGGTTCGCGAGCAGGGCGCCGCGGGCATCACCGAAGCGGTAGGCGGGGAACGGGGCGGGGGCGGCGGCGGCCTCTCGGGAGCCCTTGCCGCTGTATCAGGTTTCTTGTCCCGAAGGCCCCATCTGCCTGGCGCCCCAAACCTTCCCAAATCTCCAGACCCTCCCAGTCTCCTGGCCCCAGGCCGCAGCCGCTGCTGTGGACCCGCGGACAGGCCCCAGTGCCCGCCCACGTCCGCCGGCGGCCCTGCCGCGGTGCAGGCGGAAGTTGGCGTTTCCCGGAACGTCCCCCAGGCCTGTTGGGCCCCAGACAGAACCGGCTGGCGGCGTGGGCTCCCCGAAGCGTCGGGCCTTCGCCCCCGTCGCTAACGCGCAGCTTTGTCTCCCCCCCCCCCCCCCCCCCCCCGCACGTGCCTCCGCCCAGCAAGCGCACGTCATCGTGAACAACGCGCTGAAGCTGTACTCCCAGGACAAGACCGGCATGGTGGACTTCGCCCTGGAGTCCGGCGGTGAGTCCGTGGGCCTCCGCTGACGGAGCCGGGCAGCCCCGTTCGCAGGGTGCAGGCTTGGAAGCCGCTGCCTCCGCGCCTCCGACCACAGCGCCGCTAACGCTTCCAGGAGCTGGAGCGTCCGCGCCGGGGCGCCGCTCACGCTCCAGGCTGACGGCGCGGTCCGTGCGCCCGGGAAGGCCGGGCTGTGCTGCTGGTGCTCTCGGCGGGCGTGGGTAGAAGCCCATCAGCGTAATCCCACTTCGGGCGCGTTTCAGGGGCTTCGGGTTCTCCAGCTGGGTACCGGGCGGCACCTCAGAGCAAGCGCTCAGCTCACCGTGTGTCCCTGCTGTGGCGCTGTGGACAGGTTGACGGCGACGCCAGCAGGGAGACTACAGCTGGCTTTTCGCGGGGGCGCGGCGGGGTGCCCGCCCAGGGGCCCGCGGCGGGGTGGCCCTGGGCAGCTGCTTCGTGTCTCCTGGCTGCGCGGCGCTGGCGGCGGGTGCGGCCTCACAGGCACATGGCGGGGGCCACGCCGTCCCGCGGGGACAGGTCACGAGAGCCTTGAAGGGGAGCCAACCCGCTGGGCCAGTGGCAGCGGGGTGCCAGTTTGGCTCCTCAGAGAAGGAAAAAAAGGTTGGGGTCTTGTGAGTGCCGCGTGCTCCCCGCCCACAGACCCAGCGCAGGAAACTTCAGGGCTTCGTGTATTTGAAACCTGCGAATCGTGGCTCAGCGAGGTATTGTGGCCCATGAGTGCGCCTTCTGCCACCCGCCTCCCTGTGACACGTGGTGAGACACGGGAGAGACCCCTCCTCCTGCGAGGAGATGGCGAAGGCGCGGGCGCCCCCCCCGCCCGTCACAGAAAGGCTCGGTTTCCTGAATCTTTAAAATTCAGGAATTACGCACGAGAGCTGGCAGACCTACGTGTCCTGGAGAAAAGGGAGTTTTGCGGTGCGGGGCCGGCTCGCCACAGGGCGGGCCTCGAACGGTGGGGCCCTTGGGCAGGCGCCTGGTCCCCATGGGCTGGGCCCGCCGCGCCCCCGCTCCTGGGAGC
Source organism: Pteronotus mesoamericanus (assembly GCF_021234165.1). Lineage (NCBI taxonomy): Eukaryota > Metazoa > Chordata > Mammalia > Chiroptera > Mormoopidae > Pteronotus > Pteronotus mesoamericanus. The sequence goes on along the minus strand of NW_026554998.1, from coordinate 4,543,561 downwards.
CCGCGGGGCGATTCTGCGCGAGGACCGCCCGGGCCTCCCGGCGTCAGGCAGACGGGAGCTCGCGCTCTGCGCGGAGACCCTCGTTGCGTGTTTTGAAGTTCAGTGATTTCTGAGGAAATTGTTCGCAATTCAAAGACGTCAGGTGATGTCTTGACTGCTCCTTGGAGCCAGTGGCAATTCAAGCTCTTCGCCCTGTCGTTTTTTTCCTAGAAGCAGGGTCGGTCCTTACGGGTTGGTGTACCGGTTATTCAGAATTCTGGTCAAAGGTTTTATGTCTAAACAAAGCGTGTATCGACTCTCTGTGAGCTAAAAACGTGGGCCCCGTATCTAAGGAGACTTTGGGAGAACGACAGTGGGTGTTTTGGGGAGACAGTTCGGCGGCCCCGTTCCACCCCCGGCTGCGAGGTGTGTGGCGGGCGCCCGTGGGGCCGGGACGGCAGCCGCGCGGCGGACCCTCTGCCCCTTCCGGTCGGCTCCTCGCGAGACCTATGCCGTGGCACCCGCGCGTCGCCCCGCTTCCTGTCAAGGGGCGAGCGGGCCTCCTTTCGCGCTTCCTGTTGCCGCCGAGACCGGCCTCAGTGACGCGGCCGCGCCACCCCGCCCTGCGCGACCTGGGGCTGGGGGGCTCGCCGACGGGCCTGGCGCACCCCGGGTCCCGGTGGGGCCCTGCGCCCGTTGGCACCCACGCCCTTCCCCCGCGCCTGTCCGGTGACAGCGGGGCCCGTCGGGCCCACGGTTCGCGCCTCAGAAACTTGGGACGAAGGTCACTCTGAGTTGCCGTCCCAGCAGGCGCAGGCAGGCGGGGAGGAGCCCGCGCTCCGGGACCCGTCGGTGTCCGTGGGTGCGACCTGTGTGCCTGAGAGCAGCCACACGCCTGCACGGGGCTTGGGAAACGCGAGACTGGGCTCGGGGCCGGCCCGCAGCGGCAGCTTCTCTGTACGCGGTAGAAGCTGGAGAGCGTGTACGCCGTCCCCGAGAGCTCCCCCGGCGGGGACGCAGGGGCTGAGGCGAGCGGGCCCTCTTGCAGGTGGCAGCGTCCTGAGCACGCGCTGCTCGGAGACCTACGAGACCAGGACGGCGCTGATCAGCCTCTTCGGCATCCCGCTGTGGTACTTCTCGCAGTCGCCCCGCGTCGTCATCCAGGTGAGGGCGCGTCCCGGGCCGGCCGCCCCGTGGCCGCAGTCCCAGCGTCCCGCCGAGGCGCCGGGTGCGGACAGAAGAGCGTGCCTGTCGCCGTGGACGGCTCCGCGCCGTGCGGGGCAGTTGCCACCCCGAGAAGCGGCAGTGGGCACAGCGCCAGCCTGTCCCTTCACCCCGCGGTCAACCCGAAACACCGGGGAGCCTCGCTGCCCCGTCCGGCCTGGGGGGGCGGGGCCTGCTCACGGGCGGGGGGCGGGGGGCGCCTTGGGCCTGCGCTGGTCGCAGCGTCTTAAAGGGCTGCAGGGTGAAGGGCCTGCGTCATCTGGCGCAACTGCTGCCTCCCAGTAACGTTTTGGGAAGAAAACTCAAGTAATTTTTTTAATGTGAAACACCTGCAGGTCACTTGCCTTTCACGTAACAACCTCAAGTCTAGGCTGAAAGAGCTTGTGAGCAAGCTGAGCACGGCGTTGTTGTCCGTGAACCTCAAAACGTGGCCCTCAGCCCTGCCCCGCCCCTCGCCCCGCCCGTGGAGCCCGGCGGGCATCTGGCGAGTAGCTGCTGGCTCCCAGCACGGTCAGTCCCCGCGCTCCATGGGCCACGCGCCCTCAAACACGCCCGTGGGCTCCCCGCGGCCTCAGGCACGCTGTCTGCCTGCGCCGCCCGCTGTCTTCGGCCTGGGTCTGCAGTGTCAGGAGACAGCTGTCCTCCGCAGGTTAGGGGCACGTGAGCAAGACCAAGCCTGGCAGCTGACCGGGGAGGAGCGCGGGGGGCCGTGGCCGTGGTGGGTGAGCAGCAAGTATGGCTGCGCAGGAGGGAGCAGCAGCGGGGACAAGCCACTCCCCTACCCGGGCTCAGCTCCGACCCCTGAGAGGGTGCAGCCACAGGGCGGGGCCTGCCAGAGCACACCCGGGGCGCCTAACAAGAGGCACTGGCGCCTCCCGCACCCTCTGTGGTGCTGACGGAACGCGGTCCCTGGCGGGGGACGGAAGCATTGAAGGGCCCAGCTGCCTTCTCTGAGGGTGGGCAGAGGGCACCTTCGGAGCCCAGGGCACAGAGGATGAGCCGCATCGTTCTGCCCTGCCCCTCCCCTCCCGCCTGCGGCACAGGAGGCCGTTCTGGTCAGCAGCCAGCGCTGCGGGGAGGGGCCATGCGGGTGGGGGCCAGGCTCCCCGGGCCTGGGCTGGGGGCATGTGACCAGCACGCGTGAGCAGACGTGGTCCACCTGAGGGACAAGGGCCCGGGAGGCGAGCCCTGGGGCACCTGCCACATCAACTTGCGTTTCTCCATCCTCGCGGTTGGGGGGCCTTCTCACGTGGTTGGGGACCACGTGCACCCCCGTTTCTTCAGCACGTGTTTGTCATCTCGTCCACTTTACGGCTCTGGGTGCTTGAGCTGGTGTAACACTTGCTCACATCTTGGAGACAGTCACTCTCTGGGGTTTAAGCTCAAACCCCTTTCCCCAGCCTGTCCTTTGATTTTGCTTATGATGAGTTTTTTTATCTGCAAAACGTTCTTTTATTTATATGTTCTGTCTTTCTCTCTTATTGCTTCTGAGCGGCAAAGGGCTTGTCCCGCCGCTGAGTCCCATGTTTGGTCTCCCACAGCCTGACATCTACCCAGGGAACTGCTGGGCGTTCAGGGGCTCCCAGGGCTACCTCGTGGTGCGGCTGTCGATGGAGGTCCGCCCGACCAGCTTTGCACTGGAGCACATCCCCAAGACGCTGTCGCCCACGGGCAACATCACCAGCGCCCCCAGGGACTTCTCCGTCTACGTGAGTGTACCCGCCCCCCGCCCCCCACAGGTGGCTCCCAGAGCTGCGCCCGCCACGCAGTGGCGCGTGTCCTTGCTGTGGCGGCTATCCTCCCTTGGCCTGGGCCTGCTGCGTGCAGGCAGGTCAGACGTGCTGGGAAGCCTGGCCCTCCTTCCCGGGAGGGCGCACTGGCGGCACGTGGGTGGGCCTGGAGAACTTCGTTTCCTCGCCCCTGCCCGCCCGCCCGCCGCTGGGGCCCGGCCCCTCAGCCTGTGGCTGCTGTCGGCCCCACGTTCCGTGAGTCGATGACGGTCTCGTTTTGGTTTCAGGGGCTAGAAAACGAGTATCAAGAGGAAGGGCAGCTGCTGGGACAGTTTGTGTTCGACCAAGATGGGGAGTCACTCCAGACGTTCCCGGTCCCGGTGAGCTCCTCCGCCGCCCCCACAGGCCCCGTCCCCTTCCGTGAGCAGGGTGTCAGGGTCAGCCTCCAGGGAACGGGGCGCCGCGTGCCGAGCTTTGTTGCTGAAGGAGCCTCTTCAGGACAGGCTTGTTCCCTGCAAGGTCTAGCTCGTGATGAGCCAGTTTCACCTGAGCTTTGTTTCCTGCGCTGGATGCCTGGGCACATCGTTCCCAGCTTGGCCCTCCTCTCAGATGTCATTATGGGGAAGGCGACTGGGCTTGGGAGTGTTTGTATCCATAAGTGTGTGTTTCATCGTCTCCCCTTTGATTTCAGAAGCGACCTGAAAGAGCTTTCCAAATCGTGGAACTCCGGATTTCCTCGAACTGGGGCCACCCGGAGTACACGTGTCTCTACCGGTTCCGAGTCCACGGGGAGCCTGCGCAGTAGAGCCGCCGCGCGCCACTGCCACTGTACATCTTGTATATACTGGACAGCCCGAGGCTCAGGCCTCGCGACGCGGGCATGGGGGGCGACGGGCCGGCCTGGCCCACCGCCGGCGCAGGAGGCCGTGCCGAGGGCTTGGGTACAGAGCTCTGTCAGCAGCAGGTGGTCTCGGACTCTGTTTGAATGTATGGTTCACAAAGACACTGGGGGGGGTTTGTTTTTAAACACAAAGCTCTTTATATTCGTATTTTCTTGACATCAGGAACAAAGCAAGGGAGATTAAAAGGTTTGACGTGTTCTTGAAGCTTCTACGCTTAGCCGTTCACTGGCCCCTTAAAGGACTTCGGGAGCATATAGTTTAGCTTTTCAATCCAGCACACATTTTTCAGGGAAAATGAATGACAGCAAATTTCAGTTCTGACCTCTTTCCTTTAAGGTGGGATCTGTCCCTCCCTCGGCACGGGTAGTACGTCACCAGGTGGGGAAATGGCAAAAATGTGTTTTTCTGGTTAGTTTGCTCCACCGAGTCTACTCTGGGAACACCGGGGCACCTCCCTGCGCTAGGACGGGGAGGGGTGGCGGGGCGGCAGGGCGCAGGCCCCTGGGGCCGGTGACGTCACTGGGTGGGTGGGAGGGAACCGGAAATCCAGCCTTAGGGCCCTTCCAGGCTTCTGAGTTTTGATGAAAAGCAAACACTAACACTGAGTCACTCAGAAGGTTGCTTTACACGGGCGGCATCCGCGGAGCAGGCCCAGCTGGCGGCCGAGTCAAACCACCGCAGCGCCGTGCGCCCGGCCCAGCACCCGCCGCGCCGCTGGGACCCGCCGGCCCGAGGGCGGCCGCCGCTCCCCCGTTCCTCATCGTGACACTCGTTTGGGTTATAATTAGTATTTAATATTGACACTGTTTAACGGAGCAGACTTTATAATATAATGAGCTAGCCACAGGGCACTTGCGGTGTTACACGTTTTACCTTAAAAATTATTTAAGCTTTATTGGGTTGAGACAGTTTGTTGGTGTAACGTAAGTGTATTTTCAGAGAGAAAAATGATGATGCTGAGTGGTCTGGCGTTTTATGTATATTGCACAACAGTCCTGAAATACGCAAAAACTATGGCTCTTATTGTCACTCACTCAGAATTGGAACTAATGCCTATGCAGCTGAGTTGGTCGAAAGTGTATACAGATGTTTCATATATTACAGGATAAATATATGTCAGAACTTCCTATATAAAACTAAATTTGGGAGTTGGGGTGGACATATTTTGAATATTAATTTATTTTTAAAGATGCAAGATAGGACTTTGTGCGGTGTATTTTTGTAAATGCTTTTCCAAATACCTGTCTCTGGTAGTGCTCCTGCTGCTGCCACCGAACTAAGATGCTATTGAAATGTTTAAATAAAGAGTTTTAATTTTTGAAAGTGCATGGGATACTTCCGATGAATAATAAAACCACCTGTTTCTAGTCGGCGTGCGTCGTTTGTGCGGGAGGGGCGGCTCGGCGCCGGGTTGGGCGGCGGGAGGGCGCCGCCTCCGGGAAGCGGCTCCGTCCCGGGGCTCCCCGCCCGGCCGGACCAGGCGGCGTTCCTCCGGTGCCTCCGACGGCCGACTGGGCGCCTGGCGCCGCGCGAGCGAGGCCGGAGCGCAGACAGGCCGGGGGGCGCCCGCCCACCGCGGGCTTCCTTCCGGCAGCAGCTGCCCCGCAGAGACCGGGGCCGTGGGGGGCTCCGAGGCCCGCGCGCGTGAGCCGCTCGGGGGAGAGTGGCCGCCGTCCGCGGGGCCGCGACACCCGCCCGCGCCCGGCGGGTACGGACCTAGCGCTGCCAGTGTCCGGCGCCCGCCCGCCGCCACCCGGAGCGCCCTGGAGGCTCGGCCCCGCGCCGCGGAAACGGCTGAAACCCGTGGCAGCTTTGCCCCAGGCCCACGGCCGGGGGCGCCGGGCCCGCCGCTCCGACGCAGCGGCGCGCCCAGCGGCGTCAGCGCGCCGCCACGGTCACGTGGCCGCCTGCGGGGTGGGGCAGGCCTCGGTCACGTGGCAGCCCCCACCCGCTGTCACGTGGCCGCGCGCGGCTCCTCGCAGGCCACCGTAGAGGACGTCGGGGCCGCCGGGACGGGAGCCGAGAGCCGCTGCCCACCGCGCCTGCGACAGCGTCACCCCTGCGCGGAGCGCCGGCCCATGGCGGCGGCGGCGGCGGCGGCGGCGGCGGCGATGGCCATGGCCGAGCAGGAGGGCGCCCGCAACGGCGCCCGCAACCGCGGCGGTGTCCAGCGCGTGGAGGGCAAGCTCCGCGCCAGCGTCGAGAAGGGCGACTACTACGAGGCGCACCAGATGTACCGGACCCTGTTTTTCAGGTACCCGCTGCCCGCCGCCGGCGCCCGGGGGTCCCCGCCCGCGGGCCCGCGCCGCTGCCCGCCGCCGAGCCGTGGGAACGGGCGGCCGTGCGGCGGCGGGTGGAGCGCCCCGGCCTCGCCCCCGCTCGCTCTGCCCACCCCCGGCCGGTCCCCCGGGCGCCGCGGCGTCGGAAGCCCGCACACGGAGTCTCGCGGTTTTCCTCCCACTCGGCATCCGGCCCGTTCGCTTTCCGTTCCGGTGCCCTCAGTCCGCTCGGCGTAGCGGCCGAAGCAGCGCTGTTTACCGCCCGCCGCGGCGGGGGCACCTGCGCTGGCTGCCGGCCACGTGCGCTGGGCTGTGCCGCAGCGCCCGTGTGCCCGTGGGGCCGCCGTTCCCCGAGGAGCGGCCTTGGGGGCTGAGTGACCGGCTCCCGCGCTGCGCGGCCGGCGCCCCGGCTCCCTTGGGCGCGGTGTCGCGGGGTCCCTACGTCCCACAGCAACTGCTTTCCTCGTCACACCGTTTTAACATGGGGACGGCCCGCCTGTGAGTGACCGACACCCCATGCGACGCTTTGCGGTTCGCGGCCGGTTGTCTGATCCAAGGTGGGTCCCGCCCGTGACTCGCGGGATTCGCCCTTGGCACCACGAGGCCCGGGTACCAGGCTTTTTCTTTGGGCAGTTGAATCAGTGTCTCGGGCCCTCGGGGGGTGGTGTCCGCCCTGGCTTTAGCTGACCAGTTTCTGCTTGGAGTAAACCCGGTCCCGCAGACCGAGCTTGCGCAGCTGGATGGCGCGTGGATGGGTCTTTAAGGGACCCACAGGCAGGCCGGGGGTGGGCGCTGCGCCCGTCCTCGGCCCGCCAGCGCCAGCGGGGCCGCAGTGGGAGCGGCTGTAGCCTCAAGGCCGGCCTGGTGCTGGACGGTCCTGAGACTCCTGCGTCACTGTTTGTCCCGGCGATTAATCAACAAAACTGGATCGCCCCAAAACAAACACGCTGTTTCTTGTTCTGAGCCAGTTCTGCGGTGACGGCTGCCTGGGTTTGCGGCCCACCTCTGCTCCTGGTGGGCCTGCACCCTGCCCGGCCCCTCGTTAACCCTCCAAGCCCCGGCTTCTGCATGGGTTATTTTAGGGGCCCCGCTGCCCCTTCAGGCGTCCTGAGAAGTGAACGGTCAACCGTGGGCCTTGTTGGGGGCGAGTAATCGGAGCCCCCCCACCCCGCCCCAGGCTGGGGTGTCCCTGACCCTCCACACCGCAGCGCCTGCGGGGCCTGCCCCGTGCACAGCTCTGGGAAGCCGGGCGCACCGCGTCACGCTCACTCTTTAACACCTGTCCACAAGCACACGTGTGCAGACACCCGGATGTGAGGATTTGCGTAAAACGTACGGTTGGGCCAGTTTTCACACACGTTTACACTGGTGAAGCAGTGACCGATCGAGACACTGAATTGCGTGTCACCTCTGACCACGCTGTCACCCCCTGCACCGGCTCCCCTCGCGCCCCAGGCTCCACGGCCCGCGCCGTCGACCGCCTCGCACCGTCTACAGTTCTGTGTAAGCGGGGTCCGGTCTAGCTGACGTGTTGAGTCCCCTCGGTGTGGTTATTTCGAGACTCGCTGCGTGTACAGCGGCACGTTTGCCTTGCCCAGCGGCGGCCCAGGGTGGGCTGGACACAGTCCGGCCCCCGCCCACCCCCTGGGTCAGCTCCCGCTCTGCGCTGCTTCCATTCCTTTGCGCAGTTGGAACTGGGCGGCTCGGCCACGGGGTGTCACCTGGGGTGTGTCCCGGGAGTGGGTGTGGCTGCTGGCCCTGCCGGCTGGTCCCGCTGGTCCCGCTGGTCCCTGGGCTGAGCTCGGCTCAGCGTTTGCCTCTGTCCCCCCCGGGGAGGCAGTGGGCAGGCCCGTCTCCTCGGGCCTCGCTCTGCTGACACCTTCACAGACGTCGTTTTGTCTGGATGGGTCGTCCGCCTCTCCGTGTAGAACGTCTGTCTTTGTCTCTCGTTAGGTTCTCAGTCCTGGGGTCACGCGGCCCCCCGCAGCGGCTGCACCCCGGTCCCCGGAGGCCGGGGCGCTCGGTCCCGCCTCGCTGGCCGGGAGGGGCCGCGGCTGCGGCTGGCACAGCGGCTCGTGTGTCCCGATCGCTCTGGCGCTGCTGCCGCCCCTTCCCTCCCCTTGCGCTTCTGGCTGCGGCTGCAGGTTGGGGTTTTCTCTGACGTTTCCCTGTTTTCTCTCCACGTTTCCCGTCCCAGCTCGGAATGTTTGCTTTGTGGTTGCGGCGAGGGCGGTAGAGCGGCCGCGGATAAAGCAGCTCTTTGTCTTCCCCTCGCTGCTTATCTCTCTTGGCCTGTGCCAGGTCCCCCGGCCTCCTCCCTGTCGGTGTTTCTGTTGTCACCGATGGTCTCCTGCTACGTTGTTCCTTCATCACTTCTGATAAACTGGAGCAGCGATAGTTACGTTAATGCTCCTTTTTCTCTTCAACTTTTACACTGTGATTAAGTGTGTAACACTGTTCTGAATCACAGTTGCAACTTTTTGCTTCTGTGGGTTTGTCCCCCGAAAGGTTTGTGCAGACCCCTCAGTGTCCCTCTGCAGAAGCCTTTGCGTCTCCTTCCCGCGTGAACAGGGTCGACCTTGCCGGTCGCGGCGCAGCTGGCGGTGGCTCTCGGCTCCCTCTGGCTGCTCCCGGCTGGGAGTGTCTGCTGGGAAGCCTGCGACCTGGTGGCATCTCTAGGTCCCTGTCTGCTCCTCCCCCTCCCCCCCGCCTTGAGAACGCTTTTATTTTTTTTCTCTTTACCCCTTTTGGTCACTCACTTTCGACAGTTTTGATAGTCTGTGTCCTGGAGAAGGTCTTTGGCGTCGAGGTCGCCAGGCCTCCCCGCATCTGGGAAGTTCTCCGTCCTTCCTCCCGTGCGGCTCCTGCTCCCTCCTCGCCCTCCCAGGACCGGCTCCGTCCCGCGGGCGGACCCTCTCCCAAGTCCTGCCACCGCACCGGCCCGTCCTACGGGCCGGCCTCCGGCTGCCGTCCCCGACGCGCGCTCCCCTGCTCGGGCTCGGCGCCGGTCCGGCGCTTTCCTCCCGCGCGCAGGCGGCTGCCCCCTGAGAGCCCTGCGCCGGGCCGGGCCGGGCCGCAGGGACCGGCGGCTGCTGGGAGCGCTCTGCCCTCGGGCACTGCCTCCCCGGCTTTGCGATTGGTCTCGGGACACGTGCCGCGTTCTTCCCGGGCGGCCTTGCTGTTCCTGGTCTTTCAGATCGTTTTTACTCAGGTGCCTGTTGGATTTGAATGAACTCAGGTTGGCAATGAGAAGCCATTCCTCCGTCTTCCAGCAGGTGGCGCTCCCCGCACGTGCTCGCGGGGCGGGGGGCGGGGCCTGGCTCGAGCTGCTGCCCCGCGGCCACCGCACCCTCTGGGGCCCGCGAGCAGCGCTGTCGCGGGCGGGGCTGGCCCACAGGCGCCGGGGCGCGCCCTGCGCGGGTCCGTTCCAGTGTCCAGTGTCGGGGCCTCTCAGGGCTCCTGTGGGGGGGGGGGCTTTGGAGTTGTGGGGGTGACAAGTTGTGGATTTTGGGGGAGGCACACGGGGTCCGTCTTGCTGGGCATGGTGCTGTTTTTAAGAACAATAACAAGACCCCCAGGTGGTGGGGCTCAGTGGACTGAGCACCGACCTGCGAACCGAGGGGGGTTGCCCGTGCGACCCCCAGTCGGGGGCACAGGTCTGGGGTGCTGGCTGGGTCCCCAGCGGGGGACACGTGAGACAGCCACACGTGGGTGCTTCTGTTTCTTTCTCCCTTCCCCTCTCTAAAAAAAGTCTTTTAAAAATAAAAGAATAAGAGCAAAATCAGCGAACGAAGGCAAGATGCAGGGCCGTGCGGTGACGTCCTGCGGCCAGACCCGGTTTTGGTGCGACGGCCCCGCCTGCGGCCAGTGCTCCCTCCGCTGTCGCCCTCGTGGCTGCCTCTCGCCCTCCTCTCCTCTCCCAGCTCCCCGGCGGCCGCGCGGGGGTCGCCGCGCGCCCGGGCGGCGGGGCCAGCCTGTCCTGGGGGCTCGGCGTTGCCCCTCGGCCCCTCCCCGGACGCCAGCGGCCCCGCCTGGGGCTGCTGTCTCCCAGGCATCGCGTCTCGCTGCCCACGGTGAGCAAGTCCCGCGTGTGTGGTGGACGCGCGGAGACAGGCCGGCCTGGCGGCCCCTTCGGAGAGCGGCTGCGGTCCTGGGGGTCCGCCCAGAGGGAGCTGGGGCCCAGGCCTGCGGGTGCCATGCGGTGGGTGTCGGGCCCCGTGCCTGGGGGCGGTGGGCGCTTCCGCAGGACCCCCAGCCGGCGGCCCCTGGTGTGCGGCCGGGCGTGACCGGCTCCCTGCCCCATGTGCTCGGCCGCAGGTACATGTCACAGAACAAGCACGTGGAGGCCCGGGAGCTCATGTGCTCGGGAGCCCTGCTCTTCTTCAGCCACGGCCAGGTGAGCCGGGGGCGTCCCTGCTCGGCCGCAGGGACGGGGTTTCTGGAACACGCAGCTTTCTAACAGCGGGACCCGCGTTTGCTTCCACACCGTGTAGCAGAACAGCGCGGCGGACTTGTCCATGCTGGCCCTGGAGTCGCTGGAGAAGGCCGAGGTGCAGGTGGCCGAGGAGCTGCTGGGTGAGCCTCCCCGCAGCGGGCTGGCTCCCGGGGGCGGGGGCGGGGGCCGGGGCCCGCAGGGCTGGGGGCCCCCCTCCGGATGTGTGCGGGAGGCACGGAGGCCACACTCGCCGCTCTGCACGAGGGCCTGTGTGTGTCGCTTCCAGAAAACCTGGCGAAGCTCTTCAGCCTCATGGACCCGAATTCCCCGGAGCGGGTGGCCTTTGTGTCCAGAGCCCTGAAGTGGTCCAGCGGCGGGTCCGGGAGGCTGGGCCACCCCCGGCTGCACCAGCTGCTGGCCCTCACCCTGTGGAGAGGTGGGTCTGCTGCGCGCGGGCCCGGGGCGGCCTCCGCGGCTCTGTCTGAGAGAAGCCACCAGGCGTCTCGGCTGCGGCAGGTGTGAGGAGGGCCCGGCGCCGACGCTTGTGCCCCTCGGTCCCCTCTCAGCTAAGCCATCCCCCCGGGACGGGCCGTGAGGCTGGGCCATGACGGTACAGGGGGGTCCCCTGCTCTCAGGAGTCCCCAGGTCCCTGGAGGTGGCCCTGCCTCCCCCACAGGCCCCCCCTTCAGGACCTTGTTCCCCAGGCTGGCAGCCGTGGCTCGGACCCGGGTGTCCCCCGCGCTGGGCACAGCTCCGTGAGGAACGGGCCCATGGCGGGCAGCCGGGGCCCCCACACCTGTCGGCGAGTGCAGCCCGGCCCCGGCTGCGGCCCGACTCCCGCTCGCCCCCCGCAGCCTCCTGGGCTTCAGAGGGGCCGGCGAGCATGTGGGAGGGGCCCCGGGCCCCCGAGGCAGCATGGGCGGCTCAGGGTGGGTCTCAGGGTGCCACCAACATGAACGTGGCGGGAGCCCGCTAGGGCCAGCTCCGCGGCGTCGCATGCCCTCGCAGCAGCTGCACCGGGGCCCCAGGGCCCGAGGGACTCGCGGGGCTGGCCTGTGCCCGCCTCCGCGCGGGGGGCGCAGCCTGACGGAGGGGAGCTGGAGCAGGACGTGTCTTGACTTCCTTTTAATGTTTTGTTTATGTTTCAGAGAGAGGGGAAGGGAGGGAAACACCGGTCGGCTCCCTCTCGCACCCTTGACCCGGACCGAACCCCGCGGCTCGGCGTGAGCCCCGCTGGGGGCTCGAACAGGCGACCCTTCGCCGGCCGGTCTGGGAAGGCGCCGGACGCCCGTGCTCACAGCCGCTCTCTCTCTCCGTAGAACAAAACTACTGCGAGTCCCGGTACCACTTCCTGCACTCCACCGACGGCGAAGGCTGCGCCAACATGCTGGTGGAGTACTCCGCCGCCCGGGGCTTCCGCAGCGAGGTGGACATGTTCGTGGCCCAGGCCGTCCTCCAGTAGGTGCCCGCGTCCGCCCGACCGCGGGCCGCGCTGCTCGCAGCCCCCAGGAGTCGTGCCGCTGGGGGGTTCGGCTGGGCTGTGGGGCGGGGGCCGCGTTGGGGTCCCACGGCCCCATCTTCCTGTCCTCTCTGCCCCGTGCCCTCGGGCTTTCGTTCTTTTGAGCAAGAGGCAGCGTTTCTGTGCAGGAGGCGTAAGGGGCAGGTTTGGTGCTTGGAAACGCGGTGTGCGCAGGGCTTGGAGGCCTTTTCAAAGCCTGGGCTTGCCGCTCCACGCGGGGGTTTCCGCGTCCCCGCGACCCCACGGGCACGGCCCCCCGCCCGGGCCCGGGCCCGGGCCCGGTCCCTGGGCCCTGCCCGCCCTCTGCTCTTTCCGACGGTGTGTCTGGAAGGGCCGACACGCACGGCCGCGGGGCCGGCGGCGCGGGGGCCCGGCCTGGTCTCCGCCCGAGCCCGTCCTCGTCCTGATGGGAGCGTTTCACGCGGGATTTGTTCGCTTCCTCCCACGGACACGCTTCGGCGTGGAGGCCGGGCACTGGGGCTGGGAGTCCTGTGAGTTGAGGGGGACCCGCCCGCGCCTGAGGGCTGCCACGCGCAGCTGGCACCGCAGGGCGTGTCTTACCGTCCCAAGTTCGCAGGCACCGGCTCCGGGGCGTTTGGGGGAGACGTTTTCTCTGTCTCTGTGAGCCTCCTTCTCGTGGGTCCCCGTTTGTGCCTTAAAAATGGGGACTGACTGCGGCTGCCCACACCTCCGCCTGCCCCTGTGGGGAGGCGGCCTCCCCGAGCCTCGAACCTGGGCCCCAGGGCCGACCGCGCCCACGCAGGGAGCGGCGCCCACACCTGTGCCGGCCTTGCACACGTGCCCCGCACGGCCTCGCTCCCCCCAGCTGCGCCTTGTGGAGCCCCGGCCGGCCAGGCGCCCTGGGTCAGCAGGCCCTGGACGCCCCTTGAGGCCGCACTCTCACCCCCCAGGTTTCTCTGTTTAAAAAACAAGAGCAGCGCGTCGGTGGTGTTCACCACATACACCCAGAAGCACCCGTCCATCGAGGACGGGCCTCCGTTCGTGCGGCCGCTGCTCAATTTCCTCTGGTTCCTGCTGCTGGCCGTGGACGGGTGAGTGGGCGCGGGTGCAGGCTCCCCGGGGCTCCCCGTCCTGCCCCTGGTTCTGGGCGGGCCGCAGAGCTGTGCCCCCGTTGTCTGGTTCCAGGGGCAAGCTGACCGTGTTCACTGTGCTGTGCGAGCAGTACCAGCCGTCCCTGCGGCGGGACCCCATGTACAACGAGGTGAGGGCGGCCCCCGGCGGGGCGGGCGGGGCCCGGGCGCGGGGTCTTGTGCGGCCCCTCACGGTGTGCCCGCCCCTCAGTACCTCGACAGGATAGGACAGCTCTTCTTCGGGGTGCCGCCCAAGCAGACGTCTTCCTACGGAGGCTTGCTAGGTAAGGCTGTGCGCCGCCGCGGCGTCCTGAGGCCCCCCCCCCGGGACCCCCCCTACCCCGCAGCTGCCAGGGCCGCAGGAAGGCGGCCAGGTTTCCCTTCCGGCTTTTTTTATTGTGGTAAAATACGTGGAACGTGAGACGTGCCATTGCACCACCTCTGAGTGTGCAATCGGCTGCCGTCCCGCCTGCCGGGCCTGGGTCCTGCGGTGGTTCTGCCCGATCGTTCGGAGAACCTCCGCGCGGCCCCGCCCGCCGCGCACGAGGCCTGCGTGTCCTGTGTGCTGGAAGCTGCCCCCCTCACGGCGGGCGGTGGTGTCTCGCCGTCCCCGGGGGTGGGGGACGTGGGGCGCCCTCCCTGGGCTCCATGGCCCTCGCTGTGGCCGCTTTCCGGTTGGATTGTTTGGGTTTCCTAGATGACATACTGCAAATATTTTTCCTGTTCTGTGGGTTTATCTTTTCTAAGACTTTTTAAAGCAGTTTTAGGTTCACAGCAAAATTCAGAGGCTCCCACCCACCACTCAGCCACACATGCAGCCCTCGCAGCCCCCCTCAGCCCCCCTCGCTGCCCATGAGCCCACACGGGACCCCCTTGCCCAACCCTGGGGCCGCCCCTGCCACCCGCGTGGTGGGGGTGCGGTGACCCCGCCTTGGGGTCGCCCCGGGCTGTCGCCGCCGCGCGTCCTCTGCTCTGCCCGTGTGCTCCCAGCCCCCTGGCGTTTCACTCTCTTGATGGCGTCTTTCGCTGCACAGGTTTTTTAAAGTTCCGTGAAATTCTGTTGTGTTTTTTTTATCCTGTGCCTTTGGTGTCATACCCAAGAAACCCTTCCGGGTCCAAGGTCGGGCAGCGTCCCGTGTTGTCATCTGTTGTCACCGCAGCCTTTCAGCATGTCAGCTCTTGCATCTGATCTGGGGAGCGTTTTTAGTTCTTTTTTTTGTCTGCACGACTTAAGGGTCTGACCTCCTCCCTCCCACGTGTGTCCGGCCCCGACCTGAAGGCGGGTCTCTCCTCCGTGTGTCCTCCGGGCCCTGCCCCCGGGGTCTCTGCTCCCGCCGGGGGCTGCTCCCCTCGTGTGGGGTTAGGACACAGGAGCCTCCAGCTTCGTTCCTTTCTGTCGAGGCCGGTCTGGCCGCGTGGCTGCCTCGAAATTTGTAGGGATTTCAGGATGGGTTCTCCTGGTTCTGCAGAAAATGTCATTGGCACTGTGGAGAGGGCGGGACCGCACGGAGCCTGCAGGTCGCTTTGGGTGACGCTGACCTTGTCGCTGTCTGCGGCCTTCTGCTCCGTAGACGGGGGTGTGTTTTCATTTATATCGTCTTGCGTTTCTCTTAGCAACCTTTGCGTTTTCCACTGTACATGTCCTTTCTAAATATCTTTGGTGCTATTACAGATCGAACTGTTTCTCTAAGTCTTGTTTAAAGTTGTTCACTGTCACTGTATAGAAATGCACGTAGTTTTTGCATGTCGGTGCTGTGTCCTGCAACTTTGCTGAATTCCTGCATCAGTTGTAGCAGTTCCTGGCGTCGTCGGGGTTTGGGGCACGTACGGGCACAGCGTCTGCCAACAGGTGCTTCCCCTTTTCCCTTCCAGTCTGGCTGCCTTTCCTGCCTTCCCTGCTCGCGGGCCCAGGCCGGGAGGGCGGGGCCGTGCTGCGCGCGCCTGCTCTCGCCGCGGAGCGGGCTCGGCTGCGGCTCGTCCCGCCTGGTCCTCAGCGCGTGGCAGCCGCTGCCTCCCGCGCCTGCCTTGTTGAGGGTTTGCACCTGTGAGCCCCGAGCTCCATCAGGTGCCCCTCGTGGATCAGCTGAGACAATCACGTGGCTCCTCTTCGCTCCGTCCGCGGGGCGCACCCTCGCGTCCCAG
Organism: Pteronotus mesoamericanus; assembly: GCF_021234165.1. NCBI lineage: Eukaryota > Metazoa > Chordata > Mammalia > Chiroptera > Mormoopidae > Pteronotus > Pteronotus mesoamericanus. Next base: position 4,528,260 of record NW_026554998.1, on the reverse strand, counting down.
GACGGGTGCTGTCGCCCCGGGGTCATGCCCGGGCGCTGGTGGGGGCTCTGCCGCGGCGCTCGTCGGGGGCTGGGTCGTGCTGGTCTCCCGGCCGAGCGGGGACACGTCCCTGGGAGGCAGGGGTGCAGTGGCCCCTGCCCCGTGGCCGGGCTCCTCGCGGGTCTCGCCCGCGTGTCTGCTGCGCCGTCGCAGCCGGTGTCGGAGGCCCGTGGTCGGCCCTTTCGAGATCGGGCCTTTGCCCCGTGTCCCGCCCCACCTGGCGCGGCCTCGCGCCGTGGCGCCACGCGGGCTGCCGCCTCCCCGCTCAGACGTGAGCCCCCGCCTTCCTCCGAGCAGGGACGCCCCCGCCCCCGTCCCCGGCTCAGCGCACATGCCCCCGGGGGCCGGACAGCAGTGACCGCAGGCGCCTGGCGGCTCCTCCACGCCCACTGCCCGCCCGTTGCTTCTGTGGGCGCCGGGCAAGCGGGCCGGGCGGGGCTCCTCCCTCGGGTTGGTGGCGGCACCTGGACAGCCGGCCAACGCTCCCCGTCGGGCTCGCTGCCGCGTGCGCCCCCAGGAGGGCTTCCTGCCTCTGCGGGTGGGAAAGCAGTGTCCCTTTCAGCGCAGGCCTTATGTGTTGCGTGTCCCCTGTGGCTGATACGCACCTGCACCCGCAGCTCCCTCCGCACCCCCATGACGGTGACGTGTCCGCTCGCTGTGGCCGTGTCGTTGGGCTCGGCCCCAGCCACATGCCCCATCGCAGTGTCCAGAACCAGCCTCGGCCTTCACGGCTGGCGCGCGGGTCCGGGGAAGCGGCCCCCTGTCCACAGTGGGGTTTGCGTCTCCCCACGTGTGTGTTCCGTGGTGGTTGGCTTACAGGGACGTTTTAAACTGAGTTGGTGTTAACGCAGCCGTGGTTCTTCGGGTAAAAGTTAGAGACGCGAAAAGCCGAAGTGTCGGCGGCGACTGCCCGTGGCGGGTGGCAGGCGGCAACATTCTGTGCAGCCGGTGAAACCTGGGCGCGCAAACCGACGTGTGTGCGCACGTGACGTCCAGCCTGCCCTCGGGCTGACCCTGGGCTTCTGTGACGACCTTTCGGGCTCCCCCCGGGCGGCCAGGCTGCGTCCCCGCTGGCAAGACCTGCTGCGAATGTTCCGAGTGCCCCCCGTGGAGGGGTCCCCGCTGCGGGGCCACAGGCCGGGGTGGGAGCGTGGTCGGGTGGGCGCTGCCGGGCCCCTGACGGTGCGTCTGCTTCCAGGGAACCTCCTGAGCAGCCTCATGGGCTCCTCGGAGCAGGAGGGCGAGGACAGCCAGGACGACAGCAGCCCCATCGAGCTGGACTGACGCCGCCCTCCGCCGGCGCGGCTCCGGGGCCGAGGCTGCAGCAGCTGCGCGTGGCCTCCGATTGACCCCCAATAAAGCACAGGCCTGCGGGCCGCCCCCCCAGCCTGTGTTTCTGGTTTGCTTTGGGTGCAGGGGCACTGCCGCTGGGCCGTCCCCACGTGCGCGTCCCGTGGTGGCCGGTGGCCCCGTGCCACACCCCGGGCACCGTGGCTGCTGCCGGGCCCTGTGTACACGTCCAGAGGTTGCAGGTGGCGCCTCGTGGTGCCGTGTCGGTTCCCCGGGCGGCGCTGCCTCCGCCCCGCGTCCTAGGTTCCAGCCACACGACCAGCCCAGGAGCGAGTGGGCGGCCCGGCCAACGGACTCACGGCCGCAGGCGCTCCCCGGCGATGGAGACAGGACACGCTTTATTTTTTCACAATTAAAACTAAGACTTGTAGATTAATGCACAGTGATCATGCATGGAAGATGCAACGTATGCAACTCTATTCACTGTAAAAATGGGATTTAAAGGAAGGTTTGTGTTAATTGTTGAGTTTAAATAAACCCTTTATACTGGGCTTTGCAGCACTGGCTCTTCCTGAGCGGGCTCCAGGGCATGGCCGGGCGGGCGGAGTGGACGGCAGTGCGGGGAGGCCCCGCTCTGTTTCAATTTGGAGGAACCAAATCTGCCCACAGGAGAAGGGGCGCGGTTTCCGCACGTGAGGTTGGGAGGCCCTCAGCTGCCCGCGGGGCCCCTGGGGAGGAGGTGGTGTGGGGGGCGTGGGGGAGGTGCGCCGGCTGGACTCGCACCCTGAGGGGCGTGGGCACAGGCGCAGGTCTCCGGGCGGCTGGACCCCGGAGGGGCTCCGACACGCTCCCAGTGCCAGCTGAGCGGCCGCACAGGCCCCGCACCTGCCCTGGCGGTGTCCTGGCCGTCACTCACAGCCCCCGCGGCGCGGTGGCTTCCCGGGAGCGCAGCGTCCCTGCCCCCACCCCCCACGGGGGTCCAGCCGGTAGGACTGGGCGGCGAGCGGGGCCTGTGCGGCCCCTCAGCCCAGGACGGGCTTGGCCTCATCCAGGCAGGGGCGCGGGGAGCCCCGAGACCAGCCGTGCGGGGCAGGCCTCCTGCCCGGCTCTGAGGGACCCTCCCTGCTGGTCCTGGTGCGGTTCCCTCGAGCGCTGGGGCTGCTCGCGGGGTCGGCTTCCCGGCCCGGCCTGCAGGGGCGCACGCGGCGCCGCGCGCACCGGCGCACGAGCCCAGGACACGTGCGCGTGCAGAGTGGGCGCCCTGCGTCCGGGCCTGGGGGAGGGGCCGGGAGGCCGGCCCAGGGCTCATCTCAGGCGGGGGGAGTGGACGGCGGCCGGCCGGCTGCAGCAGGCCCTGGTCAGGAGGGGGCCCTCGCCCCTTGTCCTGCGCCCTGGGGGCCTGTCAGCTGGGCTCCGTGGGGGGCCGGGCCCCTCGGCCGCAGCGCCAGCCCAGGCTCGCAGCCGGTCTGAGCTGGCGAGGGAGGTGGCCCCTGGGTGACTTGGGACAGGACTGGGCCCCATCTGTCCTGAGGAGCCCCCCCACCTGCTCGGGGCAAGCCCTCAACCCAGGCCCCTCAGGCCCTGCTTCGCTCTGGGGCGACACGGGGGCAGGGGCAGCAGGACGGGGTCAGGACCCCTCCCCCCCCATAGTCCGCACCACCCCCTTCTCCCAGGCACGTCCCCACCGGGGAGGGTGTCGGTGGCGCAGCCGCTGAGGGGCGGGGCCACGGGGGTGGGCGGGGCTCGGGCCTCCAGCCTCAAGGGGCCGCGGCGGTGAGGTCAGGCCGGGAAAGGGGTGAACGCCGGGCAGCGCCTGGACAGTAAGGCGCCCCCAGGGCCCGGCGCAGGCGGCCGGGAGGCCTCTGACCCCAGGACCCACGTGCCTCCAGGTCAGCCGAGGGTGAGGACCACGCGTTCCCCTCCAGCCCCGGGACCCCAAGAGTGACACCCAGCCGATGCTCAATAAATACTTCTTGAGGGGGGCATGCAGGCCCCCCGCAGCCCCGTCGAGCCCCGGGCCGGGCGGGTGCCTGTGCGGGGGGCAGGGCGAGTCAGGGAGGGGCTGCTGGGCCCTTGGGAAGGGTGGCCCGGCGGGTGGGGGCGGGCAGCCCACGGAGGAGGCTTCAGAGACGCGGGCGCCAGCGGCTGCCACTCAGGTCCCGGGCTGCCCCGGCGCCAGCGGCTGCTTCCTCGGTCCGCAGGCCCTGCCGTCCGGCCCCTGCCACGTCGCCGCATCCATGTTCCTCAGGCCTCCGGGACCGTCCCTCGCTAGGGCTTATGCTTGAAGTGGGCTTCCACTGGAAAGGGACAGGCGCGGGCTTTGTCACGGCGCGGGGGCGCGGGGGCGCGGGGGCGCGGGGGCGCGGGGGCGCGGGGGCGCGGGGGCGTGGCCCCCGGCCGGCCGGCGCTCACCTGCGTACTCCTGCGGCAGCATGGGCCTGTCCACCACCTTCCGGAAGGCCTCCACCCACGCCCGCTGCTCCGCCTCCGTCTCGCAGGCCAGCAGGAACCGGCGCTCCGGCGTGACGATGGTGATGCCGTGCGGCCAGTGGTGGCCCTGGGTGGACGGTGGCAGCCTGTCCAGCACCGTGTAGCCGCTCTCCTTGCTGCCGATGAAGACCTCCCCCCGGGCGAAGGCGTCCTGCAGGGGGAGGCGGCTGAGGACGCGGGGGCTGTTCCGGGGCAGCTCCCCCTCCGGCCCAGCGTGGTGTGCAGCCGGGCGGGGCCCCGGGCGCCTCCCTCCCCTTCCCCTGGGGAGTTGGCCACCGGCGCCCGCCCTGTGTCAGGCCGGGGGGCAGGAGGCGGGTCTGCCCTGCGCGGCCGCCGCTGCCCTGGGCCGGGCCCCCCCCTCACCAGCGGGTCCTTGAAGTACAGGAGCCTGCGGTCGTCCATGGTGAACCAGCGCCTCCGGAAGCCTTCTGTTTGCTGGGGGCCGGAGGGCCAGGACCAGTCGGGTCTGAGGCCGGCCCCCGACCCTCTGACCGTAGCGCACCCCAGGCGAGGTCCGCATGGTGGGGTCCCTGGGCCCTGGGGTACGTGCCCGTTTGGGGCTGGGGCTGGAGAGGCGTGGGCCCGACCTGAGAGGCCCCCGCTCTTACAAAACATCGTGGGGGCCGTGACCACCCCCCAGGATGGCCCGCTAGGAACACGCCTGTGAGCCAAGGCTTCACCTTCCTCCTCCACGGCAACCGCCCCCGGGTGACGGGCGCCAACCCCCACGCGCGTCCCTGGGGGCCCAGGCGGCCGGTGGACGCACCTTGGGCCCTGTTTTCTCCATGTAGCCTTCCTTCAGGTAGTTCCTGGTCAGCTTGGGCACCAGCTGCGGGGAGGGCAGGCTCAGCCCCCAGTCCGCCCCTCCCCCGCCACTCAATCAAGGAGGGTTGCTGTGGTCCCTCCAGGGGGCCTCGGGGGTGCGTGGGGGCCCTTGGTCAGCCCCGGCCCCACCCCCAGGAGGCAGCCGCAGCGGCAGCCACTCACGTCGGCGTCGCTGGCCCCCGGGAAGGCCACCTGCAGGTAGTGGAAGCGGGCGGCTCGCAGCGCGTTGAACCAGTCCACCATCTCCTGGGGGCGGAGGCTGCGTGTGGGCCGAGGCCTCAGGCTGGGCCGGCCGGGCCCCTCCGGGCCACCCCCACCTCCCAGCTTGGCGGCGCCCTGGCCTGAGGTGGAGGACAGGCTGCCCCTCCTACTCCGGCCAACCCCTCCCAGGGGCACCCGGGCGGCCCGGAGGGACGGGGAGGCCCCGCGGTGGGGACCCCCCCACGCAGACCGCGCCGTGGGCTGGTGTCCAGGGCCTGACGCCGCCTGGGCCCCGGGGCCTCACCTCTCGGCGGGGGCTGCCTGGGGGCCTGCGCCTCTTGCCCAGAACCCCCGCAGCGCCCCCCGGCCCCCAAGGCCCATCCCGGGTCCGGCCCCTCCCAGCGCCTCCCTCTCGCCCTCTGCGCTGCCCTCCCTCGGCTCAGTGTCCCGGGGCCTGGAGCCAGGTCCCTCGGGGCGAGTCACGCCGGTTCCACCAGAAGGGGAGTTGCCTCGAGGCTGACACCCGAGAGCCGGGAAGGGCGGCCGCAGGGCTGGGTGGGGCAACGAGGGGCGCGGAGCCGCCCCCAGCATCCGGCTCCAGCCACCGAGTCCGGCGCGCGGGCCCCAGAGACGCCCCCCAGGAGGCAGCGAACCGAGAGAGGCCGCGGGCCTGGGCGAAACGCGTCCTGGGCCAGGCGCAGGGCAGGAGCGAGGTGCAGCCGCGGGGCCCGCGGGCATGTGCGCCCCCCAGCCCGAGCTCTCGCCCCTGGGGTGCCCCACTCCGAGGCCTCGGCGCATTGGCGCAGGGTCCGGGGGGTCCTAAGCACGCTGGGAACCAGGCTTGGGGAGAGCTCTCGGCTCCCGGGAGAGCCTCGCTCCGGAAGGAGAAGCTGCTGGTTCGCCCTCCTGCTGGGGTCTGACTGCGTGTGCGTGGCCGCGACGGCGTGAGCCTGGGTGCAGACCTGGGCGAACCTGCCCTGGGCGGTGGGGGGCGGCCGAGGCCAGAGCCCGGGCTCAAGGGCACCCCGGGGGCGGGGGGCAGGGCGTGGCAGCCCGTGGACAGAGGAGTCTGGGAGGGGGAGCGCAGCAGCGAGCACGGGGCCTCGGGCCCCCACCCGGCCGACCCCCGGCAAGACTGAAGGCCGGCTGCCCATCGGGCCCTAGGCGGCCAGAGGGCTCATCTCTTCGACGTGCTCAAAGGAAAAAAACGTCCACCAAGAACCCCTGTGTCAGGCAAAAACCACGCTTCCCACGCGAGGCAGAAACGAAGACACTCGGGAAGAAGAGCTGAGGCGGCCACGCCCAGCCGCCCTGCCCCCCAAGACGAGCTCCAGGAGTCCAAGGAAAAGAGAATCGTAAAAGCAGTGAGAGAGAGCGGAGAGTCGCCTACAGAGGAGCCCCCATAAGACTCAGCGGATTCTCAAAAGGGACTGCCCAGGCCGGAAGGCAGTGGCAAGGAGTGCGAAGTGAGGAGACGTCGGGGCCTGCAGCCCAGAGGGCCCTGCCCAGCGGCGCCGTCGGTCGGTGAGAACCGCAGGGCAGAGGGAGAGCTTCCCGGACACCGGAGCTCATCACCGAACCGCCCCCGCAGGAACCGCTAAAGGAACTTCCTCTAGAAAACGATCAAATCATGATGAACAGGAGATGAACAATGACGTGTCGGTGAGTACGGATCTTTCAGCAACTGAATCTAAGAAACTAAGCAAACAAGGACAGAGAGTCGTGGACGCAGGGAGCGTCTGGACGGCCGCCAGACGGGGGCGATGTGGGGGGTGGGGAGGGGACCAAGCACGAATTGGTCGTCGCAGAACAGCCGTGAGGGTGTAGCGTGCAGCACAGGCAACGGAGCGGCCAGAGACCTTACACGCATGACCCACAGACATGAACAAGGGCGGGGACACGTGAGGGACATGTGAGGGAGCGGGGGTGCTGGGCGGAGGGGGAGCCAAGGGGGACGAATTGGGACAACTGTAATAGCACAATCAATGAAATATAAATTGTTTTTTAGATTTTATTTTTTTTTAGGGAGGGGAAGGGAGAAGGAAAGAGCAGGAGAGAAACATGGATCGGTTGCCTCTCGCCCACCCCCCAACTGGGGGCCTGGCTGCAACCCCGGCCTGTGCCCTGGCCGGGCACCCCACCGGCGACCCTTCGGATCACAGGCCGGCGCTCCGTCCGCGGAGCCGCGCCCGCCGGGGCTAAATTTTCAACAAGAGGAATGTCACACACAGCATCTGCGACCACAACGGATGGAGTTACGACTCAATACACATTTTTTTAAAAGCTGGTAAATGCACAGAATCGTGGAGATTAACCAACAGATCAAAGAAGAAATCACAAGGGAAGTTAGGAAATACTTAGGGACAAATGAAAACGAAAGCACAGCACCCCAAGATCAGTGGGGTGCGAGAAGACGGTGCCAGCAGGGAAGTTCCCGCCCGCAGATGCTGGCGCTGACATCAGCGGCCTGGCTTACAGCTTGGGGAACGAGGACAAGCGGCCGCTGAGCCCGACGCCAGGGAGGAAGGAAGCCGTTGAGATGAGAGCCGAGATGAAGGAAGGGGTGGACGGACAGACAGAGGAACTGGCCCTTCAAAACCGCCCGCAGAACCAACGCGCCCTGAGCCGGCAGGACGGTGGGGCCGGGGGACTCGATCCCAGAAAAACCAGAGGGGAGAGGGGCGCCGCTGCCAAGGCCGCGGAAGTGAAAGGGGCCACGAGCACATCCTACAGTTTCACCCCGAAACGGCAACGGGCGGCCTGGATGAAATGCCGCTTCCTAGCAACGCAAAACCCACCCCGACCGAACCACAGAGGAGGAGGCAGCTGGGCGGCCCGGCCCCCCATCCACAGACCGAGTCGGGGTGAACACCTGCCAGCCCAGCACAGCCCGGGCCCGCGGCCCCTGGGCAGAGGCCGCTGAGCTCAGAGGAGCCACCACCCGCGTCCCCACGCACCCCGAGGCCAGCACAACCCAGACACGCAGCCACAGGGGAGAAACCACGGACCCGTGTCCCGGACGGGCACCGAGGCAGAGCCCCCACCAGGACACGCGGGCACGACCCCCGGGCCGCCTGCCCAGGCTCGGACCCCGCGGCCGACAGCACCCGTTCTGGGACACAAGGGCAGGTCAGCGCGGCGCCAGCCAGGGCCACATGCCCCGCGGCCAGAGCGAGAAGGACCCACCCCACGGCCGCGCGCGCGCCCACCTTCCCGTCCTCGTGGTAGATGAAGATGTTGCGGGTGCTGTTGTCCTTCAGGTAGGTAACCTGCAGGCCGTGGGGGTGGCCGATCTTGGCTGGCTGGAAGGTGGCGTTCAGGTGCTCCACCTTCATGACGGCCTTGGGCTCCTTGGCCTGGGAAGCAAGGTGGGACTCAGCGCCCGGCGGGCAGGGGCGCGAAGCCCCGGGGGCGGGCAGGGGCGGGGCGCTCCGTGGGGCCTGGGTGCCCCGGGCAGTGCGTCCACGGTAACGTCGCCCCCGCGTAGGGGACGAGGAGGGGCCTCAACGCCTGGGCAGGCGCCCTGCCCTGCAGCAGAGGCTCCCGTCTGCCCAGCCCCCGCCCCGTCCTGGCCCGGGGGCTGCCGGGGCTGGAGAGGCCGAGGCCCCGCTGACCTCAGCGGGTCTGGGGGGCTCGCCAGCTGCGGGACCTTCCGGCCCCTCCCCCCACCTGCCTGGGGGAACCAGCGTTGCCCCAACGTGTGCTCGCTTGTCCCTCGGATGCCCGGGAGTGCCCCCCAGGGACGAGTTCGCTTCTGTGTCCCAGGGAGTGACCAGGGCCCCAGGTTGGAGGGAACATGTCCTGGAGGAGGAGGGAAGCGAGCGTGGTTCCTGAGAACTGCAGGCGGGCAGCCGGGGACACGGTGCCGCTGTCGGGGGGCCCCAAGGGGAGGCCAGGATGCGCCCCAGGTGCCGCCCCGCCCCCCCGCCGGCTCACATCATTTCTGTTGAAATACTTCAGGGCTCCCTCTCGCTCGGTCAGCACGAACTTCCGGCTTAAAAACTGCCCGTTGTCCCGGCCCCGCTTCCAGAGAAAGCCCTCCCGGTACCCTGTGGGCAGAGGGGCGCGGGTCAGGCAGCCACAGCGGACAGGGCTGGAGGCCACCGCGTGGCCGGAGCCCCGCCGCACGCAGAGGGCGTGGCAGTAGGCGGCAGTCCCCAGGGGACCCCCCCCATCCCCGTCAGCGGCTCAGCTGCGGCCTCTGCGGCCCCATCCCCTGCAGGCGCCTCCAGGCGGGACCGCGGGGTGGCAGGCAGGGCACGTGGGCTCCGCAGGGACAGCCGACACCTGTCCGTGTGACCCCCAACCACTGCCCAGGCAGCCCCCCGCGCCGAGATGAGGGGCCACTTCATTTTCTCTGCCTTCGGGGCAGCAGCCACGGGAAAGCGGCTCCTGAAGCAGCCGGGGCGGCCGAGCACGCTCCCCGCGGAGGCCCCCCCTCCCAGAGCCTGCGGGCGGCTGCCCCGCCCTGCACCCCCGACGCAGCCCCGCGGGCACCTCTGCTCCGTCCGCCGCCCCGCGCTGTCCGCACCCCCGGCCAGGGCTGCCGGAGCGGATGCCGGCTGACCGAGCGCGCACTTGGCCCGGGCCCACACCCACGGGCTCCGTGGACCCCGCGGCACCCCGGGTGCGGCTTCCTCGCTCGGCAGGGGATGCCACCCACCAGAACGGCACCTGCCGTCACCGAGCGTCTTCCGGGTGAGGCCCACCAGCACCTGACACACGTCATCCCACTTAATCCCCAGAACGACCTGCAAGGCACTCCCTGCTCCTGCCCCATCGTACAAAAGAGGAAACTGAGGCGCAGAGACGGAGCCCCCGTCCACGGCCACCCCGATGGGGCCGCCTGCCCTGCCTGCGAGGCCCAGCAGATGGCAGCAGAGCCTGGGACAGGCAGGGGGCTCCCCCGCCCCGAAACAGGGCCGAGGCCCACTGCGACCCCACGACCCCAGCAGCAGGCTCTGCGAGAGCAGCGGTGAGTTCCTGGGCGCTGGGCAGGGTCCCTGGTGGGGCCCCGGCCTGAGTCGGTGTCCTCGCCCAGCCTGCGGGCCCCGGGTCACCACGCCCAGGCTCTCCCGGCCGGACCCCGTGGGCCCCAGGCCTGGCCTCCTGCGGCCGAGCCTGCGGCGTCTGAGGCTGGTCCCCATGGCGGGGGCCTCCCAGGGTCAGGCACGGCGGGAACACCTGTGCAACTGTGCCTGCGTGAACTGCAGACATGCGTGTGAGTGCGTGCATGCGTGTGAGCACGCGGGGGCTGGGCCTGGGCAGCACTGAGCAGGGAGACAGCGTCCGCATCCCCAGACCGTCGGGCACAGCGGCCCCCGCCCACACGGGCCAGCGTCTGGGACAGACGCAGGCCGGGGAGGGGCTCGGCCGGGCACAGGGTGGGGGCGGGGCACGTGGGAGGGGGACGGTCCCCGCGGGTTCTGTCCTTCACGCGGCAGCAGCCAGGAGCTGCCGGGGGCACTGGGCATGGGCTGTAGTGGGGGCCAGTGGGTCCATTCCTGGGGCACGGAGCCGTGTCCCCATTTTGTGCCCAAGGAAGCCAGGGCCCGGAGACACTGCCTGACCTCTGCGAGGTCACAGAGCAGCCAGCAGGGAGCTGGGAACCGAGTCCTACTCCCCAGGCGGCTGACAGGGAGGCCGGGGGGCTGGCTGGTGTCACCGTCCCCCCAGGGACCCCCGCAGAGACCAGCGCAGGGCACACACGCAGAGAGGCCCCGTGCTCGGGGACAGGCCTGCGGGCCTCTCCAGGACACGCCCCGACCCCGTGTCCCGGCAGCGGGCAGAGCTGGGCTGGCGGCCGCCCCCGGGGCACCCCATGAGCCCAAGCCCGTCCCCCTCCCGTCCACGTGCCCCAAACCCGGAGGCTACACACGGGCCACGACGGCAGGTACCCGCAGGAGGTGGGGCACGTGGGCCGAGGCCAGAGCGGCCTGCCCGGCCCCCCGCCCCCGCCTCCCCGCCGCACGGCACTCGCGCACGCCCCGCTGGGCCCCCACCAGCCGCCCCAGCGGGGCCGCCGGCCACCCCGCCCCCGCCGTGACGCCTCGTCTCGTAGCCCTTCTGACACCCACCCGAGGCTGGGCGCCAGGTCCCCTGCGACAGACGGGGAAACCGAGGCCCAGGGAGGGCTCTGGCACTGCCCTCGGGAGGCCCCTGGCTCCGCCGGCCCCGTGACGTTCAGGACGGGTGGGGGGGCGGCCGGGGGCCGTCGGGGGGCGGGGAGACGGGGGTCTGCAGCCCCAGCAGGGAGCCGGGGGGCCGTGTCGGTCGGCGACGGGGGTGGCCCAGGCGCCCGGCCCCTGGACAACAGGGCGCATTGTCTGCCGGTGAAAGGCAGCCATTGAGGCTCTGGCTCCGGGCGGGGCCGTGTCGGGAGGGCCGAGGCCAGCTGTCGCCCGGGGTCACCCCAGCCACCGGGGCCGGAACGGCCCACACGCCCGCGACCCTGGCCGGGCTGGCCGCTGCCCGCCGGGTCCGCCCGGGGCCTGGCCCTCCCCTCGCCCCCCGCTCCCTGACACCGGGTCCTGCCAGGTCTGCCAGCACCTGCGCGGAGACGGCGAGGGCGACGTGTCCGCCCACCGCCCGTCCCCCGAGCCCGGCTGCAGACGCCGCCCCCCCCGCCCCGCCCCGCCCAGCAAGGCCCCGATCCGGGTCCGGGTGCCTCGGGCCGGCAGGTGCCGGCTGTGGGGAGCGGGAGGCAGGCCTCAGGGCGGCTTCAGAGCCGGCCCGTCCCGGCGCCTGCGTTTCCCCTTTCTCCTCTGCGGGGACTTCTGCATTCCAGGGTGAGAAAGCGTCCCTGCGGCAAACCAAGCAGGGCAGGAAGTGCCCACGGGAATCCCCGCGTCCTTCGCGGGCCGGGGGAGCCCTTGGACAGGACACCGCCCCCCGCGCGGCCGCCCAGTCACCCCGCAGAGCCGCCCCCACTTCTGGAGCCCAGCCCGGCTCCCCCCCACAGGCCGTGAGGACGGGGAGGACGGCTCCCCAGTGCGGAGACGCGCCGCGGTGCCCGGGCCACGGCCTCCCTGACTGACCGCGCCACACGGCGCGGCCACGGCCCTGTCCTCACAGAGCCCGCGTGCGGGAGCCCAGGCCCCTGCAGGGCCGGCACCACCAGGGGGCGGAAGCGCTGACCGCCCGGAGCTGGGGCCCCGACCTGCGCCCGGCAGACGGCGCCTCACGCCCCAGGACGCCCCGCGGCCTTCTCGCTGCCGCAGCGGCGTCCCCTCCTGGCAGCGCCGCGTCCGGCGGCGGCGCCGCCCTCAGGCCCGGCCGAGGGGCAGGGACGCCGAGCACTGGGTCGCCGCCGGAGGGCACCGCAGCCGCCTTACCTGCTGAGTAGGGCTCCTGCTTCTCCAGGTCGGTGAACTCCTGCCGCTCGTACTTGGCCCGGATCCACTGTTCCCGCAGGAGGCTGGGGGCAGAGCGGAGCCTGAGCGGGCCGGCCAGGACGCGGCCCCGGGGGGCCGCCAGCCGGGGCCGCCTCGGACCCGCGCCCGTGCTCTCGCAGGAGGCTGAGGGCCACCGGCTTTGATTTTTAAAATCATCTGCTAATGGGTTTTACTGCCACCCCCTCCGTTTCCTGGAGGCTGAGACGCAAGTCCCGCCCGGTCAGAGGGAGTCGCCTGCGGAAAGTGCCCCTCTCACCGTCCCCTCCAGTCACAGACGGGCCCCGTTCCAGAACGTTCCACGGCCCCGAACAGAACCCTGTGCCCACGGGCAGGCGCTGGCCCGACCCCGGCCCATCCGGGTTGGCGGGTTCTGGACACGCACGTCCACAGTGGTGCCGTGGGGCAGCCTCGGCGACCGGCACCGAGACCCCCGCGGCCATCAGCTCCCCGCTGCACCCGGGTTCTCATCTGTGGCGCGAGGGCTCCCGTCCTGGCACAGAAGCTTCTGGAAACCACTGCAGGAGGAAGGCCTGGAAGCAGGCACCAGCAGTCGGGGGAGGCAGCCCCAGGCCTGTCCTGAACCTCGGGGGCAGTGGGGCCCGGCCCTCCGGAGGCCGCCTGGGCCGGCGCTGATGGGGCGCCCCCCCAGCGGTGCCCCCGACATCTGCCGGGAGCCCGGGGCCGGGCTTCGCCTCCCCCAGAGGCGCCCCCGGGCGTGTGGCCCGGCAGCCCGGCCCCCCGACTGTGGCTGCGACGGGCAGGCTTGCGCCCACCCCCCAATCTCCTGCTGGGGCCCTCGGGCCCTCCCGTCTGGGAACAGGGCGGCTGCCGACTGGTAAAGGAGGGCGGGCCCTGGTCAGTGTCCACGCGGAGGGAGATGCCTGGACACACGGAGGGACGGCCACGCGGGGACAGCGGCCTCGGGCCTGCCGGACAGGCGCCCCGTGGCGGAGCCGCCGGGCTGCGGGGCTCCGCTGCCGAGGTCCAGGAGGGGCTGTGTCCGGGGAGAGCCGGCTCTGGAGCGTCCGGGCCCGCGGCTGCCAGGAGGCTGGGGTGCTCGCGGGGCCCCCGGCCGGCGCACAGGAAGCGGCTCCCATCGGGGTGAGACCGGGGACGGTAGCACAGGAAGGGCGCCCAGGCCCCGGGGGCTGGGTCACCAGCCGGTTGCGAGGAGAGACCCCGTGGCCCGACCCTCTGACCTCTGAGCCCTGCCCGCTTCGCCCTCGCTCCAGCTCGAGGCGGGGACCCGGGCGGACGGGGGTCACTGCGCCCAGAGAACTCACGGGGGCCACGCGCGGCCTCACGCCGCGCTTCCCTCGTTTTCGTCCACAGGAGCCAGGGCCCCGCAGCGGCCGGGGGGCGGCCGCAGGCCTGTGCCGCCAGGAGCCCTGGGCGAAGCGCGCCAGGTGCGCACAGCCAGGACGCGCCCTCCACGCACGGAGGAGCACCGGCCCCGGCCCGGCTGCCTGCGGCCCCCGCAGCGTGCGCCCCATTTCCACCGCGCTGCGCTGCGCCTCGGCGGGCGGGCGGATCGCCCCACACAGCCCTGCTGGCCCCAGCCCGGCCGGGGGTCCCCGGGCACCCAGCCCTCCTGCGTGGGCCCCCCAGGGCCGGGCCTGCTGCGCGTGCGGGCGGAGGCGGGCTGGCTCCCGAGGACCTTCACGGGCGGAGGCTTCCGGAAGGCAGGGCCCGCCGGGGCGTGGGAGCACACCCCCTGCCAGGGGCCCGCCGCAGGGACCAGGCTGCCCGGCAAGGACACGGCCGGTGGACCAGTCTGTCCCTTGCCCCAGGCTCAGACAGGGAGCAGACGGGGCACGAAGGCGAACGCCCCGGAGGCGCCGCACACACGGCCGCGCGTCGGCCCGCGGCGCCCAGGTGCCGAGCTGCTGGCAGGAAACAGTCCCGGTCCCAGGGCACCGCGCCCGCGGGGCGCCCCCCGGAGCCCCCGCTGTTTGCCAGCGACCCCCACAGGCCCCTCGTTACTCACTGACAGTCGGAGGCCGTGGGCCGGTAGTAGAAGGACGGCACCTGGGGCTCGTACGTGGCCCTGGCGACAGCATTCCCGTGGGAGGCCATGAACTGGGGGGAGAGAGGACGGGGGCCGGTCAGCGCGCCCCGAGGGCTGGGCCGCAGCCTCCCGGGCCCTCCCGTCCCAGGGACGCCCGCCTCCCGCGAGGCCGGGCCCACTCCCTCGGGGACCCCGTTGAGGGTGCGGCCAACGTGCGCCGGACACGGCGGGGGTCCCTGCGGGCGGGCGGAGAGCAGGGACGCCGCCCGGGGCACGGGGGTGTGTGCAGAGGACCGAGGGGGCAGCGGCGGGGGAGGGGGGTGCGGTGCCGGCCAGGCCGGCGGGGCCTCCGGGCGGCCACAGGCCGGCTCCCTGGCCCGGGGACAGCGCCCACAGGGGCCGCGAGGCGGGACGCGGCAGGCGTGTGGGCGGCGACGCCTGCCCGGCGGCGCCCGAGCCCGGACCCCACGGGCCTGAGGACGAGGGGACGAGGGTGCGTCCCCTGTGGCTTCGTCCCTCTGCTTCCTGATCCCCCGACAGAAGCCTCCCCCGGGACGTCACCGCGCTTTCAGGACCATCAGGTCGTGAGCAGGGGGACCCAGGAGGATCAGCTGGAAAAAATCACAGGACGTTTCAGCAAAAGGGCGCGGCCCCATCAGAAGGATGAAACCGATCGCTTTTCCACACAAAACATCAGCCTGCCAGCGGGCGTAAGAGAAGACAGACCAGGGACGATGCACGGGCCACACGCGGAAGCAGCAGCCCCGCGCGGGTTCTGCCCCCGCGCAAACCGCCCCCCGACGCGGCGGGGGGACCAGGACGGGCACCGCCCTGTTGGGTGGGAGAGAGACACGCCGTCTCCTGCGTTCATCTGTGTATTTCTTGGCGATTCTCAAAACAAAAAAATCCAAACAAACCAGCAGTCGAGTGTTTGAAAGCTAGCAGTCATTCTAAAGTTCATCTTAAAATTAAGGAACAAAAATAGCCTAGAGAATTCTGACCATGAGGACTCTTCCTAGCGGACGTTAAAACCTGTCACAATGTGGCAAAAATAACACGGATGCTGAGGAGGCCCCCGAACTCGAGGGACAGACCACAACGTCCAGCACAGGCCCAGCAGGGTCTCGGGTCCAGTGTGAGCAGATCTAACAGAAGCAAACGTGAGCCCTGGCTGGGGCGGCTCAGCGGACGGAGCGCAGCCTGCGAACGGAAAGGCCGCGGGTTCGATTCCTGGTCAGGGCACAGGCCTGGGTTGGGGGCCCGGTCCCCAGTGGCGGGCGCGCGAGAGGAGACCACACAGGGATGTTTCTCTCCTTCTGTTTCTCCCTCCGCCCCCCTCTCTCTAAAAATGAGTAAACAAAATCTTAAAAACAGAAAAGAGGACGTGACCGTGAGGTAACGAGGACTCTCAGATCAACGGGGGTGCCGCTCACTGACGGCCGCGTCGGGAACGGGCCCGCGGCGGAGGGAAGGGAGAGCTGGGTTCCCCTTTCGTCAAAATAAACGCAACTGCACCAAAGATTTGATTTCCAAAATTAAACAATGAAAGTAGTGAAGATCATGGGAAAACTTAAACAGTCATTTTAGGAAAACACAGGAAGAGACCTTCGTGACTTTGGATAAGGAAATGCTTCCTTACATCGGAAACCAAAACGAGCAGCAACGAGAGGAAAATAAACGGAATTTCTTCAAAATTAAAAACTTCTGTGCTTCGAAGGAAGCCATCAAGAAAGTGAAGAGATGGAATGAACCTTAAAGACACGAGGCCACTCGAGAAAGCAGCCCCGTCCGGAGTGGGCGGCGGGGGCGGGCGCCGTGGGGACCCCGCCCTCAGCCCCGGCGGCAGGGCCGAGGGGCTTTGCGCCCAGACAGCGGGGCGGCTGCGCTGTGCTGAGAAGGTGCTGGACGCCACCGAGTTGTTCACGGCGAAACGGGGGGGCTCTACGTTGTGACCACGTCACCGCGCAGTCGAGAGCTGCGTGGACAGCTCGGGAAGAACGTACGCTGCACTTTCGGCATTAAAAGAAAATTACTGAAAAAGGAAGAGACGACCCACAGTGAGAAAGTGTTTACAAACTGCCCAGGCGACATCGGACTTGTATCCAGAATATTAACAGAACTGCTCATAATACAATAAATAAAAGCTCCTCGCTCAACCCGAAAAAGACAAATAACCCCTTTTTTAATGGGTGAGGGATTTGAGTGGACACGTCTCCCAAGACGACACCCCAGCGGCCAGGCAGCCCGTGGTGCGATGCTCAGCACCGCCCGCCGTGGGGCACAGGGTCCCGGCCCGCAACCCGGGGCAGTGGGCGGCTGGTCTGCAGCCGCAGCCTGGCGGGTCCTCAACGTCGGACACGGGGTGACCAGGGGACCCAGCAACGCCCCTCCAGTCCGAGGGGACACGTGGCACAGGACACGCAAATGAGCACTCGCAGCAGCGAAGAAGGAGCCCCCGCCCCCGCCACCCCGTGGCCGTCAGCTGCGCGCAGACACCACGCCCCTCATACCACAGGGCGGGGCAGGCCAGGGCTGCTGGTAGGAGCCCGGTTTGCTCAGGACGTGAAAATGTTCCAAAATTAGATGCTGGTGGTTGCACAGCCCCATGAACTGCACACTTCGGAAGGCGAGGTGCACAGTCTGTGAACTGCGCCTCAGTAAACCCGTTAAGAGGAAAAACAGCCCTGAGTCAGAGCAGGGCGAAGGTTGCGGAAAAACCCTAACCCACAAGAGAAGGCTGGTAAACTCGACCAAAGTGAAAAGTTTCCACTGCGAAACCCCGGGAGCCAAGTCGAAGCACAAATAACCTAGAGAAACAGCAACCTCGGCCTCGAAGAGTTAAGCTCCCCCGTAGGAGATGGAAGTAACTGGCCAGGCCCTGGCAGGGACGGCCCTGGGCCAGCACAGGGCAGGGCGAGATGCTCGAAAAGGCCCAGTGAGAGCCCAGCGGGCCCAGGCTTCCCCTCTTCCCTCAGCGAAGGCGCCGCCGGGCGGGCGGGCCCCCGGCTCACACAGGGCGGGGCGGGGGCCCCTCCACGTCCAGGGCCTGGGCCCGCCCGATCCCGCCCGCGCCAGGGCCGCGGCTGCCGCGCTGGGTCCCAGAGGGGAGACGAGACCCGCCCATGTCTCCCCACCCACAGAAGCAGGCAGCAGGGCCGCCCAGGCGCCGGGGCACCAGCCTCGCGCCCCGCCTCCCCGCAGGCGTCCCAGGAGCGGTGCGGCCAGAGGTGTCCGGCAGCCCCTCCCCCCGCCGCGGCCTCACGGGTCACGCCAGTGTGGTTTCCACCCCGACCCGGCCCGGGCGGCGCCCCTGTGGGTGAGTTCCGGGCGTTTCTGGTGACGCCGGCGGCGTGTCCCAGGCACACAGACCCCGTCGGACGCCGGCTCCGACTCAGCAGCTGGGCCCGGGAGGCCGGGGGCTCTGCCTTTCTAACAAGCCCCCGGGGGAGGCCGATGTCACCACGGTTTCTCCCAGGTGGGGCGCCTAGGAGTCCCCAGCCCTGGCCCCCGTCCCCACGGCGGACCCCGGCCGGGCTGCCTCCGTGCCTCCTGCAGCGGGACCTTGGGCGGCCGTGGGCTCCGCTCCCCCGCTCAGCCCGTCTCCCCACGGCCGCCACGGGCCGGCAGCCCCCACCCCGCCCTCTCCTCCTGCCGGTGGCCTCCCCGGCCTGCTCCCGCTCCGCTCCCTTGGGCTGCAGGGGGCCCCTCCTGCCCCCACAGCCCAGGCCACCACCCCGTTTACTGCCTGTGTGTCCCCACCTGTCCCCCGCCTGAAGGCCGCCCCAGGGCCCGCGACCCCCAGCCCCCGGGCCGGGCGGGAGCTCGCCAGATGGGGCCTGGGAGGGGCGGGAGGGCGGGACGACCCCGGGCACAGGGGGGCCCCAGGGCTGTGGTTCAAGGATGGAAGCCCCAGGTGCCGCCCGCTGGGGGTCTTGCACCTGCCCCACGAGGGAGGCGGGAGAGTCAGCCCAGACAGAGCAGGGGCCTCGCGGGCTCGGGTCCCTGCCAGGCCCGGTCCAGGGTGGCCCTGAGGGATCCCCGCCCAGGTCTCACCTCCACTTGGGCCTCCTCCCAGGCGTCCAGGCGGACAGACTTGACCTTGCTGATCTGGGGGATGTTGCGGTGGATGCCGGAGCAGCTGAGGCAGATGAACACGCCCAGGGTGTAGGAGGCCCAGTCGGGACCTGGAAGGCAAAGGCCCGAGTCTGGGTCAGAGGGGCCGCAGCTCGGGGCGGGGGTCCCGGCCAGAAGCGCGGCCCAGGAGGGGGCCTCCTTCGGGCCTCGGCCGCCCCGTCTGTGCCGGCGGGCAGCGGGCGAGGTGTCCAGGGTCGCCGGCCCCGTGGACCCCGGTCAGGGCCTGTGCCCCCCGCAGAGGCCCCGACCCCGGAGTGGATGCTGCGTCACGTGGCGGACGCTGACAACAGACGCTGCGAGGGAGGGCCGCGCGCTCGAGGGCCGCGCGCAGGTCGCACCGACGCGCCGGGCGCAACGAGGACCCCGGGGGGGACGTGCACGGCGACACAGCCCGGGCGGGGGGACACGTCGTGCGTCCAGGTCGCTTGGCAAGGGGCACGTGGATGAGGCGGCAGTGCCAACAGCCCCCGCGTCTGAACAGGGAGGCGTGAGGGGTCCACGTGGCACTGACCGATGACGAAGGAAACCGTGCAGGGGGACACCGGGTGAGTGGGCGCCGGTGGTGCTCCCCCCGCGTCCGGCACATCACCACGCACCCTGGCTGCCTCCTGGGCCAGGCAGGTGGAAATCCAGGTGCCCGCCGAGGCCACGGCTGGAGCAGGGCTTGCTGGGAGCCCTGGAGGCCGGGCCGCACCCGCCGACCCCTCTCCCACCTCAGGCTGCAGCGCTGGCCCCGACACAGCCACGTGCACACCCCCGGGTCAGGGCAGACACGCTTCTCCATGAGGACACGGGGCTGGGGCGGCTGCATCCGCATGCAGGTCACCACAGGCCACACCCCGCCCGCCCCCCTGAGGACGCAGCCCTGCCTCCCTCCAGGGACTTCGGAGAACGCACTGCGGCCAGGAGGCCAGAGCTGCTCCTCAGACACCACACGCCGGGGCCGCGGCTCCGCGGGTGCGCGGGGCGCGTGGGACCGGCAGGGCGGGCAGACACCTCCAGCTCCCGGGCTAAGGACCGTGGCGGGCGCCCGCTGCGCTGGGCCGACGGGGTCAGGGGCGGCCGGCACGCCCGGTCCTGGGATGCAGGCGATGCTCAGTCCGCCCAGCCCTGCCCTCCCGGGTCTCGGGGCGGACGTGGAACCCCGGAGGGAGCAGCTGGCCCAAGACACACAGCCTCTGGGTGACACTCGGAGTGGAGAATGTTCCGAGAAACACAGCTGTGTCACCCATGGGCCCTGCTCCGCCCGGCCTCTCCCAGGGCCGCCTCCCCGGTGGGTGGGCAGGAGGCGGAGGCGGAGGTGGAGGCTGAGGCTCGCTGGTGTCTGCGGGGTGAGGACAGCTGCTGAGGACGGGGCCCCGGGTGGACCTGGGGTGCAGGGAAGGGGCCAGGCGGGGGCAGCCCAGGGACCCTGAGGCCCCAGGTCCAGGGCCCCTCCCACCAGCACCTCTCTCCCCCTGGCGCCCGGCTGCCCCCTGCCACCCACCCGCAGCCTGCTGGCCCTGGAAGCCACCGGCCCTGCGTGCCAGGCGCACAGCACACCCACGCTGCTCGGACAACTCCAGGGACTCCAGACCGCGCCTCCCCGGCCCCCCGGGGCCCCCCAGGCTGCTCCCCAACGCCTGGGTCCTTGCGCTGCCCCCCACGCCTCAGCTCACCGCCCACAGAAGCCCCCTGACCAACTGGGGGCAGCGTCGTGCATTCCCAGACACGCCTCTCGTTTCTCCACAATGTCTGCCTATCTGCGCGCTGTCTTGATCCCCAGAATGTAAAGGGTCAGGGGTCAGAGGTCAGGCTGGCTGGGGCCCCTGAGCTCCCTTGCAGGCTCAGAGGGAGGCTCAGAGGGACGGGCAGGGCTTGGGGCTGCCTGGGGCTGGGACAGACAGTAAGGCAGGGGTAGCGGAGATGGCGCGGGCTGTGGGGACCCTGAGGGTGGCGGCGGAGTCCCGCGATGGGGGAAGGCCACGCCCCGTGTTCTGAGCCTCAGCCCGAGGCTCCGGCTGCCACAGACCGGACACCCCACCCGTGACGAGACTCGTGAGCACGCGGGGCCGCGCGAGGTCTCCGCAGCCCGACGGCCTGGCCTCTGCTCTGAGCCTCCCCCAGGTCTGGTGCCCCTCGAAGGGCTCCGCTGCGCAAGGGACCCTGCAGAGCCCCAGCCCAGGGGGTCCCGCGGGGGACCCGCGCGGGCCAGGCACCGCCCCTCAGCACCCTCCAGGGCCCCCCGGGCCCCCGGGCCCCCGGGCGCGGGTCCAGCGCCAGCTCCCCCTTTGCGAAGACGCTTCCCCAACAGGAAGTGAGGAAATCGGACCGAGAGCCGGGAAGACGGGCCGCGGGCACAGCGGCGGCGCGGGACCCAGGGACTTGGCGGGAGGGGCCGCCGCCAGGGTGCGCGGGGCGGGCGGGCCGGGGGCAGGGCCGCGGCGCGGAGGTGCGGCCGCGGGCGTGGAAAGTCGCAGGGGCGGGGCCACGCGTTTCTCCCAAAGCCCGTGGCGGGGCTGTGGCTGCCCGCACCGCTCGCTCCGGGACAAAGCGGGCCGGGCAGGCATTCGAGGCCCCGCGGCCCGTCAGCCCGAAAACATCTGCTCTCTGGCCCTTTAAGGGAGCGCCGGCCCGGCCCGCGCGGGAGGCGGCGGCGGCTGCGCCCCACCGGCCGCGCGCTCGTCTCTCTGACCGACCGCTGTGCCCAGGGTCACGGGGCGGCCACGCAGCTGCCCGCGTCCCGCCGCCGCCCGGGGGCGCCTGGAGGCTGGGTGCGCTCGGGTGCAGCCCGGGCCGACCTGAGCGGCCACTTCGGAAGAGGGTTCGAGTGAGGAGACGGGGACACCGGTCCTTCCACGCCACAAAAGGACCACAAGCTCCCCCTTCCCCCCAGGTCTGCTGCTTCCACACAGGCCCCGCCCCCCGCTCGAGCCCCGCCCCGTTGGAGCCAGGGGGCCGGGTGTGCGCTCCCGCAGAAGAGCCCCACTGCCAGAGCTTCGAGCCCCTCCCGGCGGAAGGGGGCGGGGCTGCGGGGCGGGGCTAGCCAGGCGCCAAAGCGCCAGGCCCCGCCCCCTGGCCCGGGCGCCACTCCACGGCGCCCCTCCCCCAGGCCACAGGGAGGCGCGGCCCCAGCCGGTCCTCCTCGCCAGTCCCCTGCGAGCACCTGGGACCCCATGGGCGGAGCCGGCCTGCAGGGCCCGAGTGCCCCCAGGACCAGGCGCCAGGCCCGAGGGTCCATCCCGGCTGGGGGGCCGGTGGGCGCGCTGCGGTGTCAGGAGGCAGTGGGGGAGGCCCGGCCCGAGGCCCCAGGCGCGCTCCGACCGCAGCCTCGGGACCAGGGCGGGGACGCCCAGGTGTGCCGGCCACTGCCTCGCTCCCAGCCCGGAGACCGGCCCGCGGCGCAGAGCAGACTGTCCCGGGCCACCAGCTCCCTCCCGGCGGCCCTGCCGCTCAGCGACCGCGTCTGCCCCGATCAGGCCGCCCCGGGCGTGGGTGGGGGCAGCTCCGAGGTGACTCAGCCCCTGACCGTTCCCCGGAGGTGGACGGAGACGCCCCAAGAGGGGGGGCAGGTGGGGCAGGTGTGTCCCCTCAGCCAATGGGGGAGCGGGGCGGTGACGAGCCCGTGGGTGGGACTGCGGGTTGGCCCCGCGAGCCCTGCGCCCAGTCCCAGAGGCCTTGGCCCTGCGCGGGGCGCGGCCCAGCTGCGAGGCTGGCCGGGCTCAGCGGTGGCGTCGGTCCTGGCAGCGCTCCGCCGGGTCAGGGCCAGCGTGGCGAAGGGGGCCGGGGTGTACCCACCACATTCCACCGCTCATAGCAGCGCCGCGAGTGCGGACGCCTAGGCCGCTGTCCCTGAGGCTGGTGTTGCCTCCACGCCCTACGCAGCCCGGTGTTCCGGGTCCCCGCTGCAGCCTCAGCCCCGGGGAGGCCGTGCACCCCCGCCGCGCTGTCCGTGGGCACGGAGGCGCCGTCCGCAGCGGCCGAAACGTGGACGCGGCTCCGGTGCCTGCCAGTGACTGAGTGGATACCTGCCACGTGGCTGTTCCGTCCAGTGGAATATTGTCCAGCCTCAAAACGGGAGGAAACAAAAACCGAAAGCTGCGGGAGCTCTACGCGGCCCAGGCAGAAGAGTCTCCACGACAAACTGCACGAGGTCGCGAGATGACGACGAAGCCAGTCAAACGAGAGGACACAACGTCTGCAAATGCGCGCGCACCCAACGTGGGGGCGTCTAAATGTGTGACGCGCATGTTAACAGGCCCCGGGGAGAAACAGCGGCGCGACCCTAGTGAGGGGTCGTGCCCTTCGCTTTGTCCGGGGATCGATCGTCCAGACAAAATCAGGAAGAAAACACGGGCCTCCGAGGACGTCAGCGGCCAGCGGGACCCAGCAGGCGCCTGGGGACATTCCGCCCACAGCAACAACAACACGTGTTTTTCTCCGGTGCACGCGGAATGTTTTCCAGGCCCCGTTAGGCCACAAAAGAGGTCTTAATACATTTAATAAGATTGAAACCAGATCACGTATCTTTTCCAACTACAATGGTATAAAACTAAAAGTTAGTTATAAGGTGAAAACTGGAAAATTTAGCACTATTTGTAGATTGAACAACATGCTACTGAACAACCAATGGGCAAAAGAAAAAACCTGTAAACACCTCCCGTCCAGAAACGAGGAAGATCTCAAACCAACCGCCAGCCCCCACACCTCGAGCGGCCAGACGGAGACCGACGAAGCCCAGATGGCGAGGGAGGCAATGACGATCAGAGTAGAAATAAGTGGAACAGAGACTGATAAGGCAATGGAAAGATTAATAAAACTCAGCTGCTTTTCAAAAGATAAATTGACAGACCTCTAGCTAGACTCAGCAAGAAGGAAAGAGGATTCAAATAAATGAAAAATAAAAGACGTTACTACTGACACCACCGAAATACAAAGACTCGTAAGAGGCTACTATGAACAATCGTGCGCCAAATTATGCGACCAAAAAGAAATAGATACATTCCTAAGAACACACAAGTTATTAACACTGAATCATGAAGAAATAGAAAATCTGAACAGCTTGATTACTGGTAAGGAGACTGAAGCAGTAATCAAACCTCCCAACAAACACAAGTCCAGGACCGCATGCTTTCGCTGGTGAACTCTATCATTTAAGGAAAAATTAATGCCAATCTTCCTCAAACTCTTCCAAGAAACAGAAGAGGCGGGAACTCTTCCAATCTCATTTTACGAGGCCGCTGTTATCCTGACACCAGAAGCAGACAAGGAACCACAAGAAAACTCCAAGCCAACATCCCTGATGAACATAGATGCAAAAATCCTCAATATACTAGCGAGATGAACTCAATGACACGTGAGCAGGATCACACGCCATGAGCAAGGGCCACTTATCCCAGGGAGGCGAGGACAGTGCAACATCCACAAATCAGTCAACATGATTCAGCACGTTAACACACGAAGGACAAACATGTGATCATCTCCACAGATGCGGAAAAGGCATTTCACCAAATTCTTTTTTTTTTTCTTTTAAGATTTTATTAAATTTATTGGGGTGGCATTGATTAGTAAGATTATATAGGTTTGACATGGAGTGATAAGATTATATAGATTTCAAGTGTACATTTCTATGCTATATGATCTGTATATTGCACTGTGCACCTACCATCCAAAGTCAAGCCATCTTGTCACCATATATTAGCCCCACCCCAACCCCTTCTGTCTGCTGCTATGTAATTCTTTACGTGGGTCAGCAAGAACCAGGCCTCTCCGGTCAACAGCAGTACTCTGTCTTTTCTTATGCCTAAGTCGTATTCCATTGTATATATAGATCTCATCTTCTTTATCCAGTTGAGGACACTTTGGTTATCTCCACATCTTGGCCACCGTGCATAATGGTGCAGTGAACACAGCGGTGCATGTATCTTTGCTAATACATGTTTTCCAGTTTTTGGAGTAGATACCCCAGAGTGGGACTGACTGCTGGTTCATGTGGCAGCTCTACTTTCAGTCTTTTGAAAACCCCCCAGGCTGTGTTCAGGGTGGCTGTACCAGTCTGTATTCCCACCAGCAGTGAATGAGGCTTCCCTTATCTCTCCAACCTCTCCAACACTTAGTATTACTTATCTTGTTGATAACAGCCATTCTAACAGGTGTGAGGTGGTATCTCCTTGAAGGTCAGTTGCCTTTTTTTGTTGCTGTCAGTTTCTTTTGCTGTGCAGAAGCAGAAACAGGAGAAGGATCCCTTTTGGGCTGCAGGCGACTGGTCTGGGGCAGGAATGGGTTGTTGAGCCCGAACGTGTTGGGCTCCTCCACCACCTTCATCCTGGCGGCGCCTGCATACACGGGCCCGTACGCCGCGAGCTCGAGCAGCACCAACCATTTCACCAAATTCAACGTCCTTTTATGATACTTTCGGTGAAGAGAGTTCAGAGGGAATGCATCTCAATGTCATAAAGACCACGCACGACGGCCCATAGCTCCTGTCACACTGAGCGGTGACACACTGCAATCTCCCCTCTGAGACCAGGAGCCAGACAAGGACGCCCACTCTCAGCAGTTATTCAACGAGTGCTGTAAATCCTGGCCAGGACAGGTAGGCAACAGAAATAAGTAAAAGGCACCCAAATCCTAAAGAGGTTAAAGCTTCACTACTTGCAGATAACACAATACTATATGTAGAAAACCCTAAACGCTACACAAAAATACTTTCAGAACTAATAAACTCAGTGAAGTTGCAGGATACAGAAAATACATATATATACACAGAAATCTGTTGCGTTTCTGTACACTAAAACTATCAGAAAGAGCAATTAAGAAAACAATCCCATTACAATAGCATCAAAAAGAATCAAATACCTAGGAATAAAATCTAACCAAGGAGGAGAAAGACCTGTGCACTGAAAATGATGAATCGTTAATGAAAGAAATTAGACACAAAGAAATGGATAGATATTCTACAGTCAAAATGGAAAGAATTAACATTGTTAAAATGTCCATATTGCCTAGAGCAATCTACAGATTCGATGCCATCCCTATCAAAATTCCAGTGGCATTTTTCACAGAAACAGAACAAAGTATTCTAAAATTTGTATAAAACCACAACAAATCCCGATAGACAAATCAATCCTGGGGGTGGGGTGAGGGGAAGAAAAGAACAAAGCTGGAGGCATCACACCTCCTGATTTCAAACTATACTACAAAGTTACAGTCATCAAAAAAGTGTGGCACTCACCTAAAACAGACACACAGGACAATGGAACAGAATAGAGAGCCCAGAAATAAACCCCCACACACACAATGAATTAATTTACAACAAAGGAGCCAAGAACGTACAATAGCAAAAAAACAGTCTCATGCAAAAGAATGAAACTGGATCACTATGTTACTGAACACACACAAAAAAATGAACTCAAAATGGGTTTAAAATTTCAACATAAGACTTAGAACCATAAAACTCCTGAGAAAATAGGTGACTCCCTGGCAGGTGTGGCTCAGGGAATGCGCACCGGCCTCTGAGTTGAAAGGTCGTTGGCTCGAGTCCCAGTCGGGGCTTGTGCCTGGGTTGTGGGCCAGGTCCCCAGTTGGGAGCGTATGAGAGGCAGCCAATGGATGTATCCCTCGCGTGTTTCTCTCTCTCTCTCTCTCACTCCTTTCCCCTCTCTCTAAAAGTAAATAAAATCTTTTAAAAAACTTTAAAAAGAAAACAAGCAGTGAGCCACTTGGCATTGGTCTTGGCAATGATTTCCATGGATTTGATGCCAAAAGCAAAAACAAAAGTGAAGCACGACCCCATCCTTCTAAACGCTTCTGCCCAGCGAAGGAGACCACCACCAGCCCACTGGCTGAGAGAAAACATTTGCAAATCATAGCTGACAAAGCGTCAATATTCAGAAAATATATGAAGAACACATACACGTAAACAGCCAAAAAAAAAGTCATTAAAAAGTGGGCAAAGGCTCTGAATAGAGACATTTTCCAAACACATCCAAAGGGCCCACAGGCACCGGAACAGGTGCTCAGCGTCAGCAATCAGGGAAACGCAGCGCGGCGGCGCGGGCGAGGGGGACGGGCGGAGAGCGGCCCCACGGGCCCGGCCGGGGAATGGCAGCCCGTGCAGCTCCGCGGGCGACGGCGAGATAGAGCAGAACCACCGCAAGGCCCAGCGACGCCCCTTCTGGGGACCCATCCAAAGAAAATGAAAACACGAACGAGAAGACGCGCCGCCGCGTCCCCCGCAGCCCGCGGCCCCGCGTCGGCGGACAGAGGCACACGCGGCGGGAGAGGGAAGGAAACCCCGCCGTGCGGACGCGGGCGCACCCTGAGGGCGTCTCGCCACGTGGGTGCGTGCGAGAGAGGCCGACACGAGTGGGGAATCTAAGAGAAACGAACGGACAGAAACCCCCAACCCCGGGAGAGAACGGGTGGGGGCCCTCAGAGCGGGGCAGAAAGGAAAACCCCCAGGAGTTAGACGAGTGGGTCCTGGCCACGGCGTCCGGCACGGGGACCGTGTGACGACCAGAGGCGGTCGCCCCACAACGTGCGCAGGTACTGAAACGCTCTATCGTGGCCCTCCGGCCAGTACAGGTCACGTATCGTTTATACGTCTTGTTTCTAAAAAGCGGATTCTACAATGTGCTCCCACAGGGACGACCCTCGAGGACACTGCTTGGTCTCGGACTAGGACCCGGACTAGGACACGCTGTGGGACGCCGCCCGTGCGAGGTCCTTACAGACGGGCGGGGGGTGGGGGGCGCGGGGGGGGGGGGGGGGCGGCGGCCGCACAGCCGTGTGAATGGACTTGGTGCCACGCAACTGTCCACTTCAGTGGAAAAGGGGGTGCCCTTCAGCCCCGACTGGCGCGGCTCAGTGGACTGAGCACCGGCCTGCGAAGTAAAGGGCCGCCGGTTCGACCCCCAGTCGGGGCGCAGGCCTGGGTTGCGGCCAGGTCCCCAGTGGGGGGCGCGCGAGAGGCAGCCACACCTGGATGTTTCTCTCCTTTTCTCCCTCCTTTCCCCTCTCTCTAAAAATAAATGAAATCTTTACAAAAAAATGATAAGTTTATGTTATGTGTACTTAACACAACAAACAGGAAAAGGCCCTGTCCCGGCCACCGCCGTGGGCGAGACGGGTCAGCGGAGGAGGAAGGCCCGGGGCCTCCGCCCCAGCGACCCATCAGCCCCCTCCGCTGCCACTACTTTCCTCAGTGAAACGGGGGCGTGCGCCCCACTCACGGGCGGGGCGTGGGGCTGCCCGGGCGACGCACCTGCCGGCAGGCACCTGGGCAGGGCGGGGCTGCCGCGCCTGCGCTCTGCGCGAAGGTAGCTTGCGCGGCGCGCTCGTTACTCCAGCTGCGTCTAGACCGTGCTTGGGAGCAGCCGTTTCCAAGAGCCCGTTTCCAACGATAAGTGAAACCGCACCTCAGCTAATGGACAGAGTTCAGTTCCTGCGGCAACACCCAGCTTCTGAGTAAAGGCCCCGGACACTCCCGGCACCAGACACTGAAACAAACACGCTTCACGGAGGCCCGGGACCCAGGTCAGGGCCACGGAGGCGGAGCCGCCGCCGGCAGCGCAGGGCTCGGGCCGGGGCCGCCCTGGGCAGGACACCCCTCCACGCAGGGCCACCGCTCGCGCAGACAGGGCTGCTTCAACACCCCACTTCCCGCCACGTGCTCAGCCCTGGGACGTGGGAGGGGCCCAGGGTCCCCGAGGGAACCCAGCAGACAGGGCCGCGCCAGGAAACGATTTTTCTCCTCATCGATGTGAGAACAAAACGACGTCATTCAAGAACCTGCCTTATGTTTTATCACAAGAAGAATCAAAGTGCTTTTAATTCCCCCAAATCAGGGGTTCGGGAGGGCTGGCTGTCCAGCCCCCCTCGGCAGCCCGGCCCCCTCCCTCTCCGGGGACCCCCCGCCGAGGGCCCCCCCCCCCGCACTGCTCACAGCAGGGGCTGGACGCGGTGGGCCTGCTCTCAGCCCCCCCCCCCCCGGGGCCTGGCGGCACTCACCCCCGCCCAGCAAGGACAGGCCCCCCGGGCCACCCCCCGGGGACACCCCGGGATGCAGCTCTAATGCCTCCGGAGCGGCAGGGTCTCCATGCAGCGTCCCAAACTGCCCATCTTGCCAGAGAAAAAAGCCCCTCACCGAGCGCAGGCCCCTGGAATAGGAAGGCCCCGCGTGCACCCCGGGCCCCGGCCCAGGAGAAGGGCGTCAGAGCAGCACCCGCAGCCCAACCCGGGAGCGGGCGGGAGCCCCGCGTCTCCGCCCCCCCACCCCGGGCCTGCAGTGAGCAGCGCCTGCCTGGGGGGCCGCGAGCCAGCGCCTTGTTCAAGGGCGTGCGGGGGGGGGGCGGCTGGGGGCAGGGGCTGGGGGGCTGCAGGGGTCCCCTGCAGGGATGGCCCCCTCCCAGCAGCCTTCCTGGGGCCAGGCCTGCCCTGCGTCCTGCTGCGCGGGGCCCCACCCGAGCAACACCCAGTCTGTGGGCGATGTCCTGCCGACAGCAGGCAGGCTGTCCCTCCGCCGGCCCCCACCGCGGCCAGGGGGCCCTCTGCGCCCTCCTCGGCCGCAGCAGGGACGGGAGGCCCCAGCGGCTCCAGGCAAGGGGGACCAGCAGGGCTCTGCCCCAGAGCAGAGCGCAGGGGCGGGCGCCCCACAGGCCCCAGGGGAGGCGGGGCAGCAGGCCTCGGGCCGGCTCCCCTGAGGCGCGGACACGGCCGGCGAGAGCACGCACAACGCGGGAGGCTGTGGCCAGGCCTTCGAGGCACCGCGCCCCCTAAGGCTGCTCAGGTTCCTGGGGCCTCAGTTTCTCCAGCTGTAAAGCGGGGCAACGGCTTGTGTCGTGCCTGTCCCTGGGGCAAGATGCGGCGTGGAGGGCCAGCTCTGCGCGCCAGAGGCCTGGCCCACGTCAGGGAGACGGGCTCCGCGAGGGCCGGCCCAGGGTGGCGGCCGCTGGACGGAGGGTGGGCTGGGTGGGGCAGCGCCAGGCCGGCAAGCCAAGGAAGGCCCCTCCTGCCCGGCGGGGCCCCAGAGGCGGCCGGGGGAGGCTGCACGGGGGCGGTGTGGCCAGCGAGGAGAAGGGCAGGGCCGGCCTCCTCCCCGCGCGCCCAGCAGGCCCAGCCCCAGCGCCGCCGGGCCGACCGCGCTTTCTCCCCGGCGGGCGGAACCGGGCCTGGGCGAGGGCAGTGGCAGCGGCCGCGTCGGAGCGGCCCTCTGCGCCCCCGGGCGAAGGCCGGCTCAGCCCGCCCAGCCTCCACGGAAGCCTGTTGCTGCAGCCCGGTGGGACCCTCCGGCTCCCAGTGCGGCCTCACATGGCCTCAGCAGCTGACCGGCCGGTTCCCAGACCGGGGGCTGCCAGAGACCCCTCCCGGCCCGGCGGGTGGGCCGCAGGCAGAGCGGAGGACTCAGTCTTGCCCAGGGAGTGTCCAGAGGCGGCCCAGGGGCCTGGAGACAAATGCAGGGTCTTCCCACCGCCCCCCAAAGGGGGCCTTGGCCACTCCAAGTGTGTGTGTCAGGTTTGTTCTGAGGGGCCCTGGCCAGCAGCCCCCAGGGGGGACCAGTGTCCCCGGGGCTGCCCCTCCACCCTGCCGGCTGGAGCTGAGGCGCCTCCCGGGCTGCACCTGCCCCACCCGCGCCTGCAGAGGACCAGCCGGGGCTGCGCGGCAGAGGCAGATCCTGCCAATCCCAGGACACCTGCCCGGGCCACCCAGGAGCAAAGTCCTGCTCAGGGTCGGGGCGCAGGTGGGCCCGCGCCCCAGCTGGACGGGCCGCCAGCCCGGGGGCAGCGAGGTGCGGGCTGGGGGGGGGAAGGGGCGCCCTTTCCCGCTGGGTCCACGTGGCGCGGGGGCCCCTCCGCTTGCTGGGGCGCAGTGCAAACGGCGACTCCGAAGGGGCCTGACGTCAGCTCCAGGTGGCTGGGAGCCGGGTGGACTCACACCCTCACCCAGCAATGCGGCCGGGTCTCCAGCCTCTCCCTGAGGCCGCCCGCGGGCCACTGTTTCCTCTTTCTTTCCGGAGCCCGAGGTTTCGCAACGCGGCGACGGTCCGCGGGTGACAGCGAGACACGGAGCCCGGGGTGGGGGAGGGGAGGAGGCGACACAGCCGCAGGTCGGGGGGCCGCGGGCCAGCGACTCCCCGTCCCGGCAGGTGCACTCCGGGCCGCGCCCCACCCGAGCAGGGACCAGGCTGCGCGCCCGCGCCCCCGGCCACGCGGCGCCATCGCGTCCGCCCCGGTCCCGGATCTGGCATCAAGGCCGGCGCCCCCTCCCGGTCGGCACCCCCCCAGCCAGCGCCCTCCGGGCCCCCGCTCCCGCCAGCCAGCACCTACCTGGGGCGCCGCAGTCCGCGCAGTGCGCGTTCCCGGGCCGCTGCAGCAGCTCCAGGACGGCCCTCTGCCGCTCCGTGGCCATGGCCGCGAGGCCGCCGCTGCCGCGGGGCCGGGCCGAGCGTGCACCGCGCCGCGCTGCGCTAGGGCCCCACGCGGGCCGCCCGCCGCCGCCCCTGCGCCATCCCGGGCCGCCTCAGCCGGCGCGCGGGTTCCGCATTCCTGGCGCCCGCCCGTCCCCGCCGCCGCTCGTGTCGCCGCCGCGGCCGCCAGGCGTGTGCCGGCGCGGAGCCCAGGGCGCACGGCGCGCTCTGGCCGGCGCGGCCCGCGGGCGGCCCCCAGCGGCGCGGGCAGGAGGCCTCCAACAGCGCCCGCCCAGCGCCCAGCCCTCGCACCCCAGGGATCCAACCTGGGGGGCACCCCGAGGCCCACCCCCGCCCTAGCCCTGCAACCCCCTGGCTCTGCACAAAGCCGCCGGCCGCCCTGCTGGCCTGGGCGGGGTCACTGGACAAGGGACAGTGCCTGGACGCCCACCGTGCGCTTTCCCCCACCCCTGGCCAAACGCTGGGTGCTTGTGGAAAGAAGGGGTGCACACTGGGGGCCCGGGGCTCATGCCGTCCATGCTCTGCAAGGACACTGCCCACCCGCGGGTGATGAGGCCCAGTGTCGGCGGGTGCTCAGGGCGACTGAGGGCCCCCACCCGCCGTGTGCAGCAGGGACAGGGCCGGGGGCACCGTGCCCTGGACAGAGGCCTCCTGCTCCGGGAACCCGAGCCTGGCGGCGGCAGGGACAGAAGAGGCCACGGCAGGAAACAAAGAGGGTCTTTCCTGCCCTGCCTGCCCAGGCTTTTGTCAAACTTTGTTTTCTTCGTCACGGTGAACACATGGCTACGTCCTGAAACAGAACCAGGCTGAAATCTCAGCCCCCGACATCCTCCGCAGGCCTGCTCAGTCCGCCACCCACGGCCGCGCGGCCCTGGCCTGTTGGGACAGCCGGGGAGGGAGGCCTGTTCCCTCCGTCTCACCTGCTGGCCTGTCCAGGTGGAGCCCCCAGGCCGGCAGAGCGAGGCCCCTCCCCAGTGTCTGGACTTTGACGGGGGCCCCACGGCTGCCGGCCCCCGGCCCCCAGTGACCCGTCCCAGCGCCCCTGCCTGGAGGAGCGGACAGGAGAACCTGCCCTCCTCGTCACTGAGAAGGGGACATTCTACCACCCAGACTTCTAAGGCTTCCAAACAAGAGTCGATAGGACGACCAAGGAGCCTTTCCGGCCCTGCCCTCCGTGGGTACGAGAGGCTTTTCGGCCCGAGAATGACCCTCATTTGTCTCCAGAGACGCTGGGTTGGGCGGCGGCAGCTGGGGAGGCGGCAGGACACTGGGTCTGAAATCAGGCCTCATCGCCCGAGTCCCTTCATGAGCCCTGAGGGCGCCCCACGGAGAGTACCCCCCACCATGGGTGGAAGAGCAGCCGCAGCCCCGGAGCCGACCCCACCCTTCCCCACAGGCATCGCGGGCCTGGCCAGAGCCCTCCAGGCGCCTCCCTCCCCGGCTGCTCCGTGCCGGCCCGGCGGCCACCCCAGAAGTCTCACCAGGAGCGGGCGCTGGGGCTGCTGGGGCCGGGCCCCGGAGGCAGCCCCCATAGGCCCCAGAAGGAAGGGGGGAGCTGGAGGCCCCAGAGGCTGCTCAGGTGCAGGGGGCTGTGGCGGCCCCTCATAAGGTGGGAGTGTCCCCAACGGTGACATGTGGGGGCAGGGCCTCTGGGGGGTGGGGGTTCTAATGTTTATTTGTTTAGTGAGTTTTGCAACATTGACAATCCTTCTGGCTTGGTTTCCCGAAGTAAGAGGTTTGTAGCAGGGGAGGAGGGTGGGTCTGGGGGATCTTCCCGCCCGGGCTGCTGTCGGGGCCGGGGGTGGGGGGTGCAGGCGCTGCTGCCCCAGGGTGCCCAGGCTGCCACCCCCTCACGGGCAGGGTGGGGACCCACGGGGGGGCTGTGCACACCCACTCCCTCCCCCACGAGGTGTGGGGAGGCGGGTGTGCCCCGGGCCAGGGCACGGCTCACACTCCACCCACCGCGCGGCTCCTCAGCGATCACCTTGGAGCTGCGGGTTTTCAGTTCGCAGGCAAATCGGTGCAACTCAAAAAATCCACTTGTGAAGTGGACTCTTACGAGTCGGTAATAAAAAGGTAGATGGCCCAGGTAAAGAACAGGACAGAGGTCCGAGTGGACGTGTCTCCCAGGGACACAGAAGCACATGAAAAGACTCTCCGCACCGTCGGTCACCGGGAAGCACTGGCGGAACCCGTGAGGTGCCAGCTCGCGGACCCGGGGCGCCCGCGCGTGAAACGGGAGGCGGGTTGGGGGGGGCGGGGGGGGGCGAGGGCCGGGGCCGCGCCCCAGCCGCTGGGAGGGGAACGGGGCCCCTGTGCGCACGTCCCTTCCTGGCTTCACGGCGGCACAAGGTGGGAACCGGCCCTGTCCACCGGCGGATGAAGGGGGCACTCGGCTCGTCCACACCCGGCGGACCGCCGGCCGCCCACGGAGCGAGCACCGACACACACGCCCACAGGAGGCGTGAGCCTTGAAAACAGGTGCTCAGTGACATGAACCTGTCACAGAGGACACACTGGGCCCTCTCTCCACGCGTCCTCGGGTCTGGAGGGTTTCCCCGCATTCAAACAAGAACCGCGCGGCTTCGCTGTTCTCATGAGCTCTGACCCCACCGGAGCCCGCAGGGCCCCCACGCGGTGCGGCCGGTGCCGCGCCCCCTAGTGGACGCGGACGGGGACGCTGAGGCTGGGGCTTGTGTCCAGGATCAGCCCTCGGGCCTGAGTCCAGAGACCCGCAGGGGCACCCCGCACTCCGGAGGGAGGGCCGAGAAACCCTGCAGCCTCCCAAGCACGGGGGGAAACGCGTGGAAGCTCCCGCCGGTCACCATGCCCGCGCGCAGCGACCGCGCGGCTGCTGCAGAGCCCGGTCGACGGCGACCAAGTCCATGAACCAACGCGGACAGATGGACCCTGGACGGGCGCTGCGGGCGGGGCTGGTACATCCCAGGGGGGGCCCCGTCCTCCGCGTCCGCTGCCCCTCGTCCGTTCATCCACGCATCCGCCCCTATGCCTTCCCTCCTCTGTGACAGACTGACATTCTCCGGACTCCCGGACGGGAGGGTCTTGTCCTCACCCGCAGCCCAGGTGGGTTCTGGCGGCCCCAGCCCGCGGGAGGGCGGGCGGGAGAGCCCCGCAGCGGCCGCACAAAGCCTGGGCCCCCCAGGGTGGCGGACCCCGAGGCCGCCCCGTCCGCCCGAGCTGCGGCTGCCGTCCTCCCAGCTCGGGCGCGAGCCCCAGGTGCGGCGCCTCAGCCACCCTGGCGAGAGCCCCGCTGAGCGCAGCTGGCCCCGCAGCCGGAGGATGGTCCCCAGAGGGCGCAGGTGTTTAAGCTGAGCCCGGGCAGCCCACGCACGACCCGAGAGCGCGTGGGGGGTGGTCACCAGGCGCCCGAGGACGGAGCACTGGCCTCGGGGACTAGGAGGTGCCTGGCTCCCCGCAGCCCCGTCTCTGGTGCGGCCTCCTGGGGACCCAGCTCCGCTTCTGTCCGTTGCAGCCTCTGCCCCTGGGCACTTGGTCCGCAGGCTGCCAGGCACGCAGGTCCGTGCTGACGTGAACGTGGAGCTGGCCCGCGGGGCGGGGGCAGGGAGAAGCTGGGGACCCCCCGCAACCGGTCAGATCTGGGGTCCTCGGGACCCCGCCCCGTCCTCAGTCTCCCGCGTGGGGCACGCGGCACACTCGCTCCCCTCCAGGGGACCCTCCCCAGGGCCGCAGTACCGCCACCGTCCAGCAGGGGCCGCCCCACCACCAGGTTGTGTCCCGAGGCTCATTGGGGTCTAGTGGAACCGGGGGAAGGAAAGCGATTTCCAGAATGGTTGGTCCGCTCCCTCCCTCCTCCCCAGACAGAACAGCTCCATCCCAGAAGGTGGTCCCCAGCCCAGCACCTTCCGAAGGATGTGGCCCGCAGGGGGGAGTGGGGCCCTCCCCAGGGGGAGGGCGTGTCCCACGGCCCAGGCCTCCCCAGCCCCGCAGGGACAGTGCCCCTCTAGCACCGCTGCCTGGGACAACAGCTGCTCCTCCAGACCCTGGGAGCCTGAGGTTCCGGTGGGACTTGGCTCTCCCGTCCTTGGTCCCCACGGACCCCTCTCCAGGGCGCCCACTGGGGGAAGGGACAGCAAACACAGGCGCCACAGGGGACTGGGCACCCGTGGGCCCAGGAGCTGAGCGTGGGGCGAGTGTGAGCAAGCCCCCTCCCCCGCCTGCCGGGGGCCAGCCCCACGGGGGCCCAGCCGCCCAGGTCCCAGCCCGGGCGCCGGCCGCTCTGGGTGACCCGTTCTCATGACCTCGGCGACTCAGACCTGGGCGAGCCCCCTCGCGGGTCTTCGGGGTCCTGTCGGCCCCTCCCAAAGCCCAACGTCCGGAGAGAACTGGAGGACCGGGCACTCTGACCAGCCCCCAGGAGGAGCACGCGCCCCCCACACCTGGCACCTCAGGCGCCCAGCAGTGTGTGTGCCCCCCCAAGGAAAGTAAGGGGGTGGGTAGCGTCCTGGGGGAGCCCAGGCCTGGGATCCGCCGTCCAGCTGGGCTGTCTGTCCGGGAGGCCCTGAACCGCCCTGTGCAGCGGCTCATTCCCCCAGGAGGCTGGGACGGGCCAGCAGAGCGGCAGGGCACCCCGGGCCGATGGCCCGATGGCCCGATGGGACTTGTGTGGGACGAGGCCACGGGCCGGGCCGAGGGCCTGGCTCAGGGCACTTGGAGAACGTCCTGAACCCAGGCGCCTCTCCCTCCCCTGACATGTGACAGGCGCAGGAGCAGTGAGAAACGCACTCTGCGTGTGGGGCGGCCGGGGACCCCGGCTGCAGCGGGCACATCTGGCTCCTGAGTGTCACGCTTTTAGCGACTCAGCCTTAGGAAACCGAAGCGGGTGCCCGGGAGCGGTCCCCTGTCCCCACGTGGGACGATGTTCAGACCGACCCTCCCCACCTCCTCTCCCGCCGGAAGCCCCTGCGTGTCCCTGCTCCCCTGCTTGAAATTCACTTCAGAATGAGAACTTGCTGTAGAAAGTTCAACCACAAAAAGTTTAATACAAAGTATTTTTTCACTTTGAAATACTTTGACCTCCGAAGTTGCAAAAAATTAGAGTTCCCTGCCCAGCTTCTCCGAGGAGTGTCGTAGTGTCTTACGGGGCCACAGGACAACGATGGGGTTGACCCACGAGGTCGGGTGGTATCCGACCCGCAGCCTCCCGTCCGGGCAGCCACTCCTTCCGTCGCTGAGGAAGGACACTTCCGAGGACGCTGGTCTTCATTCGCTCCGCGGAAGGTCTGCGCCAGGCTGTGCCCTCGGGGAGGCGGCCATGCCAGCGCGGCCGCACCCTCAGGAGGACAGGTCGGGGTCCTGGCCGGCCCGCCTCACCGCCGGTTCGGGGACTCTGTCGGCCCTTAGTGACCGCTAAGTGCCTGAGGGCAGGTCCTCGGACCGGACCGGAGCCCCAACCCACTGCAAACTTGGCGTCATTGCTCAGACCGCACCCTTTCGCCCCGCCCCCGCCCCCTGCCGCTGGGAGACTCCCCAGTTCCCTTTGGGGTCCGCCCGGTCCTGGCTCGCCTGCCGAGTGGGGGGAACACGAATGTGATTCCGCCAGAACTAAACTGTGGGCCGGTGACCATTCTCAGGAGTGTCCAGTCTGTCCTTCCTGAATTTCTTTTTTGTAAAAATGCGCAGATAC
Source organism: Pteronotus mesoamericanus (assembly GCF_021234165.1). NCBI lineage: Eukaryota > Metazoa > Chordata > Mammalia > Chiroptera > Mormoopidae > Pteronotus > Pteronotus mesoamericanus. Next base: position 4,491,808 of record NW_026554998.1, on the reverse strand, counting down.
ACCTATAGTTTTCTGCATCTCCTGGTAACATTGATATTGATACTCGGGGATCCAGCCTTTTCGTTTGTTTAAAAAAAAAAGTAAAGACACCATTTTGCTAGGGCACGGTTTTCTGAGGTTCGCCCACAGTCGGCGCCACCGGGCGAAGCGTCCCCACGGGAGGCCCACAGGCTCCCCCAGGGACCGCGTCACACCGGCGGCGGCGGCAGCGCCGACCACTCCGCGGGGAGAGGAGACTAACAGGGAGATCGACCTCCCAGAAGAACCCGGGGGCCCCGAGGACGGGCCGCCGCCCAGCCGTGAGCCAAGCCCGTCCAGGAGCTTCCAGGGCGTCCCAGATGCCCTTTCTCGGTCACACCAACTCCGCAGTGACGTCAGGGCGGCAGGTGAGGGCCGCCGCTCCGTCCCGCATGCCCAGCCGGAAGTCCTCCCGGGCGAAGTCAGTGCTTGTCGGCTTTTCCGTCCGTCAAGTCTCCAAACCCCAGTTTTTGCAGGGGCTCTTGTGCCATCAGTTGCCTGAAAGACAGAGACAAACAGGTGTCAAGGGGCTGGTGACAGGAGTGAGGAGCACGGGCCAGGCTGCTTGCTGGCCGCCAGCCCACCCCGAGCAGCGCCGATGGCGCAGGTCACCGCCAGGCCCCCGCGACATCCTGCTGGGCGCCTGCCGAGCCCCGGGTCCCTCCTGACTCCCCGGCCCCCTCCATGACGACAGATGTGAACAGTCCCGCCCCCGCTCCGCAGTGACAGCTGCGGCTTCCCCGGGCAGGTCAGCGCCGCGTGGACCGCCGTCAGAAACGGGGTGCGGGCCGCCGTCCCCTTTTCGCCCTTTGCTAAGGAGCCTTGTGTGCCCCTGGCTCAGGCCAAGCGACAAAGCCACCGGCCTGCCTTGTCGCTCGGTCAGCTGCTCAAGACGCTGAAACCTTGATGGCGGCGCCCCCCGCCCCCGAGGCTGGAGGGGCAAGGCCGGGAGGAAGGCGCCCCGGGCAGCGCGAGCCTGCCGGCGCGGGGGCGGGGGCCGGGGCCGGGGCCGGGGCCGGCTCCAGGGCTGGGCGCGGCCGCAAGGGCCTCCGGGAACGAGGCGGGCGGGGCCGCGGGACCCGAGGCCGAGGCACCGTCCACGCTACTCGCCTCTCCATCCTGCACTCCAGGTATTCCTTCGATTCGCGCCTGCACAAGCTGTTTTCAAAGCTGTTTTCGCGGAGGCACTTCAGGAACTTCTCCTTGAAGTGCGTGCATTCACCTAGGGCGGAGGAACACAGCGCTCGTCCCCAAAGCGCGCGCCGGGCGCGTTCCCGTGGCCTCCCCGGAACGGCCGCCTCCGCGGGCCCGCGCTGCGCCTGCGGACAAACGCAGCCCCGCGCCCCCCCTCCCGCAACCGCGACCGCCACGGGCGCAGCCGAGCGGAGCGCGGACTCCACCGCGGGGAGCGACGTAGGCCCTTGACGTCTCGCGAGACTCGCCGACAGGGCCGCCCTCGCGGTCCGCGGCCGTCCGCCGCTCACCGAAGTGGTCCAGCGGGAAGCTGCCCTTGTCCGGGGGCCGCGGCTGAAAGCTCTTGGTCCCGAAGTTCATAGCAGTCGACATGGCTGCAGCGCCGGAGCCTCCTAGACCGATACGCGCCCTACGCAGGCCGGCCGGCCGAGCGCGGAGCAAGCCCCGAGCGAGTGCCGAGCACGTCGAGCGGCCCGGCCGCGCGGCCCCGCCCCGTCCCCGCGCAGCGGCCTCCGCCCCCTGGCGGCTCGGAAAGGCCCTGACCCCGCGTGGGATCGCGCTTCCTCGGCCCGGCCCGACCCTTTCCATTCCCAGCCGCTCGGACCCGCACCGCAGCCCCGTGGCCAAGGAAACGGAAGCTCAGAGAGGCGCGGCGACCTGCCCGAGGACACACCGCCTCAGCGCACACCGAGCCGCCGGGCAGCGCGGGCGCATCCTGGGCAGTCTGTGCGGGTTCGCTGGCCCCGGCGTCTCGGGCCCCAGCGCCTGCCGATGGCGCTCGTCTTTTGAGAAATACAGTGAAGGAGGGAGCGAGGATGAGCTTCTGGGCGCCGCTCAGGACGATAAAAGGCCAAGGTCGAGGTGCCGGCAGGGCTGATCCCTCTGCTCCGGGCCTCGCTGCTCTTCTCTGTGGCCTGCAGGCGATCCTGGGCTCTGCTCGGATTGTGGACCCAACCCCCAGCTCTGCCTCCACCCTCACCTGGCTTCTCCCCGTGGGCGCTCCGTTTCCAGGTTCCCCCACCGATCGCTGGCTCAGGGCCCACTCTCGTCAGCTCACCTTAGCGAAAGGCACTGGGAAGTTGGTAGGGAGAAGTGCACCATGAGCAGGCAGGCTCTTGGCAGCCATTCCTTGTAGTGGCAACAAGGACAACAGAGAGAGGGCTCAGCAGAGACCCGAGCCCTGGGCACCCCCACGCCGGGCCCCTGCATTTTATCGGCCGATGGGGAGGTGGGGCGCTGCCTCCCTGCACAGCCTACCCCCTGTGATTCTGCTGGCAGCTCCATCCACCCAGCTACCAGTCACTGAGCGCCAGCAGCGCCAGGCCCCGCAGAGAAGCACCTGGGGTCCTTGGCAGCACGGAGCTCACCAGCTGGCACCCCCAAGTCTCTGCCGTGACCCGGCACCTCCACTCCCTCTAAGGTCAGGAGGAGAAGCCAACCCCAGACACTTCCCCCACGCCAGGGCCATCCCCGCCTCGGCCTGCCTTGGGCGCCGCCCACTCCGGGAGGCTCCCCGCACCCTGTCCGCAGGGGCTGCTGCTGGCTCTGGGGCTCGAGGCTGCGCCCATTCCACGTCTGGGACAGCCAGAGCAGCCGCCCGTGTGGGTGGGCAGCTGGCAGGGGGTCCGCAGGGACAGCGCCTGGCTGCCGGAGACCCATCCAGTCAGCGGGTCCATCAGCCCGGGCCCCAGGCCCACTTAAAGCTACGGAAGGAAAATGGCACCTTGTTCTTGTCACATGAACAGCCCGTTTTATGCAGCTGGACCCAGGGCCACACGCGTTACTCATTAATAGTTTCCAGGGCCGTCAACAATAGCGGCTTTATTATCCAGCAAGTAGCACTTTCCACTTGACTAGATGGAAGCACTCAGCAGTAAAAGGGACAGCCCCTCCCCCCAGAGTGCCCGCAGCCTGGGGGATCGTTGACCTCGAGCTGACAGCCCTCGTGATTTGCTTTCTGAGATTGTCCGGCTGGGGCGGGGGCGGGGGCAGGGGCATTTGAGCTGCACAGATAGGAGAAGTGGGGGAGGAGCTAACGTCTGGGGAGCCCTCCTGCGTGCTAGGCTGCTTCGCACGGTTCCAGGGGTGGAGCACAGGGCTTGGCACACAGCAGGTATTCAGCCGGTCCTCCTGGAAGAATGAACCCTCCGGCGTCTCTCATTCTCACGTGCACGTGCAGACACGGAGCGGCCGAGTCCCTGCCGAGGAGCCCCTGCCGAGGAGCTGGTGTCTGTGCTGTACGTGGGGCCACCCGCCATCCTCAGAGGGCGGCCATCACCTTCCGCACTCGTGAGGTCGCAGTGCGGGCAGGCCTTGGGGAGACGGCCCGTCCAGGGCGCCCTTTAAGGCCGGCGGGGGCTCCTCCTGCCGCCCTCCTGGTGGGTCAGTGGAGCTGGGACCTCGCCCATCACGGTGGGATCGGCAGCGGGAGTCTGAGAAGCTGCAACCCCTTGCCTCAGGGATCCCGTTCCTAGGGATTTATTTTACAGGGTTCTTCGCATCTGTGCCTCGGAGCGGCCGTGCCCCTGAGCCAGACTCGGGCATTCGCACCCAGTCCTTGGCCCTGATGCACCGTTAACAGTAAATGCAGATGCCCCGGGGCACGGGCTGGGCGGCGGACCCCGGCCGGGGCTCTCCCGCGGGGCAGGGCCGCTCGCCCCGGAGGCCGTCCTGAGTCTGCGAGAACGTGGCGTGACGGGAGCCGGCACCGTCAGGACAGATCGCGGCTCCGCCGCCTCCTGTCCCGAGCCCTCGCCCCGCCCCAGGCTGATGGGCCAGAGTGTGCGTGTGACCCTCCGTTTCAGAACACAGAGCGCGTGGGGGATGGAAAGAATGACCGTCCGTGTTTTGCAGGTGAAGACGCTGCCTTAGAGAGTTTTCCGTGGCCGGGGACTGAGAACCCACAAGTCGTCACGCACATGGAGCTCAGTGACGGAGAGACGTGTAGATCCGGTTTCTCCACCTCAGTGACTCCGGGTGGGGACCGTCGTGCGCAGAGGGGGACACGGGCAGCCCACTGGACACAGCAGCACCCACACCCCCAGAGGGGCCAGCGAGAAATACCAGTCGTCGCCGAGTGTTCCCAGGGTTAGGGGTCTCCCGGCCTGAAAATCACTCCTTTAGATCAGCGTTAATTTTGCTTCCGTTTTTCACCCCAAACTCTCTAACCAGCACAATGGATGGAAATACATACTTTTGTCCCCGGCTGGTGTGGCTCAGTGGGCTGAGCGCCGGTCTGCGAGCCAAAGGGTCGCCGGTCGGGTTCCCAGGCCCCGGTCGGGGTGTGTGCGAGAAACAACCAATCGATGTTTGTCTCTCACAGGGACGTTTCTCTCCCTCCCTCCCTCCTTCCTTCCCCCCCCCCTCTAAAAATAAACTTTTAAAATCTTTTTTAAAAAAAGTTACAAACAGCAAATGTGAAAAAGCCTGGGCGCGTTTTCCTCCGACAGCGACCGTGGGCAGGACAAGCAGAGCGGGGCTCACCCTCGGGGCCGGCGGCCGCAGCGCACACGGGCCAGGGCCGCACCCGCGCGCCGCCTCCGCGCTGCCGTGCACTCGCTGCACGCGAACGTCTCACCTCCCCGTCGCGCCGTCACGTTCAGCCTGGAGGGGGCGGCGCGGGGCGGGGGGCGAAAGCGAGCGAACTGGGAGGCGGACGCCGCCGTCCCCAGGACCTCGGAGAAGCTTGTCCAGCTGTCCCTAAGCTGGTTCTGGCTTCACACGCCTGGGGACTTCGCGGGGCGTGGGCGCCGAGGTCCTGAGGTCAGAGGCCGGGATTTAACCGCCGCGGGAAGAGGGGTGGCCGCCGCTCTTCCGCCCGCGCAGGCGACGCCGATGCCGAGAACCGGCCTGATGCGGGGGCTGCAGGCCTGTGCGGTGAAGGCCGGAGACCCGTGCGAGCTGACCGGCGGCGCAGGCGAGGCCGCGGGCGCGGCGGGGGCTGTGCAGAGCTGGGGCGCCGTCTGGAAACGGCTGCAGCCCAGGGACAGTGTCTGGGAAGCCGCCCTGGTGTTTTCTAGAAACCGGACGTCTAGGTCCTCAGGGAAATGGCTCCCGGGCTCCTGGCACCGCTCAGGCGCCGCGTGCCCGGCTGCCCTTTGCAGCCCTCGTTCCAGCCCGGTTTGCTCAGTTCCCAGGGTCGGGCGCGGGGGCGGTGAGGGGGACTGAGCGCCGGCAGTGGCACGACTGCTCACCCGGACAGGCTGTGGCAGAAGCGCCTGGACGCCGGGCTGGACCCCCGTCACCGCGCCGCTGGGCCGCGACGGCTCTGCTCCTGGGAGCAGGTGCCAAGGGCCGGCGGCGGGATCACCGCCCAGGCCCCAGGCGCGGAGGGAGCCGCGTGACTCCAGGCTCCCCCGCTGCGCCTGCGTCCCTGCGCGCTTCTCTCCGTGCCACTGGGGGGCGTCGCCTGGAGCTCCGGTCCCATAAACGGGGGTGACGCCGGTCTCGGGGTTTAGCATCAGGGCCGGCCCTGCTCGGGGTCGGAGGTCAGCCCTCGCCAGGCGCAGGGGGCCCGGAAGCGACAGCCGCCACGGACGCGCCGGCGGCCGGACCCCGGGCCTCAGGGCCAAGGGCGCTTTGCCTGCCCGTCTGGAGCAGCAGCCGCGGAGTCCCTCCCCGAGGTCCGATCAGACAAGACGCCTCGAAGGCACCGTGAGGAAGCAGCCGCTTTGCACTGGGAAGTCAAGTCTGGTTCAGAGGAACGTGAAGGAAAACGAAGACAGTTTACGATTAAAAGCCCATCGGAGTCTGTACAAGGGGCTGGGCATTCAGGTCCCCGCGACTCCACGTTCTCACCCGCGACGCAGGCTCCTCCTTGCCGTTCTGAGGCAGGAGAGAGTCAGGAAGGAGGAGACTCCAGAGGGGCCCGGGACTCAGGGGAAGAACGCCCAAGGGGCGGAGACCCTGTTCTCAGGCCGGGGGGTTCTGCACCCGGAAAAGCACCGAACCCTCGCAGGGCAGAGCTGCGCCTGCGCAGAGGACGCCCCGGCCCCTGCTTCCTCACAACGGCGTTGTAATCAGTGAGCGCTGTGGGGCCCCCTTCCCGGCAGCCACGCAAGGACATCGTGGGAGACCCACCCTGAGGAACCACAGCCCTTGAGCCCGAGTTCAGGGCTGCTGTTGGCTCCGCTCTGCTTCCACGTTCTATGCGGCTTCCTAAATCTGCTTTGTCTCGCTCTCTGCTGGAAACTCCGTTCAGTTCAGTTTTTTGTCCACAATCACCAGGGACCTGGTTACCTGTGCCCACCTGTGATAATTCCTCGGCATTCACGTCCCGTGACTCGGCGTTCCCCACGCCACGGCTCGGCGTCCTCGGCATCGTCATGGCCGTGACCTGGACGTCCCACCCCCGTGACTCGGCACGCAGTCCCTCTCTCCTGCTCGACCCCGAGCTGGCAGCACCGTCACCACCACCAAGCCCAGGGCACACGCGGGGCCTCGCAGTCTCCAGGTCCCAGGCGAGGACCTCCAGACACCTCGCCCTCCCCTCCGGGCACACGTCCGCCAGCCGCACAGGCTGCGCGTTGGCGCGAGGCCCCGGTCCCTGCTCCGCGGGCCTGGGCTCGGGACCGAGAGTGACCCCCAGCCCAGACGCCACGGACCCCAGCGACTCAGGATCTGCTGCGGGGGGTGGGAGGGTGGCGCCCCAGGCATTGCTGCGGGTTCAGAATGACTATTTTGAGCTTGGACTGCTTGTATTTCACCAGAAATGGAATTTCGTTGTAGGGAAAAAACCTCAACCATGGAGCTAAAAACCAAAGCTTTCCCGTCATCCTTGACTCCAGACACGCTCTCCGCGGTCACTCAGCCAGTGCTTCCTGCGTCTCACACACGCACGTGGCTCTCTTTGCTGTCAGCGCGCCTGGGGCTGTGCGGGGGCGCCTCTGTGAGGGGGGCAGGGGACGCAGGTCCGTGAGGACACTCAGGGTCAGCGGGACGTGGACAGGGCCGCCCCACCTCCTGCAACCTTCCCCTCCCCCACCCACTTCCCAAGGCCCGGGACCTGGCCTGGCTCAGGACTCCCCTGAGGAGACAAAGCCGCGTGACTCCAAGGCTCAGGTCACAGGCCCTGGTCCTCTGCTTCGTATCCCATCGGAGCAGTCGACCCCAAGAGGAGACCCCCGGGGGGCGCTGTGGCTGCCCCCGCCCCCGGCCCCCTCGCCCGCGGCGCCCCCAGCATCTCTGCACACAGCCCCTGCTTCCTCCTCCGCAGAATGGGGGCCTCCGGCTGGGCTGTCGGGAGGGGCCAGGCTAAGGGCCCTGCAGGGAGGGCCCCGCCCCGGCTCGGTGGGCAGAGGGCACCAGGAACGGGCTCAGCGGGGAGGCTCCGGGACGTCCTGCCGCCGGCACAGGAGCCTGGCAGGGCCCAGCTTCACCGTCCTGAGGGAGGAGGCCGCGCAGGGCTGAGCCCCCCCCCCCCCCGACCCGAGTGCCCTGCCTGCAGCGCCACCCCCCAGTCCGCCCCGCCCCGCCCCCGCCCCGCGGGGCCCAGCAGGCGCGCTCCGGGCTCCGGCCCCCCGCCAGCCCCCCGCCGGCCCCCTGCCCCTCACACACACTCCTCCCTGCTTTGCAGGGGCTGCTCCCCCAGGGAGAACCCCGACTCAGCTCTGCGCCTGACCCTCTGCGGTCCTTGGCCTCCCCCCCGCGGCCTCCCCCCAGTGCCCGAGGGGCTTTCAGTGGCGAAGCCACTGCTGCATCGGCTTCTCCTGCGGGACTGCGGGGCCCCGGCCGGGTCGCGGCATCAGAGCCTGTGCCCTGCGCCCTGGCTGAGCCCAGAGCCCGCAGGTGCCCGGCCAGCGCCAGCCGAGCTAAGGGGCTGCTGCCCTGGGCAGACAGGCCTGGCCTGCACCCCCGGCAGCGGCCTCGGCTCCGGCGGTGAGCACCCCACCCTGGGCGCGTGCAAATCAAGGCTGGGGGCCGGTGGGGCCCTGCCCAGGGCATGGGGCTCCAGCTGCCTCCTGCGGGGCAGGCGGCGGGGAGCAGGCCCAGAGGCTTCCGGGGCCAGCGGCCGCCCCGTCCCGCCCAGCTCTTTGTCCGGTGGCACCTCTTCCCCTCCCAGCTGGGCCGCCAGGGTTTAGGGGACAAGAGTGTGTCCAGACAGACGAGGGCCCATCAGGCGGGCCACCTGTCCCCCCGCAGCCCGGCTCCAGACCGGCCCCGCCCTGTCCTGGCGCAGGCTGGCGCCTGCTGCCCCGGTGACAGAGCCTACGCAGCCACCGAGGAGCCGACCGTCAGTCGCAGCCTTGGCGGCGGGGACACGGCAGGCGCCCCGCGAGGGCCCTGGGACTTGGGGCGTCGGCTGTGCAGACCCTTGAGGGCCGGTCCTGGGGGCTCCGCACCTGGTCCCCGCCCCCACAGGCCCCTCAGAGAGCAGCTGGGCGGACGCTGGGCGGGGACGGGGTTGGGAAAGGCCCACAGGCCTCATACCGCGGGGCCCGAGGAGGGACTCGGCGCAGGGAGGGCAGGCCGCTCCCTTCGGAGCTGGGCCGGGTCCCCGGGCCCTGGGGGCCCCGGTTCTGATGGGGAGCCCAAGGCAGAGGGTGGAGACCAGCCACCATGACGGGTCCCCCCAGCAGCGTGTGGGTGCGCCGAGCCCAGGGCCCGGACATCGGCCCCCAGATGGCACCCGGCCTGCGCCCGGCGCAGACTCGACCCCGCATTCCACACACGCCTGTCGCTTTAAGCCGCCTGGCTGTCCCCTGCAAACTGCCTGTTCCACATTCTCGGGGTGGCGGGGTGGGTGGGGTGCTGGCACGCCCTCCTGGAGGCCTACAAGGCACAGGGCGGGACGGTGGGCCCAGGCAGGGAGCTGAGGCCCCGTCACCGCCGCGCGCATGGCCCCACTGCTCCTGGGGCTCCTGGGGCTCCTGGGGGTCTGGGCGCTGCTCCGCGCCCGCGCCCGCGCCCCAGCCCCACGCTGGCCCCCCGGGCCGCGCCCGCTGCCCCTCATCGGGAACCTGCATCTGCTGCGGCTCTCTCAGCAGGAGCACTCGCTGATGGAGGTGAGGGGCGGGCGTCCGGCAGCTGGGGGACAGCCCAGCCCCGTCTGGGGAAGCCGAGTCCCCGTTTCCCAGGACCCTGTGGGTCAGGAGGCTCCAGGTCCCGCTGGGCCCTGGCCTGGCAGGGACCCAGGGGCCCCCGAGTGCCTGCCCTGCCTTGGGGAAGAGACAGACACGCCACCCCACACGGAAGAAATGGCTGTCGGCAGAGCAGAGAGCCAGGAGAGCTTCCTGGAAGAGGCAGCATTTGAAGGGACCTCAAAGAAGGGCCAGGTTTGGGGCAGCAGCAGCGGGGGGACGGGCGCCCCAGGGAGAGGCACCAGGCAGCAGAGCCAGCACCAGGTGCTGCCCGCTGCCCACACCCACCGAGGGGCAGCCGGGGGCCTGCCGGCCACAGCGCCTGCTGGCTGGAGGGCGGGGTGGGGTGCTGCGGGTTGCCCACAGGTGACCTGGACCGAAGCGGCTGCTCCCCAGGCTGCAGGCCCCAGGCTCCTCGGCCCAGAGGCTGCCCGGCAGCAAGCCGGGGGCAGAGCAGGCAGGGACTGGGGCGCCAGCCGAGGGCCGAGCCCTGGCTGCGGTGGGGAGGTGAGAGCCCCCCTCCCCGTGGGCAGGGACGCTGTGGGGACAGGAGGGGACGCAAACGCGCAGGCGAAGGGGTCGTGAGGCCAGTGCTTGCTGGCACCAAGTTCTCGGTCCCCTTCCCCCGCACCTGGGAGGCAGGCCTGGGAGGGGGCGGGGCCTGGCGGTCGGGGGCGGGGCGGGGGCTCCCAGCACAGCCACCCCAGCCCACAGCCCCCCAGCCCTGCGGCCTGTCTGGGGCCCGAGAAAGCCCCTTGGAGAGTTCCCCTGAAAAGAAGCCCCCCGAAGGCCACGCCCTGCCTTCCTGGAGGGGCGGGGGGAGCCGCCCGAGACCCTGCTCCGGCTTCGTGGCTCCTGGGCCTTTGCCCACGTGGTCCCCCGTCCGGCCTGGGCTCTGCCCTGCACAGCATGGCCGGGGGGCGGGGGGCCCCCAGGTGACCCCTGCTGTCGCCCCAGCTTGCAGAACAGTACGGGCCAGTGCTCACTGTCCATTTCGGACGCCAGCGGACAGTGGTGCTGAGCGGCTACGAGGCGGTGAGGGAGGCGCTGGTGGGCTCGGGGCGGGCGCTGGCCGACCGGCCCCCCGTCCCCATCTTCCAGCTCATCCAGGGCGGCAGGGGTAGGTTCGGCGGGGCAGTTCCTGGCAGGTGGGGAGTCCCCGGCTCCGTGCCTGGGGAGGGACGGGGGCGGACGGTGCTCGGGGACTGCCGCGCCCCGGAGGGGACGGGGCTGGCTGGGCCGGCTCCTGGGGCCGCTGGTGGGGACCCCGTGAGCTGCCCGCCTGCACCTCCAGGGCCCCCCGCCATGTCGGCCACAGGTGTCTTCTTCTCCTCCGGGGCGCCTTGGAAGGCCGCCCGCCAGCTCACCGTGCGCACCCTCCACGGCCTGGGCGTGGGGCGGGGGCCCGTGGCCAGCAAGATCCTGCGGGAGCTGAGCTGCCTCGTGGGGCAGCTGGACCAGCATGGAGGTGAGTGGGGGCTGGGAACACCCCCTCCCGGGAGCCCTCCCCACTGAAGCCTGTTGCCTGCCCCCCAGGCCGGCCCTTCCCCCTGGCCCTGCTGGGCTGGGCTCCCTGCAACATCACCTTCACCCTCCTCTTCGGCGAGCGGTTCGACTACCAAGACCCTGTGTTCGTGGCCCTGCTGGGCCTCATTGACGAGGTCATGGTCCTCCTGGGGTCCCCGGGGCTGCAGGTGAGAGGCCGCTGCCCCCCCGGCCTTGGGTGGGGGCGGGGAGCTGGGTGCCAGCCTGAGACAGGCGGGAGGGGCCCCGCGGTCGCCAGCCGGCAGTGAGCTCCGTTCCGGCCCCCGCGTCCCGTGGCTGTGCCAGCCCCGGTCAGTCCCGGCACAGCCTGGGAAGGGACAGGTCTCAGGCGCAGGCCCCCCTCCTGTCCCCTCTGCTCGCCACCCAGGGGTCCCTGGCACCGGCCCTGCAGAGTCGCAGGCGTCGCCTCTTAATCTCCAGGACGCCCGGGGTCCTGTGCATTTTATTCCTTCCCTAAACCCGGAACGTCTGCGTCGGCAGCGGCAGCACCGTTTCTGACTGTGACTCACTGAGCCGCGAGGCCACCCGCGCGGCAGGGGCTGGGGCAGCGGCCTGAAGGTGGCGAACCCTCCCCTCTCCTTGGGGCTCGCGGCGGACTCAGCTCTCCTCACAGGGGGCCGCTCGCCCCTCCCACCAGCTCGGGCGGGAGGAGAGCAGGGTGTGATTGCAGCCCCCGGCTGCGACCTGCAGGGACTCCCAGGTGTGCTCCCTGTCACCAGGCCCCTCCTTGCTCCCCTGGGAGGAGTCCCGGCCTGGGTCCCACCCGGCGGGGCTGTGGGGCCCCGCGCCCCGCGCCCTCTGGTGGCCGCGGGTGGCAGCAACCCCGCGGCAGCGGCAGCCGGGGCGGGCGGACGCAGGCGCTGAAGGATTGCCCGCCCCTCCCGGCGGGGCGGCGGGGCTGCGGGGCGGCCTCGCTCACCGCCGGCGCTGTTGCCCTCTGCCCCCAGCTGTTCAACCTGTACCCCCGGCTGGGCGCCCTCCTGCAGCTGCACCGGCCTGTCCTGAGGAAGATCGAGGAGGTGCGCGCCATCCTGAGGGCCCTCCTGGCGGCGCGCCGGGCGTCCTCGCCGCCGGGCGGCCCCGTGCGCAGCTACGTGGATGCCCTGATCCAGCAGGGCCAGGTGCGGGCGAGACCACTCCCACCCCCACCCCCGACAGGCCCGGGGGCGTCCCGGGGAGCCCACTGCCGGACAGAGCCCTCCGGTCCCCACCCGGCCCTCCGTGTCTCCGCTGAGCCTCCGTCTCCCCGCCTGCGAAGTGGGGTTTCATGGCGCTTCTTTTGGGGGTGGCTGGGAGGATGCGGTGGGCCAGCCACCGCGGGCACTCCCAGGAGTTTGGCTCAGACCTCCCCCCAAGCCTGTCTCCTACCCCTTTCCTTAAGCTCAGGGCCGGGGGGCGGGGGGCCCATGGGCACCGTCTCCTGCTCAGCCCCACCCCGCCCCCTTCTGCAGGGGAGGGACCCTGACGGCCTGTTTGCCGAGGACAATGTGGTGGCCTGTGTCCTGGACATGGTCATGGCCGGCACGGAGACCACCTCAGCCACGCTGCAGTGGGCCGCCCTCCTCATGGCCAAGCACCCGGGCGTGCAGGGTGGGTGTGCGGGGCGGGCGTGCTGGCCACGCCGCCTGCCTCTCCCAGCCCCCCGTGGGCGGGGGGGCCGCAGGGGCCGGGGACAAGGCTCCCGCGGACGCCGGTGTCCGCCCTCTGGCCCACAGGCCGGGTGCAGGAGGAGCTGGACCGTGTTCTGGGGCCCGGGCAGCTGCTCCGGCCGGAGGACCAGCACTCGCTGCCGTACACCAATGCCGTGCTGCACGAGGTCCAGAGGTTCATCACCCTCCTGCCCCACGCGCCCCGCTGCACGGCCGCCAACACCCGGCTGGGCGGCTACCTGCTGCCCAAGGTGGGGTGGCCCGGCCTCCCCCAAGCCCTGGGCCCAGCCCGACTCCCACTCGCCCGTTCCTCTCAGCTTGGGGGCGGGCGCCGGGGCTCCCAGCGGGAGGCTGGGGAGGCTTCCGAGCTGCAGGCCCCAGCCCGTGCTGCATGGCCTGGGGCCGCGCCTGGGAAACGCGCTCTGCCCTTGACCAGGCCTCCACCAGGCGGGGCCGAGCGCCTCTGGCCACCATCCTGACCGGCGGGGGACCCCCGGGGACCTCCTCTCAGTGCGCCGGCCCGGGGCCTGCCCTGGTGGACAGGGCAGCCAGCCCAGCACCCCCTGCCGGCCCCCTGCAGGGCACGCCCGTGGTCCCCCTCCTGAGCTCCGTGCTCCTGGACAAGACGCAGTGGGAGACCCCCCACCAGTTCAACCCGGGACACTTCCTGGACAGCGACGGGCGCTTCGTGAAGCGGGAGGCCTTCCTGCCGTTCTCTGCAGGTGCGGCGGCCTCCGGACCCGCCGGCCGGCCCCTCGGGAGCTCAGGCTTGCCCCCCGCTGCCACCCCTCCCGCCTGCTCGGAGCCGGCCCGGGTCCCCGGGGCCCGCAGGCCTCGCTGTTAGGCTGCCTCCTCGTCCTCCCCGGGCAGCCCCCAGCCCTGGGCCTCGGTTTCCCCACAGGCCGCCGTGTCTGCGTGGGGGAGAGCCTGGCTCGGACGGAGCTGTTCCTGCTCTTCGCCGGTCTCCTCCGCAGCTTCCGCCTGCGGCCCCCGCCTGGCCTGGGCCCTGAGGACCTGGACTCCGTGCCCACCCCCGCCTTCACCATGCGGCCGCCCGCACAGCTCCTGTGCGCGGCGCCCAGACCCCAGGGCCACTGACCGGGGGGTCTGGCCTGTGCTCTGGACAAACTCCAGGGCCTGGGGGGGGCGTGGGTCACGCCCCGGCGACACAGTCCCTCACGCGGTCCCTCGCCTCCCCGCGGCCCCCGGTGCGGACTGTGTGGCGTGGGCCCGAGGGCTCCGTCCCGTGGCTCCGGCCAAGCTGCCTCGGGGCGCGGGGGTGGCCCGTCTTCAGGCCTCCACAGCCCCTTCCCTCCCTGCTCCCCAGGGCAGCCAGGCCCCGACCTCCTTTCTTCCGTTCCTCCTCCCCCAGGCGCGTCCCCGCCCCCCAGGGACCTCCCCACACAGCCCCTGCCGGGTGCCCCCACAGCCCGTTGGTGCCGCCCCCCCGCCAAGCCTGAAACCCGTGAAACCCTCGCCTCCAGCGCCCTGGGTCCCACTAGGCCTGAGCCTGTGACCTCCTGCCCCGTCTCCCCTGGAGAAACAGGCCAACGAGGCACCAGGGTCCAAGGGGCGCAGCCAGGCCCCGGGAGACGCCCTCTCGGGGGTGCGGGTGACTCAATAAAGACGAGAGCGAGCAGCTGTGCAGCGTCGTCTCGCTCGACACTGTGGGACCCGAGATGTGGGGCGTCCGCTGGCCACACAGGCAGGACTTGGTCCCCCATCCTCGGGGTGCACTGGCGCAGCCGGTACCCCCGTGGCCCCGACTGCGGGTTGGGCGGGCGGAATGCAGATGAGGTGGGGGGCGGGTGGGCCCCCTGGACGTCTGTGCTCAGCACCCCGCCCCCCCCGGGTCCCAAGGGGAGCGCCTTCAAGGCTGCAGCGGGGCTGAGCCCCAGCCTGCCTTCGGCCCCTGCGGGCCCCCGGCCACACCGCGGGTCGCTCTGAGGCCACGGAAGCCAGAACCACACGGTCCCCCGGCTGCAAGCAGCCTCCCCAGGACACGCACGGGCTAGGGCCTCCATGCTCAGGGCTCCTGGGGAGAAACCGCTCTGCCAACCGAGGCCCAGCGGGGCTGCCACGGGCTGCCCGCACGTCCTGCAGGGGCTGGTGGCTCTCGGTCCCTAGGGGCCTCTGGCTCCGCACCTGGCGTGTGCAGGCTGCACCAGTGGGCGGGCCCAGCGCTGAGACCCTCAGAGGCCAGGGCTCCGGGCTGCGGGCGAGTGGGAGCCAAGGCCGCAGTGCAGGCCTGCCCGGGCCCCTTCGGACGTGCGGGCCCCTCCTGGGCTGGGTCGCCCCCGCCCCAGGTCCTACCGCACCGCTCAGACGCCCTCCTCAGCATGGTGTTTTGGGGCGACTGAGACTGAAGCCCAGCTCACTGCCAACCAGCATCGTGATGGTTTTTAGACTTTATTTTTAGAGAGATTAACAGAGAGAGGAGAGAGGGAGAGAAACACGATGTGCTATGGGAGCATCGACTCCCGTCGCCTCTCGCGCGCCCCCTGCTGGGGACCCAGCCCCAAGCCAGGCGTGCGCCCTGACTGGGCATCGAAGTAGCGACCGCGTGGTTTGCAGGCGGCGCTCAGGCCACTGAGCCGCACCAGCCGGGGCAGCACTGTCATTCTTTTAAAAAATGTTATTAACGTTGGGGAGACAAAACATGGATTTGCTGTCCCACGTGTCAATGTGTCCGCGGGCCGATTCCGGCCGCCATTCCCCACCTCGCAGCCCACACCGCGCAGCACGGCGCCCCGGCGCCCCCGGCAACACGGTGCCCCACCAGCCGTGTGGGCCGCGCTCCGCTTCCCCTGCTGTCACCCGCGGCGGAGGGTCATCCGGGAGGCCCCGTGGCCTGTGCACTCTCCTCCAGGAAGGCCTCTTCCCAACCTGTAAGTGAGGACAGACCACACAGGACAAGAGCCCAGGCGGCACGGGCCACGTTTATTGAAAATACAGCCAGTTCCCCCCGCAGCCAGGCAGTGAGGCCACAGCTTGGCCTGACGGGCGAGCGCTGGACAGCCACAGCCCGGCAGGCTTGGCGCGGTCAGGCCGGCGGCCAGGAGACACATGGCCTGCACGGGAGGGGCCTCCAGACCGAGGGGCGAGCCGCAGACCTGGGGTGCCCCCCACAGCCCAACTGGGACCACAGCTGGTGGGAAGCAGGCCCTGGCTGATCCCTACGATCCCCTAGTAGAAAAATAGGCATTTCCCTCAGCAAGGAGCACCCAGGGTAGGGGCTGGGAGCAGGCCTGCGTCGTACCCGCCCTGAGGGGCCAGGGCCTGTCGTTGCCTGTCAGCGGCTCTGGCGACGAGGGGCGGCAGCCGGCGGTCCTTTCCGGGGTCCTTCTGGAGCCAGGAGGAGGAGCCGGCACTCAGAAGCCGCAGGCCTGCTAGGGACCCAGCTGTCTGCCGGCAGCATGCGGCCGGCGGCCCACCCGGGGCCTCGCGGCCACGGCGCCTAGCAGAGCAGCTGCAGCACCTGCCGGACGCGCTGGGCCTTCGCCTGCAGGGTGCGGTCGGGGCCGTGGGCACCCTCCTCGTCCAGCTCCCGCATCAGGGCTTCGGCCTTCTGCACGGTCAGCTCCCGCGCACGGCCCCGCAGCCCCTCCAGGTAGGCCAGCAGGGCGGCGAAGTGCTCCTCGGGGACCTGGGCGGGGTGGCGAGGGCGGCTCAGCAGGCGGGCGGGGCCCGGGGAGGACGCCGGGCCAGGAGGACCGGTGCCCCAGCCGGCAGCGCCCTGGCGCCAGGGAGCCCACGTCAAGCGCAGTCCGTGCTTCACCGGCTTCCGAACCTGCCACAGAGTTACCACGGCGCAGACTGGCCGCCAGGCCTCAGGACGGACGGACAGGCGGAGCAGACCGACCATGGAACAGAGGACCCAGACTCAC
Organism: Pteronotus mesoamericanus; assembly: GCF_021234165.1. Classification (NCBI taxonomy): domain Eukaryota; kingdom Metazoa; phylum Chordata; class Mammalia; order Chiroptera; family Mormoopidae; genus Pteronotus; species Pteronotus mesoamericanus. The sequence continues at coordinate 4,475,437 of NW_026554998.1, read as the reverse complement.
ACCAACTGATTTCCCACAAGCCACCAACGTCACTCAACGGGGAAACAATCCCCTTTGGAGCGACTGGGCGTCCAGACGTGACAAAGCAAAGCTGGACGCCGCCTCACCCCACAGCAGCGGCGCGCTCCGGCCGGGCCGCTGCTGAGCACGCGGGAGGCCGGGGGCGCGGGGGGCGGAGGCCGCAGAGGGTGAAGGGGTCAACGGGGATCCAAAAATTATACAATAGACTACTAGTAAAAAAAAAAAATCTATCTTTGTGAACTTGGATGAAGCAACAATTTCTTAAGATAGGATACCAGAAGCAACTTAACCAGATAAATTAGGCTCCATCCAAGTTAAAAACCTGACCCCTGGCTGGTGTGGCTCCGCGGGCCGAGCGCCGCCCCGAGGACCAGAGCACAGCACGCGAGGCAACCACCGGGAGGTTTTTCCTCCCCCACCCCAAAGAAAAGTAAAATGTAAAGAAAAAACCACCACCGTGACACGGCGAGCACTACGGTGCGGAGCCGTCGCTCGGTGGAAGACGGGACGCTGAGCCGTCGCGCCTGCAGGTCGCGGGCCACGAGGCGCTGCCAGCGACGCCCCCGCCCCGGCATCGGGTCCCGGCCCCGGGGCTGCGGAGGGCCGGGGGTGTGCAGGCAGGGCTGGCCCCCACGGCACGCACCTTGTCGCTGTCGTACATGTGCAGCAGGAGCCAGGTCTGCCGGGTCTTCTGGAACCTCCAGTCCGCGTGCTTCTGGGCCCAGCTGGGAAGGCGAGGACATGGCGTCTCAGGCGCTGGGCGGGGAGCAGGAGGGGCCTCTTCTTGGCCAGGGGTGGGGGAGGGTGTCCGTGGGGGCCCTGAGGGGCCCTTCCCAGCCCAGGGCACAGACATGGACCAGAGGGGCTGGGGCCTGGGCAGGGGACACGTCACCCCACACCTGCGGGGTCCCTCGGCTGGGCCCCGACGGAGGACCAGAGCATTTCCCGCCAGCCCGGCCATCCCCTGGTCTTGCGGGGCCGTCCTGAAGGGAGGAGCCTGAGCCACGCACGGAGGGAGACCCAGGGTGCCGGGGGCCCGAGCCCCGGCCCCAGGGACGGCGCGGTCTGGGCGGCTCCGGTGTCGCCGTCACGGAGTGCAGCCTCAGCCGCGCCAGCTCCGTGCCCCGGACAGCGCCTGGGCAAGCTAACCCGCTCAGGCGGGGTCCACGGGGAGGGCCCGAAGGACGGGGACGGGGGAGCCTGCGGCAGTCTACGGGGGAAACGCGTCGGCGGGTGAGTTCTGGCCAGGGCACTCACCGGGACGGAGACCCCTGGGGTTGGGGGGTCCATGTGCCTGGGACTCGGGGGCACTGACGGCCGGGGGAGCTGGGGGAGGCTGTGCGCTCGCTATTCCAGCTGCGGGCTCCTGGCCTCCACTCGGACACGTGGGGACACCCCCGGGTCCCTTGCAGGAACCCATCTCATGGGGGCAGAACGCCACCCAAGGACAGACCCCGTCTTGCCCAGGGCCACCAGCGCCTCACGCAGCTGTCACAGCAGGAGCCCTGGGCCAGAACGGGCCACCCCGGCCTCAGTCCCTCCTGGGGCCTCTGCCACAGGCCAGCAAGGCCCCGGGGACCGACCTCACAACCCCGGCGTCGGCCCCTCTGCCCCGTCCCGCCCATCTGCAAGGGCCCTGCCCTCGGGCTGTGGCTCCTCCGCTCGACGCCCCTCAGAGGCCTGAGAGCCGGGGCGCCCCGGCAGCCCGCTGCAGTGACGGGGGGCAGGCCCCCCCGGGTCCTGGGCGGGGCCGGAGGCACTAACCGGGCCTCAGGCTGCGGGCACGGGGTGGCCTCGTGCCTCGGACCCATGGTGCGGCATCGCCTCTCCGTCGGTCCATCGTTCTGCCTGAAAGCTGGCCTGCCCCGGGACACGCTGCCCAGCACACCCCTGCAGGAGCGAGCCTGTGCCCCGCCTGCCCCCATCGCCCCGCGGGCAAACCGAGGGTCCCGCAGGCCGGGGAGGGACACCCCGGGGCTCTGCTGGGGGAAAGGGGGCAGCCTGGCTGGAGACGTATTTCCCGTAGAGAAATTGTTGGTTTTAACGGAAAAATGCCAACCTCCCGCCTCGTGGACATGCCGAGTCCCATGTCCTCAGGGACAAACAGCCCAGCAGGGAGATGCCCAGCAGAGCCCACAGCACCCCCCTCCCCGCCCCCCGACGCTGCTGTGCTGCGGTGGGTCCACGGGCAGCGTCTCAGCGGGCGCGGGTCTCAAGGCGCCCACAGCCAGCCAGGGCCCCAGGGCCTGTGTCCCTCCCAGGGCTGCAGGCCCCGGCGGGGCGGCCCCTCACCCGAGGAGGTAGTCCAGGGCCAGCTGGGCGCCGGAGCGCTGGGCCCGCGGGGGCTGGGCGGGGGCCACGGTCGCCTCCCGCAGCCGCTTCCGCTCCTCCTTCCTCCGCTCCTTCTTCAGCTTCCTCTGCAGGACCCTCTTCTCCTCTGGGGTCAGCGCCGGGGTCGGCTCCAGGTCTGAGCGTGCGCCTCCTCCCTGAAAGGCAAGGGTCCGTCTGTTAGGGCCTTGGAAGCCCCGCCCTGGCCCCAGGGCCCCCGGGCCCCCGCCGCCCACACCGAGCCACTGCAGGGCCTGTCACGGCTGGGTGACCGCAGGCCCGGGGACCACGGCTCTGCGGCGAGCCCCCGCCCCCCGGCTCGCGGGGCGGCTGCCCCCCTGCCCCCGCAGGCTGCAGCGGCCTGGCAGAGCGCCGACCTCCCACGCGAGGCCAAAGACGGACGGAGGGAAGTGGAGGTGCCACGCGCCTTCCTTCCTGCGCTGGGGGAGGCCGGGAGGGGGTCTGGGGTCTGGGAACAGGGAGGGTCCCGTGGCCACTGGCTCTCCTCTGACACACAGGCCGTGGCCTCCCAGGTGACCCCCCCCCCTCCGACACCTCGCCAGGACAGTGAAGACCTCCAACCCTCGCCCCCCTCAGCAGACCAACCCAAGAGCCACACCTGGGGGCCGGGACTGCGAGGGGGCCGTACAGGCCATCTCCGGGGAAGAGGCCCCCGGGGTTCGCGCTGGCGCCGGCCTCGGGCCCTCAGGGAGGGCATTCTGCCCACGTGCCCCAGCGTGGAATGCCTACCCCTTGCCCTCTGCTCCCACTTGACACCCTCCTCCTGCTGGAATCTTGTAGAACAAAGAACCCCTGCTCTGCTCAGCAACCCCCACCTCCTCCTTGAAAACCAGCTGGACTGGACCAGCATCAGCAGCCCCGACAGGAAACACACGCTGCCTCCGCCCTTCCTTGGCGCCGGGCTCGCAGGCCGCCAGCCCGGAGGGGCGTCCAGATGGGGCCTCGGGCGTGAAGAGGCCACGCTCGTGCACTTGCTGCGCGCACAGAGCGCGGGGCTGGGCCAGAGGAGCCTGGGGGACGCCAGCCTAGCTGCGGGAGGAACAGGCAAATCCCCCTGCAGCTGGCAGGCGATGCCCCGCTGCCCGGCCAAGGGCCTGATGGAGGGCCAGGCCTGCGCAGGGGTGGCCTGGGCGCCGCCGACACCGATTCCGAGGGAGGTGGGCAGGTTGGGAGGTCTGGGAGGGGCGGGAAGCAACGGCGCCGGGAGGGGGGCGGCTCCCAAGGTCCCGACTGTCCCGGGACACTCCCTGCCACTGGCCGTGACCCTGGGAGGGCTGGCTGCTGCCGGGAGGCCAGAGGGGCCTGGCCAGGTGTCGCGCGAGGACGCCCTCCCCGTGCAGTGGCCGGCGGCACGGGTGGCAGGTGGGGCTGGGAGAGGGCGCGGCCAGGCGGACCTCGCGGGCCCAGGACACGTCCCGTGTTCACCCCACAGACGCCTACGGGCGGGTCCGTCCTCCAGAGGGGCCCGGGGTGGGCAGCGGGCAGGACGCAGGCCTCCCACCCTGTGGGCTGTCTGGGGGCTGTGCCCGCTCCTCCATCACAGGAGTGCCCCACCTTTTGGTGTCTGTGCCACACTTTAAATGCACTGCGATGCGTCATCAGAAAAACGTCTCATGATGTTTGGAGCATGTTCATAATTCTGTGTTGGGCCGCAGACTGGACACTCCTGCAGGTGTGCCAGGGGGCAGCGCCCGCGTCCTCAGCTCCAGCGCAGGTCCTGGGGGCCGGGCTGGGCGCCAGGCAGCGAGGCGCCGCCCTCAGACTGAGCCCGGGGGCAGGGCCTGCGGTGGCGGCACACCCAGGCAGAACCCCAGCAGAGGCGGGCTGGGGGTTTCAGCAGGGGCACCCCCCACCCACCACCTCCCTACGCCCAGGGAAAACCCTACCCCACAGCACGCGCGGGTTAGAAATGTGTGCGCTGAAAGCAAAACACAAACCGCGAGGCAGCCGCGCACAGGGGGAGGGCCAGGTCAGGAGGAAGGGGACGTGGGCTGGGGAGGGGGCCCCCAGCAGAGGCCTGGGCAGCGGCGCTGATCAGCCTGTTCAGATGCGGAGAGCCCCGGAGGACGGCCTCTGGCCGAAGGCTGCTACGCCTGCGGCTGCTGCCCGCTGGCCTTTCCAGTCTTGATGCCCTGAAACCAGCCCTCGCAGAGCGCGATCTCAGGGACAGGCAGGGGAGGCACAGAGACTGGGGTCCGGAGCAGGGAAGCGGGTCCCAGACCCGCGCCTCCCCAGCCAAGGAGCCTCCCTCCAGTCGTCCTGAAGCCCGTGTCCCCTCCTGCATGTGGCCAAGACTAAATGCTGGCCGGACTCACCGCCCCAGCTGTTAAGACCCCAAAAGGTAACTCCCGAGAGCACATTACCCGCTCCCTTTCCTAAAATCAGTAAGGAACAAAAGACGCGGTTTCCCAGTTTTTAAAGAAACCTTTTATTCTGCGACAGTGAGACAGCCTGGTGCCCGGCCCCTGGCCTTTCTCAAGGTCAGAGCCACACAGCACGCACTCCCAGACACTGCAGCTAACGATGCACAGTGCACAGTGTGCAGGTCCCCGCCACAGCCTTTGAAGGCTCCTCCTCACGAGTGCCCTCCCTCAGCCGAAACACCGGGCCGAACCAACAGGCGCTGGTGCCGGCGCCGCCGCCCACCGACGGCAGCCCCGACTCACGCAGAGACGATGCCAGAGAACCTGCACGCCACCCCCTCGGGAGGCCGCTGCTCTGATGGACCGCAGCAGCTCTGAGGGAAACACAGCCGCGTCCCCTGGAGCTGGGGGACTCCGTGGAGCGTCGTGGGCCCCGGGGTCCCGGCTGGCGCTGGCGCTGAGGCGGACGCGGGCTCTGGCCCCGAGGAGCGCACGGCCGACGTCAGCGAGCTCCTGGAGGACAGGGAGCGCGGCCGCCCCGCAGGGCTGGGCGGGTGGAGGCCTCCTGGCGGCACGGGGCTCCTCCGTGGGGCTCCGGGGCGGGGGTGGAGGCCCTGCGGACGGTCTCAGGCGTGCCAAGTGCGTGAAACGGAGCCCATGGGACACACGTGGGAAGACGGGGGAACGTGAGAAAGGCCGCCGTCCTTCGTCACCACCTGACAGCCAGAGCCGTGCGCGGGCAGCACCGGGCCACCCCGGCCCTCGCGGTCCCCCCGCCCCACAGTGCTCGGCTGCCAACACTCACAGTGGAAGGAAACGCTACACTGCGGCCGGAGGCGGAGAAAACAGACTTTCTCATCCAGGCTCAAGCTCCCCGGACCCCAAGCCCTCAGTGGTGCCACCACATGATGCCCAGGACACGGGCCAGACTCTCCCTGGGGCTCCCCGCCCGGCGCGGCCTGCGCGGGCACTGCCCCTGGGCTCCAACCGAGGAGTAAGGCCTGTCCACGGTCACAGCACAAGAGCAGGGCAGGCCAGGGCGCGGGGAGGGCCTCCGCCCTGGCTGGGGCCTCGGCTGGCGGGGCCCTGCCTCCCGGCTGCAGAGGGCGCCGGGGGTCAGCCCCTGTGGGTAAGGGTGCGCTGCCCTCGCCAGAGGCGGCCGTGAGACAAAGGCTGCCCATGGGCCACCGCACAGCTGTGCTCAGCAAGCCGCGTGCAACCCGCACCCGTAAGCTGAGGGCCAACGGGCCGTCGGAGGTGGGGCTGCCACAGGGCCCATGTGGCAGCTAGGCTGCATTTCAGAGGAAACACTAAAAACTTAACACAATTCTTGCCTTTTAACCCAAGAATTAAATGTTAAATGCCAATACACACAGGGAAAGCTGGAAGACACACAATGTGTAGCTCTGGGCACCAAAGCCAGGTGGGAGGAACCAGCTCTACAAGACCTTTCGAATGTCCCTGAAGTTCAGAAGTTTGGCCCTCGACACCCGCCAGGGCCCACGGCTCTCGAGGCTGCGTGCAGCCAGCTTCCCAGTCCCTTGCGACAGTGCGGTCCTGAGCTGGCGGGACAGGCTGTGCTGCTTGCTAACTGGGCTGGCCTCCGGGACACCCCCCAGGCCTGCCAGAGGGGCTGGGAGAGGACCTGTTCTACCCCCTGCCGGGCGTGGGGGGAGATCACAGGAGGGGCCCTGCCAGCAGGCAGACCTGCTCTGACTGTCCTGAGAAGAACCCTTTTCACAAAGATCCAACTGGGATTCCGGGGACAGAGGCAGTGATACCGCGCAGTGGGACCTGCGCTGGCATAGATCCCTCCTCACTCCCAGGCGCAGCAGCCCAGCCCCGCCCCGCCCTGGAGGCTCGCTCCCCGCCGCAGCCGGGCACAGCGCCTGGACGCGGACAGGGGGCAGAGCCGGCCAGGGCTCTGGGCGAGGGATCCCCAGGCTCTCCTCAGCGCCATGAGCTGGTGAGGGGTCACAGTCCCTGACAGATGTCAGCGACAATACAAAACACATCAGCTGGCCCTGACGGGTAAATGTAAACCAGCCGCCCTCCCCGAGGCGCTTGGGTGAGCCCTGCCCAGGAGGAACACCTCAGCTGCACCACCCAAAGGCCCGGGGCCAGGATGGACCCAGCGTGGAACGCGGGCGATGCCAGCGCCTCGAGGGCCCTGTCCGGGACAGCAGCCCAGGGCAGGGCATGGGCCTGGCGTCCCTGGGGACACGTGTGCGCTCCAGGCGGGGACGGAGGCACAGCATGTACACAGGCTGAGCAGCCACGGAGGCCCTGCTCGAGCCGGGGCCGGGGACGCTGGGGAGCCAGGCCAGTTGGGCATGGGGGAGCAGCGCCTGGCTCTGCCCCGTGCGCAGGATGCGCGTGCCCGGCGGGGAGCTCTGTGCCTGCGCACCGGCCTGCAGGCGGCTGGGGACAGGGCCTTCAGGGCCTGTGCCGGGTCCCATGTGTGATCGCGATGCACAGTGGGGACCAGGAGGAAGCCAGCAAGGGGGCTTGGCAGCAGCTCCGTCCCCAGAGGCCCCGTTCTCCCACAGGCTGAGGGCCTTTACTCACGAGGGACCTGCAAAAGGGCGGCTCTCTGCCGAGTCTGGGCAGGAACCAGTCCTTCAGGCCTTTGAGAAGAGGGGGGGTCCCTGGGAAAGTCCCTTCCCAGAGCCCGAAGGCAGCCCAAGCACTGGGCACAGCACCCAGGGACACTGCCCCCTGAGAATCGGCTAACTGCACCGCAGGGGCCGGGCCGGGCCCAGCCTCCTGGACCTCCCGATCCCCGAGGCTGCCAGCCCGCTGTCCCCCAGAACCTCAGCTCCGCCTCTGCACCAGCAAGTGGGCCCGTGCCACCTCAGGCATGTGGACGCTGAGGGTTTGCCCCGCTCCGTTTCCTCATTACTAGGCAGCCAGGCAGGCTGGGAACCACACCTCCGTCTGCAACGCCATCCCGGCTGGCTCTGTGCTGGAGGGCAAAGGTTGCGAACCCGTCATGCTTCCGTGTAGCTGAGGCTGCCTGCAGGTCCCAGCCATGCTCACTTGGACACACGTGACTGGGACCCCACGGCTGCCTTTGTTTTCCACCTGGAAGCGCTGTTCCGGAAGGTGGATGGCCAGCCGTCACGGGCAGAGCTGACCGGTACTAAGTGCAGGAACTGTAAACGAGCCTAGACATCACGTTTAACAGATAAAACATACATACTCCTCAGCCTTCGCAGGTCGGCTGCAGCCTCAGCTGACTAGGCAGCACAGACCTTGCCGTCTTAGTGACATTCTCATTCCTGAGGTCTGCGACACCCCCAGACCTAACGGCGGGGCCCGGGCCCGGGCCCGGGAGCAGGCCCGGGAGGCAAGCTCCTCCGCAGCCACGGCCCCTCCAGGACGAGCCGGAGCCCCCACGCAGCTCTCCCACGGGGCGCCACCCCGTTTCCGAGGGCCGCGCTCTTCCTCGGTGGCCTCTGTGCCCTGTGTCAGGAGAGAGAAGTGCCGTGACTCGGGGAGCCATTCCCGTCTCAGGCCCCTCCTCTCCCGCCCCAACCCCGCCAGGCACTGCAGGCCTGCAAAAGGTATGGACTATACAGTAACAAAACACATTACTGCCTCCAAAATAAGGACCAAATCAAAACAAATATTGCATTAAGTTTCTGCAAAGTGTAACACATCCACTTTGTTAATTGTTGAATACAACTTTCAAAATAATTTCATCACAGTTGCAAACTATTTATGGGCTAGGTTTTTCCAATTTTGCAAGAACTCCTAAGCGTACCCAGCAACAACAAAAGATCACGTTGCTAAGTAATAAGTTACAGCTAAATAATTTCATAAACAAAATGACAAATACCCTGTGGGTTTCTGCTCCAAAACACGGGCGTTTAACGTGCCAGGCGGAGGTGGGCCTTGCAAAACGCTGCGGCCGTGGCCACAAAGGCCTGAACGCCGGTCACAAACGACCAGACGCTCTTCCTGGAAGGGAAAGAGCCATGACTGGCTGGCCCACAGTCGGGGACAGGGACGGCTGCACTCCCTCCCGCCCCCGCTTGACGGATGAGAAGCCGGGAACGGGAGGGCCACGGGGCCTTGCCGCGGGGCACCCAGCCTGGAGCTGAGACCGAGTGCCCAGAGCTCCGGCCGGGAGCAGCAGCCCGAGGAGGATCCGTGGACACCCGAGGTCTTCACGGCGCAGCGCCCCTCCCTCGTCTGCAACCGGGGGCTGGGAAGCGGGGATAAGGCAGGGCGCCAGGCCGTGACCCTAGGAGAAAGGCGAAGCGCCCCCAACCCTGGCCCAACCCCGTGGGGGAGGGGCGCCACGCCCTCGCGGGGACTCAGCGAGTCGGGGGTCTACCCCTGCCAGGACCCCCCCTCCCCGCAACCCCTCTGGGAACAGCCCCGTCCCTGCCCCCACGGCGCGCTCGTGCAGAACAGACCCCCGCCCGCCCCATGGCTCCACTCCCGGGCTGGGCGCACTGACCTCCGCGTCCCCGGCTGCCGGGTCTGCCAGGCCCGCGCCCCCCGCCCCCACCCGCCCCTCAGCCCCGCGCACTGCGCATGTCAGGCCGGCCCGGCGCGGCTGGATCTGGTTCCAGCCGGCTGGACGGTGACGCAAGGGCGCCGGCGCTCATGGGTGGGGCTCCCCGACCAGCGCTCTCGCGCCGGGAGGAGGCGTGGCTTCTACGCTGGGCATGGCCAGGGTGGTAGGCGGGGCCAGGCCACCCCGAGACCCTCGCGGTGCGGAGGACAGGCGGGCACCGGCTCCCTCCTTCACCGGCCTGTCCAGGAGAGCAAGCGGGGGTCGGGCCGCTTCCTGGCCCGCAGCCCTGCCGGTCCTCAGGCCTCGCTTCCCACGCTCCCCGACGCAGGAGGCAGGAAACCCCGCTGGTACAGTCCAGCACCTCGCCCCGCCCCCCCCCCCCCCCCCGTCGCTCCCCATTTCTCTGCACATGACACTGACCAAAAGCACCATCAGGTTTGGGCCCACGCGCTGTCCCCGTTCCCATGTCTCCACCACCATCAGCAAGGGACCCTGGGTCCCCAGAACCCGGCCAGCCGGTGCCCCAGGGCTTTTGCACAGGCTCTTCCCTTTGCCCCAGGCTGACTTCGGATCGCTGGCCCTGGGGGGCTCTGGGACGCCTTCCCTGCCCCAGCTCCTGAGCAGCCCCCCAGCACTCCCTCCTGGAGCGCTGGTCCCCGCCCAGCCCCCACACCGTGCGTGCCGCGAGGACGGGCGCTGGCGCCACTGCCCGGATGTCCTCGTCCGGCAGAAAGCGGACTCGATAAAGGTTCAGGGAACCGACGCACGAGTCACACCCTCTTCCCTGCCCTGTGCGCCCCCAGCCTCATCCAGAGCTTTGTTCCCTCACCTAAGGCAAGACCGGATCAATTGTATGATCCAGGCAAAAACCACACTTCGGCAGCCGGGAGCCTGCCAACCCCACCCAGGGGCCCTCCGCAGGCTCCAGGGGGCGGGCCTGGCCCGTCTCACCCACCAACTTTGGCAAAGGTCGTGCCCCAGCGGCCGCAGGACGCCCTGTACTCGGCTGCCGCGGGGCTCTGTGGGGGCCCTCCCCCCCTCGCCCAAGCTGGGCCAGTGGGTGTGGGCTTCCTGCGCTGGGTGTGGCAGCCCCCTGCTTCCCAGCCTGATAAGGATCTCCCGCGACCAGAGCCAAGACCTGTCTTTCTGTGTTTTTCCTCTTGGCCATTTCCTGCTGTCCCCAGGGACCCCCCCACGCAGAGGCTTGCTCCACCGGGGGTGGGGGCAGGGGCAGGCACACTGGCCGGCAGCGGGTGGGAGGGAAGGGGGGCAGGGCACTGGGTGAGCGGGCCTGTGCTTTCTTGTTTAACCCCTGCAGGCGCGGGTGTCCCCGCCGGACAGACGAGGTTGCAACTCGGAAATGTTTTCAGGTTTTCGAGGTTGCTGGTTTCGGGGAACGAACTCACTGCTGGGTCTCGGGATGCCAGAGGGCCCGCATGCCAACCTCCTAATGCCCTTCCAGGTCAGTGCTCTGACCCAGGGCCTTGCTCGCCCGCCTTCTCAACCCTCAGGGGGCTGCCTGGGGGGCCGGGGGGGGCAGCCTGGCACGGAGGTGCTGGCTGCGGCCGCCACGTGCAGAGGCAGGCGGCTCAGAGCAGGCTCTCGCTCACGCTCCCGGCCACCCCAGTGGCCACACCTGAGAGGAGAAACCGAGCTCAGAGAGGGGGTGAGGGGTGGCGGGGCCGCCCGCCGGACCCAGTGCTCCCTCCGAAGCCTTCTGGCCGGGACCAGCCTGCAGGGCATGCCCTGCCCCTCCAGGCCACACGCAGAGGCACCGGGCCCTTGGCTGCACCCCTGGGGTTTCCAGCACAAGGGCCCCCATGTGGCCCCCAGGGCCTTGGGGACAAGGTCCAGCTAGTGGACTGGGGCGGTGTGACCAATAGGCCTACCTACCGTGTGAACCTGGAGGCAGCTGCTGGGTCCACCCTGAGGGAACTGAGAGACCTCAGAACCCCCACACCCCAATTAGCTCGGCAGCTCCTGGTCACAAGACTGGGTACGTGACAGGGACCTGTACGCGCCTCACAAATATTTGTCAAGCAGCTTCTTCCCGTTAGACTCAGTGCTGACGCACCATGGGAAGCAGAACAGAAACGCCGCTGTCAGGGACTGACGCGCTGAGCCCGAACCCCCAAAGTGACCGTGTCGGGGGCAGGGCCGTGGGGCAGTCGGTTCGTGGGGTGGGGCCTCACTAGTGGGAAGAGCACTGTCCGCCACGGGAGGACACAGCGAGAGGATGGCCGCCGGTGACCCAGGGCAGGGCCCTCAGTAACCGAGAGGAAGTGTCTGTGTGTGGAAGGCACCCAGGCGGTGGCGTTCCGTCCCCGCGGCCCAGGCCGACCGCGGTGCCCGCCGCAGTGCGGCTGCATCAGACTGGGCTGCAGCGCTGAGGACAGGCAGGGAGTAGGTGTGTTTGCACTTCGTGGTGTAAAATGGTTGTGGGAGGGTGAGGTCAAGGAAAATGGCGCCAGGAAGGTGACACCTGAGTCCAGGCCGAGAGCTAAGGACACGGCCTTGTTGACCGGGAGAGAGGGGGTCCGGGCAGGGGGGCCGCTCCCGCCCGAGTCCTGGGAAGGGGTGCAGAGGCCCCCGCGACGCAGAGGAGAGGCTGGGGGCTGGGGGACGTGCGGGCGGGCGTCTAGAGGCCGCGTCGCTGCCAGACCTTCCCCCAGAGGCGCTAAGGTTGGCTTTCAACACGTGGCCCCAGGCACCCCAAGATCCCACGGGGCCTCCAGAGCCCCTGCAGAGAGAACAAGTGTGTTCTCCACACACGTGCTGCAGCGGTTTTCTGTGCAGTCCCAAGTCACCCGGTCTCACGCGGGGGCGCCGAGCAGCCAGCAGCAGCCCTGGGGACAGACCCACACTGCAGGCTGCGGGGCGCTACCGCGGCCGGCCTGCAGCAGGCGCGCTGGCTCTGATCCCGGCCCACGCAGCCCCTGCCCTTCCTGGCCCTGTGCGCCTGGGCGCTGGGGGAGCCCGAGGCTTTGGTGGCCCAGGACGCCCTGCGTGCATTCTGGGACTCTAACCAGGAATCCTAGGTCTGAGGCCACTCACACAAGGAGACAACACAACTCTCCAGGCACGTTGCTAGGAGAACCCAAAGTCCCCAACCCTCATCTAGAAAGCCCAGGATCACCTGGGTTCAAATTCCGCTATTTGCTCTGTGACCTTGGGCCCCGTTCCTTCGTTTCTGAGGCTCAAAATAATCGAAAATGAGATCACCGTATTTCACTGATGCGAATACATTTCATATCTCCTTCTAACGTTTTTAACACCAGGGTGCTGCTCATAACTGGAAGTGTCAGAACTTAACTGGCAGATGGCTTTCTTTTTTGCGGTCCATGAAACAGTGGGGTGCAGTGTGTGAGGGACGATGCGGGGCCTGCAAGCTGCGGGGTCTGTGCCTTGCGAGCCGGCCCTGAGGGCCTGGGACAGAAGGGCCCCCCGGCTGCAGGACATCGGTGCTGGCTGACTGTGACTGGTCTTGGCCTTGGGCAAGCGTGGCCCACTGCCTGACGCCCGCTGCCACTGGCACTGCTGTTGCGCTGACCTATGCCCAACAGGGTGGCGCAGGTGGCGGGGCCCAAAGCGTCCACAAGCGGCCTGCGTGGAGAGGGAGACTCGGCCCCCGGCCAAGCCCAGCTCCCCGCCGACCCACGGTCAGGACGCTGTCCTGCCGGGGCCAGCCGTGGCTGCTGTGGTGACTCCGGTCCCGCTTGGCCCCATAACCGCGTTAAGCCCCGCAACCTGCACATCGGCCTTTCGGACAGAAACGCTCTGGGAGCCTGCGCCTGCCGCCACGCCACAGGAGCAACTGGTCTTGTCTTCAAACTTCCCCAACGTTTCATTCTAACAGCAGCTATGGAGTCAATGGGGCTGCAAACGCTGCGATGTCTCTTTAAGTGGTTTCCTGGGGCCAGGTCAGCGCACAAAGAAACCCCCGGGATCCAGGGAGTGACGGGCGGGCGGGCGCAGCAGGTGCGCCCGGAGGCGCGGAAGGCGCAGGGCCCGTCCCCGCAGCTCGGTGCGCACTGACTCAGCATCGCGGGTCCGGCGCCACCGGGCCTGCGCTCTGCACAGGCCGCCCGCGCGTCCCGGAAGGGCGCCGCCACCCCGGCCGGCACCCGCCGCCGCGCCGGGGGCGGGGCCACGCGGGGGCGGGGCGCGCGGTCACGTGTGTACACAGGCCCCGCGCGGCGTGCGCGCCGTGAGCCCGCCGCCTCCGGAGTCCCGAGCTGCCCGCCCGCGGCGACTGCGCGGCCCGCGGCCCAGCCAGCCGGTGAGTGGGCGCCGAGCGTGAGGTCGGGGTCGGGGTGGCCGGGCGCCCGCGGAGTCCCGGCCTGAGCGGGGAGCGAGCCCCGGGCTGTGGCGGCCCCGTCGGCCGGGCGCTCCGCTCGGACCCGCGGGTCCCTGGGCCCGGCTCTGCGCGGTCCCCTCGGGGCGGGGGCGCTGTGGACGCGCGGCGCCGGGAGGGCAACCAGCCAGGCCGCCGCCCCGCGGTCGTTAACCTGTCGGGCACGGGAGCTGTGCCCGCGGGTGGCCAGCAGCCCCGCCGGCTCACGTCCCAGCGTCGGAGCTTTGTCCCTTTCACGATGACAGCGTCGTAGTAAACTCTGAACGACGCCCGATCGGAGACCCGCTCTGCGGGGACCGCCTCGGCTCCTTGGTAAACACACGGCCCCGCACGGATGGGCTCCTCGGTGCCCAGCGCGGCCGCCGCGCCGCCAGAACCCCGACGGCGGTCACCGTCACAGCCACATTCTCGGTCCCAGGGTCACTCCACCAGTGTGAGGGTGACCTGGTATCTCACGTCCCTCTCACCACTGGAGACGGCTCAGCTCAGGTCCCCGCACCACCTTTTTCTGTTTCGTTTGTTGGAAGTGAGATCGCAGGATGCTTGTCTCTCTCTGACTTATGTCACTTAGCATAAAGCCCCCTGGGTGCGCCCCCGTGGTGGTGGCAAATGGCAAGGTTTCGCTCTCGTTTATGGCCGAGTGACACTTGACTGCGTGCGCAACGCAGCCGCTTTCCTCGCCGGCGCTGCTGGGCGCCCGCGCTCCCTCCTTCACAGAAGCAGCTCCCTATCTCGGCCGCGCAGCCGCGGCCTCCCCCCATCGCAGCCTTGGACCTGCCCGGGGCCGCCAGCTGCCTGCCCCCCGCCTCCGCCCAGGCCAGGGTGTGAGGAGACGGCTCTGAGGCCGTCCCCAGGCTGCTGGGCTCCGCGGAGGCCAGGTCCTGTCGTCCCCCCGCGTCCCTGTTGGGTGCAGCCCGCAGTGAGGAGAGGCTCTCCAGCCACCACCATGCTCTGCGCAGCCGCTCTCCCCACAGAAGCTCAGAGACCCTCCTCCAGTCTGAGGGCCCATCGTGGACAGCAGGCTGGAGGCTGCCGCGGGCCAGCCTGGGGCCGCACAGAGCTGAGGGCCTTGGGCTGGGGTGCCTGCTGCCGTCTTGCCTCTGCAGGCAGGAGAGAGGTGCACAGCTTTGGGGAGAATGTAACTGTCAACGCTGACCTGTGGTCCCTGTGCTCAAATGACTGCCTACTGTGGGTGCACGTGGAGTTTTAGGTTACAACTCACACACTGACCATACCTGTTATACGGTGAAAAAAGGACAGGCTCGCCAAGAACTGTCAGGGAGACGTGCCTGTGTCATTCACAGGCAGGAAGAGGGACCTGCTGCTCCCACCCCCTGGCCCTGAAGGTGCACTGGGGGCCCTGCCTTTGGGGGCAGGCGCGGGGCCACCTCGTAGAGACCCCGGCCTCGGACCGCGCCGCCCAGTGTCTCCTCCTGCTGGCCGCCGCCTCCTCACCCCGCCCAGGGAAGCCACCGCGTGATGGGACCTCCTCGTGCCCAGGACAGGAAACGCCGCCCCGGCCCCGCCGGGCAGGGAGGGCTCCGGCTGCAGAGCAGGGACGCGCATCCCCCCTCTCGTCGGAGCTGCCCCCGCACGATGCTGCTGGGGTTTCCACGGGCAAACAGGACACCCTCGTTCGCAACAGGCACGGTGAGATGGCCCGGGGTCCCATGTGTCCCCAGAAGGCCCACCCTGCGTCCCTTGCCTCCCACATGTCTTAGCCGAGTGTGTCCAGGAGCTTCCAGGTTGATTAAAACTCAGCAAACTGAGGAAGCAACTGTTACAAGTAACACTACCTGGCTGGCCCCTCCCTTGGAAAGAACCGCCCATGGAGATAGCATCTGGGTGCCGAGCACACCCGGTAAGAACACACCTGGTGCGAGGCCGGGCAGACAGGGAGCCGGGGCCGGAGACGGAGGCCGGGGCCGCTCCCGGCTGGCCCTCGAGTTTCCGAGTGAGCCTCCCTTTGTTCCTGTTTTGCCTTGGTCTGGTGCTCCTGGAGACGGCATTCGCGTCAAACCAAGTTACTCAGATGACAACAAGGCCCAAGGAACCAATGCTCCATAAACAAAAGAGCATGTGTCCCATCTTCTCCAAGGAGAGGAAGCCGGGGCCTGGCGCAGGCGCCCCGCTGGCCCCCTGGCCGGGACCCAGCTGCCTGGTCTCGGTCCTGGCGGCCCTTCCGGAGCCGGCAGACAGGCCGGTTCTCCATGGAGGAGGAGAGCCCGCTCTGCCCATGCAGCTGAGCCAGACTGCCCGGTCCACTCTCACTACGCAGCCACATAGCACCGCGGGAAACACAAGGCTACGCTGTCAAGACAGTCCCGCGCATGCTGAGCTGTTTCTTAGCACCCCCAGAAGGCACCCCGTTTGTGACGGTCAGTGTCCGTAAGCTCTCCGGTGAAGCACCTATGAAAACGTGAGCCTGCCTGGAGCAGCTGGCCCCTACCAGCTGGACGTTAATTGCAGCTGTGGCTGCTCTGCCTGTTAGTGCTAAGAAAATACACTCAGGAGTCATTTTCGATGCACGTTGATTATTCCAGAGCATTCACAGGAGGCCGAGTCTCAGGTGCACAGCAGCTCCACAGGACCCGCAGCCCAGCCGAGCTGCCTGGCCTGGCCCGGCCCGCTGTGCCCACCCCCGGGCCTCGTAAGGGAAAAGGGCTTGCCACCGTGGGGGCCACAGAGGCTCTGCCAGCCAGGCTGCAGGCGGGAGTGGCCAGGTGAGGGAGCGTGAGCAGGGAGGCCCGGTGCCGAGGCCTGAGAAGTTCAGGGGGCAGTCGGGGCTGGCCAAGTGACTGAGGGGGAGCGAGGACGGGCATCCTGGGCCAGCGGCCACGTGTGTAGTCGGCAGTGAAAACAAGAGTGAGGCCCTTGGTCCGGGCCCAGGCTAGAGGACAGAGCCTCCAACTCAAGGGCGGGGGGTGGGATGGGAGGTCAGGGACGCCCGTCCGGCTCCGTGGGAGTGGGGTGACTCTGCAGGTTTCCCATTTCTGCCAACCTTGCGTGAACTCACACTTGTGCGCGCACACGAGACCCTGGGGGACACCCTGCTCCCTGTCCTGTGGGCCCACAGTTCCTCCCAAGGCTGCAGCTCTGCCCGCCGTGCACCCTGTCCTCGTGGAGACCACAACTGCTGTCCGTCCTGGATTCCAGCAGTTCCTCTCCGGTGCTCACAGGCGTGCACCCGGGACAAGCTGGCGGGTGCCATGCGGGATCTCCTCAGAGGGGAGCAGGAGGAGGGTGCCAGGCTCGCCTCTGGGCTGCTGGCCCTGGCCTGGCTGGTGCGTGGCCCGACTCCTGGTCCCGCCAGCAGCCATGACCTGGCCAGGAGCTCAGGGCAAGGGTAGTACCAGGGGCGTCGCTGTGGTGGCGGGACCCTGAGCCCTGGCCCAGCACAGGCTGAGCCGCTGCGGCCCGACAGGGTGCCCTGGGGTCCTCTCCGTGGACACTCACACTTGGCTGTCCTGCCTCCCTGCCCTGCTCTTGTCCCATGCGTCAGCCCCCAGGGCCGAGAGGGGGGCCACACCGCGGCGCCCTGTGTGGAGGGGGGTCTGCGCGGGCAGCTGAGGGCCGACACCCCCGTCACCCCACCGCCAGGGACGGCCCAGGCCCCTCTGCGCTGTGCCTGCTGCGTTGGGAGTCCCTCTTAACAGCCTCACGAGGGTTCTCCTACGCTGGGGAAACTGAGGCAGGAGGGGACCAAAGCCGTGAGTCTGGATGCCCGTCCTGGCGTTGTGGAGGCCCCTCGAGACCAACGGGGTGCGGGGTCGTCGCGACAGTCCACTCTGACACGGGCTGGTCTGGGCTCCCTCCCATGGGGCTGGGCGAGGTAGGCCCGGGGTCACAGTGGCCTTCCGCAGGGAGGACGCTCCCGTGCCCTGCTGTTCCCAAGCACAGGGCACTGCGGGGACGCAGCCACGGCACTCCTGCCCGACTGTCCTCCTCCGTCGCCCGGGCCTGAGGCGCCGCTGCCCCGGCACCCCCGCCCCAGGGCTGGGGGCTCTGTCTGCTGTGCGCCTGGCCCCGCCCTGACTTTGAGGACCCAGGTGTGCAGCAGGGCCCTGCGGCCGGGCCGAGTCACCAGCGTTCCTGTGGCCTGTCTACCCCCCAGCAGGCCCCCACGCCAAACCCGCGTCTCACAGGGCCTTTCCCCCAGCGCTGCAGGAGACCCGCACCTAAGCCACGCTGTCCTCGGGCCACCGCGCCGCCTGACAGCAGGCTCCTAGAGAGGCGGCACCAAGGCCCCACGGGCACCCGTGACAGGAAACCGCAGGTGCGGTGCCAGGACCGTCGGACACGGGCAGCGCCCCTGCCCGCCCCTGGGCAGTGCGGAGCTGCCGGCGTGGGGCCCGCAGAGTTCCCCACCGGGGCCGGGCTCGGAGTCGGCACCTGCGGGTCCTGCCTGAGGCCCCGAGGACCTGGAGAGAGCCCCTGACCCAGCCCAGGAGGAGGGAGGCCTGGGGCCCGCCCGGAGGGTGCTAGGATGGTGTCCTCCTGAGAGCTCATTGCTGGGCCACAGGGGGGCCTGGAAGTCGTGCACAGGAGCCTCTGGGAGGAGCAATGGCCTCCTGCTGGCGACGCTCACAGGCCCTGGCTGCGGGGCCGGGGGAGAGGGCTGTGTGGAGGACTAGGCCCTCAGGCAGAGGAGCGGGGCTCCCTCCGAAGAGACAGCCTCTTCGGTGCCCTGCAGCCACGCCCTCCACCCGGCGCCGGATGCAGATGGGGCTCCAGCTGTTTCTGACCCTGGAACCTGGCCTCACGAACCTCCTCCTGGTCTTCCCCTCAATGGTCAGGCTGCTGGGGTCCGAGAGGCACCCCTCCGGCCGGCAGGGCTGCAGCTTTGTTCCCGCAGAGCAGGGTGTCTGCCGGGCGGCCCTGGGGGGCCGTGAATGTGGCCCAACACAAAGGCATGCGTTTGCTTAAAAAGTTGACTTTTGTTTGTGATTATGTGTCACAGTGTATTTAACATGTGGCCCAGAGATGCCGAAAGATTGGACACCCCCACCTAGGGGTGCCCCCAGGTGCTGGGCCTTCTCCGCATCTCACAGAGGGGAGCCCCTCAGCCGACTGGGCAGCTTGCTGCGCACGCGGGGGTCCAGCAAGGGGGCAGGGCCCCCTCGCCCTGCGCGTGGGAGCCAGTCCTCGGGAGTCATGGGGAGGGTTTTGCAGAGTGGGGGAGGCAGCGGTAAGAACGGGAAGGAGGTGCCAGGCCAGCCAGCGAGTCTGGAGGTGGCCTGGCAGAGGCGTGGTGGCAGGGCCTGCTCTGCTGGCAGAGGGCGTGATGGCGGGAGGAGAGGCCCACAGGGCCTTCACCCAGCCAGGCCCCTTCAGCTGAGTGGACGCAGCAGGTGACAGGGACACTGGGACACCAGCCTGCCTCCTGTCACTACCCCCCACCCTGTCCCTGGGCCCTTCCTGGAACCCTGGGTCTGCCCAGCTGAGCTCTGAGTTCCTCTTTCTCAGGAAGGAGCAGGCCTGCTACTTAGGAGCTTGCGGCTGCACCTGTGCCGGGGCAGGGGGGGGCCGTCGTGGCTCTGGCGAGAGGCCCCCAGCTCTCAAAGCCAGAGGGGCTGGGGGTGGGGGTGGGGCTGGACCGCAGGGAAATGGGGATCAGGGGGCGGGGCCAGGTCCAGCAGCCCAGCAGCTGGGAGGAGACTCCCTTCCTTCCACCCCCGACCCCTCGACCTCATGGGTGGGAGGCGATGGTCCCCCTTCTGGGCAAAGCCAGACACCTGCGCTTGTGAAGCAAGGCAGCTCTGACGCTGCCATTTGCTCTCCAGATTTCTAGTAACACCTGCAGAGACGAGGTGCCCCGCCGCGGGCAGGAGGAATGCTGGACAAACGGCACAGTGTGTCCTTTTTTGACTGGAAGCAAATGAACCCCGGTGCCTTTTAGCCTGTAATCTGCATCTGAAATCAGAGTCACCCTCATCAGCGACACAGTAGAGGGGAGAAGGGCACGCAGACGCTGACTCTGGCTCGGCGTGCGGCTCCCGACCCCGTTCAGGAGCCGCGGCGGGCCAGCGCTCGGCCACTTCCCGTCCCTCCGTCAGTGCCTGGGGCCCCAGGGCACTAGAGCTCTTCAAGGAGCTCTCGGCGGGTCTTATGCCACGTGACACCGGTTCCCAAGAGCGGGCCCAGTCTGAGCTCGGCACCGGATGTTGGCTGGCGGCTCTTCCCACTGCACCGCGAGACAGGCCAGTGCCCGCTGGGAGCCCAGTCTCTGGCCCGGCAGCGCGGGGGCGGGGCTTGGGGACAGAGGGGCCGGTGACCGCCTGCAGGAGGAGCTCCTTCCTCCTGCTGCTGGTGTTGCCATCTGGACACCTGCCCTCGCTGCCGCTGCTGCTTCCGAGCTCCGGGTGCACCCCCTGCCCAGGGAGGCGCTGGGCCCTGCCCTGAGGTCCTGCCGGGACCCGGAGGGTCTGACTCTGCGGCTTTGGTTTCTGTCCACGAATGTCTGCTAGTTTATTTTCTCAGGAGTGAAGGGAGCTCCTAACGGAGGCGCCCCACACTTGGGCTTGGGGTGCACGGGGTTGGGGCTGTGGCCACAGTGGGAGCAGGTGGGGTCAGGCAGGTGCATCCAGAGGCACCGGCCCAACAGGCACAGCCCCTCGTTTGAGACAGGCTGTGAACACAGGGAGGGACCACAGTGCTGGCCGAGAGGCAGGCACTGAGGAGGATTCGCTAGGAGACACGGGGTGCGCTTCCACATGGTGCCGCCACAGGCTGCGTGGAGGAGCCTGGGCCCCCAGGGGCACACGAGCCTCCCTGTCCTGGGCAAGGACCTGTGGGGCAGGAGTGAAGGGGAGGGGCTGGGCCAGAGCGCCCCCTAGTGAGTGAAAGGGCAGCTGGCAGAGGATAGGGCTGAAAGGTCCTATTCCTGGGCCGTGGCCCCTGCAGGGGGCGCAGGCCTGTGCCTTCGCTAGGGAGCCCCCGGACGATGGCACCTGTCAGGGTGGCAGCGGAGCCCCTGTCCTCCTTGGGGGCTGCAGCCCACGCCCGGTGCCCACGGCGCTCGGCTGGAAAACGCCCCCCGTGGCCGCAGGGCTGCAGCACTCCCTGGGAGCTGGAGGCCAGCGAGGCCTCGGACAGAGGCAGAGCTCAGCAGGCAGGGGACCCGGGACGGGAGGCCGCGCCCGCAGGCTGGCGGTGGCTCAGACACGCTTGGGGAGGAGACCCGGGCTGCAGCGTCGCCTCTCCCTAGGTGGCCCTCCTGTCCAGCCCACGGCGGTCGGACAGGGCTGGGGGCGCACGCAGAGGCCCTCCTGGGGGGGGTCGGGGCAGACAGCGAAGGCCGGAGGGACGCCTGGTACGGCTGATGGGCTGCCCCTGGGCCACAGAGCCCTTGCCCATGTTGCCGGGGGGCTGCTGCCTGCTGGGTGGGCCGGCGGTGCCTGTGGCCGACGCCTGGGCAGCAGCGCCGGGTCCGCAGGGGTGTGCTGAGGGCACTGTGGTCTGTGAGCAGACGTGCTTGGGCCAAACGACCTCGGAACATGAGGTTTCCCTCCAAGGGAGGGTGATGTCTGTCCTTGCTGCCAGTTCCCACCCAGACCCTTGCCTCCGCCCATGCAGGGCCTGCGAGGCAGGGGTGCGGGGCTGGGCCCCGCCTCCCAGGCACCGGTCCATCCTGGAAGCCCAGCTCCCCGAGGGCCCCCCACGGGTGGCCTCCCGAGCGCCACGGAGAGCACACGAGCGCCGCAGGCCTCACACACACAGGCGGCTCCCTCTCGGGTCTCCCACCGATGGAGCCAGTCCCCCAAGAGGCGGTGCTTCCCATCCCCCAGGTACAGCTCAGGCCCCGGGGCCTCCGTGCCCCCAGCTCCCGGTACGTCATGCTGCCCAGGCGCCATGAGAGATGGGCAGGAGAGGGCAGAGAGGCTGCCGATTCCCACGTGTGCTGGGAAGGGTCCAGACCAGTGGTAGAAAGCAGGGCCGTGTGCGGGCCGGGCAGAGCGCCGGCCCACCCCTCCCCGCACCGCAGGCCTTCCTGACCTTGGCTGAGTCACACCTGTCACCGCAAGGCCCGTGACAAACAGCATGTGAGGTCTGCCCCCAGGTGCCCTGACCGATCGGCAGGTGGCCACAGGCACTCTGACCTCCCCACTGCCCCTTCCAGGGACAGTGCTGGGGGAAGGGCAGGCTTGCTCCCAGCCACACTGCCTGGGCTCAGCGGGGCAGGACTGAGCCCGGGTCTGAGTCCTGGCCCGGCCCCCACCTCTCGAGGGCTCCAAGGCCCAGGTCAGCAGGGGCCCGACAGAGTGTCCCCTCCTGGTGGAGAAACGCCCAGACCCCGTCAGGCGCTCTGAGGGTGGGCAGGAGGGGCATGTGCCCTGGCCAGGGCACAGCCGCCCCATGAGGAGCCAGGATCCGAGCCCCACTGCTCCCCTTTCTTGCGGAGATGGGGCGAGGAGGCTGGCCGTGCCAGGACGGCCCTGGCGGCACGTACCCCTCCAGGCACCAGCCCCGCTTGGGCAGCCTGCGGTGGCTTCGCAGGAAACTCCAGGGACAGTTCTGGCTGTCCCCGAGCTCGTCCAAGAGGCCTGTGGGCCCAGAGCTCGGGCCAGGGGCTCGGCCCCAGGTAACAATGGCCCCCGCTCTCCCCACAGCCCGCGGAGCCCGGCGCCATGTGGAGCTGCGGCCTGCCCAACGGCACCGGCCGGGGCGAGGACCAGCCCCTCTGCCAGCACGCGCACCTGGCCCTGTCTGCCGTCTCCCTGTCCTACCTGGCCGTCGGCGTCCCTGTTGGCTTGGGCTACAACGCCCTGCTGATCCTGGTCAACCTGCACGACCAGGGCAGCATGGCCATGCCCGACGTCTACTTCGTCAACATGGCCGTGGCAGGCCTGCTGCTCAGCGCGCTGGCGCCTGCGCTGCTGCTGGGCCCCGGCACCTCAGGCTGGGCCCCGTGGGCCTTCAGCAGCGAGGCCCACGTCACGCTGCTGGTGCTGTTCAACGTCTGCTCCCTGGTGACCATGTACTCCACGGCGCTGCTCAGCCTCGACTACTACATCGAGCGGGCGCTGCCGCGCACCTACATGTCCAGCGTCTACAACAGCCGGCACGTGTGCGGCTTCGTCTGGGGCGGCGCCCTGCTTACCAGCTTCTCCTCCTTGCTCTTCTACATCTGCAGCCACGTGGCGGCCAGGTTGGTCGAGTGCTCCCGGATGCAGCACACGGAGGCCGCCGACGCCATCATGGTCTTCATCGGGTACCTGGTGCCCGGGCTCGCCGCGCTCTATGCCCTCGCGCTCATCTCGCGCGTCCGCAGGCAGGACACGCCCCTCGACCGGGAGTCGGGGCGGCTGGACCCCTCGGTGCACCGGCTGCTGGTGGCCACCGTGTGTACGCAGTTTGGGCTCTGGACGCCGCACTACCTGACCCTCCTGGGGCACACGTCACTGGCCTTGCGGGGGAAGCCTGTGGACGGGCAGCACCTGGGGATGCTGCTCTTCGCAAAGGACTTGTCGCGGTGCCTGGCCTTCTCCAGCAGCTCCGTGACGCCGCTGCTTTATCGCTACATCAACAGGAGCTTCCCTGGCAAGCTGCGGCGCCTGGTTAAAAAGACCCCCTGTGGGCGCCAGAGCTGTTCCGCGGACCCGGCGGGCGTCCAGCAGGTGCTGGCGTAGACAGCGGGCGCGCGGGTGCCCGGCGGCCATGCCGAGCCTGCTACGCTCCCTGCCCCGACCCGGGCTCGCGTCCTGGGGCACCAGGTGACCGACCTCCGGCGCACGCACAGCACTTTGTCGCCTGCCCGCTCTGTCGCTCTCCCAGCGGACATGCTGCGGCAAGAATGCACAACAGCACAGGGCACGTGCTGTTAACCTTGCCTGCATTTCTCCGGAAAAGGCCACTGGCGCCTCTGTGGAGATGGCCGCACCCGCCAGGGCTCGCTGGCTCCGGCGCCAGGCAGCCCCAGCGCCCTGCCGGTCCCGCCCTCGGCCGCTCACGTCGCCTCCGACGGGCGTGCCAAATGAAGTGATGGAAATCAAAGCCAGTATTTATACTTTGTGTATTGTTAAAATACTTGATTCCCCCACCCCGTATGTTTGTTTATAAAAAGAGAGATGTTTGAAAGAAAAATCACAAAGTATTAAAATGAAGGAAACAGGACAAAGACTGCAGTTGCTGGGGGTGGGCGGCCTGCGCCGCAGGAAGGCCCTGTGGAGGCGAGGCCGGCGCTGGGCGGGCACGTGCGCAAAGGCGCCGTGGCTGGGCCGGCAAGGACGTGCCCGCCACGCACGGGCTGACAGCGCATCCCACCAAGGAAGGAAGCGGCGGCGGGGCGGCTCAGGCAGGCACGCCTCAGCTCACCTCGCCCTCCAGGTGCGCCCGGCACCCCTGCCGCCCCTCAGGTAGTGCTGCTCACTGCTGGTCTGTCCTACACAGACCCCACCGTGGCCCACAACCGAGGCGAGAAAACACTGCAGGCTCTGTGACCCAACACGGCAGCTGGAAGGCAGCAGGCAAGGTTAACAGCACGTCCCCCGGCAGAGCGGCCCAGAGGCAGGGGCCGCAGGACCCAGCTCCCGAGCACGACCTGCAGTCCCCACCCCCACCGTGAGGCAGCGGGGACCGAGGCTGGGCTATTCACAGGGAGCCGCTGTGCCCAGTGCCACCGGAAGGTGGGCACAGGCTCACTGGCCCCTCCGGCCCCCACCAGCGCCACACCCCCTCACCTCCACCCCAGTCCTTATGACCAACACACAGGCCCGCAGCCCTCTGATCCCAGTTTTGAAATGGGAAAAGCCCTACAAACATCTGTTTCACGTTCGTAGCACACTTACTGGGCAGCGAGTCCTGACGGGCATCTGCAGGAAGGAGCCCGGAGGGACAGGCGGCCCCACGTGTGCCCTGCGGCCGTGGGCGGCCGGGCCCGCCTGTCTCAGTCCGAGAGCCTCTGGCCTGACCCCACCCCCCACAGGCACACGACACCGGGGCTGCAGCACGGGGTCCCCTGTTGCGGCCCCACCGGGGAGCCTGGCTGGCTGAGTGGCAGCACAGTGGCGGCGCCCTGCGTCTGGCACAGCCACAGGCCCAGGCCGGGACGCACAAGGACAGCCTTGCTCCCGCCAGGGAGCTGGTGCGGGGTCGAGCCAAGAGCCCCTTTCCTTGCCTGTTCTCTGCTCCAGCCAAGGAAGCCCTGGGGGAAGGGACCCCAGATGTGCAGCCTCTGCCCGCAGCCCAACCCTCCGCCCAGCTGGTGCCACCCCCGCCCCGAGCAAGGGCCTAAAATCACTTTTTTTTCTTTTCCATTTCTCAGAGGCTTTGGCTGCACACTGGCTAGTTTCTGGGGGACTGGGAGGGCCTTGGCCCTGTCCTGGCGCCCACCTCCACAGGTGACAGGTCTGTACACGTGGGCAGCTCCTCCTGCTGGGGCACCAGCCCGGCCCCCCCGCAGCCCCTCGCTGCTCCCAGGGACCCTGTCCTCGGGCCCACGTGGCTGGCGGGAGCACACCTCCGCCCTGTCCGCCCCTCCCCACCCAGGGCGCCTCTGCGGCTGCCCCCAGGCCCAGAACCCCGCTGCACGCGGCCCCTGCCCACCTGGGGTGGCCCGCACGACTTGCCCTTCCCCTCCCCCAGGACGTCGGGCGCCCAGCGCTTTCACCGCGTTGTCGCCAGAAGACAGAACGCGTCCCGAGCTCCTCGGAGGGGAGTGAGGAGCCATCTGGGTCGGCCACAGTGGGGTGTGAGCTCAGCCTTGTTTCTCACTGACCGATCCTGCGTTTGAGTTTACAAGACGCCGGGATACAAATTCTCACTTCCTGTTCCAAAGTCCTTAGTTCTGCTAACAACACTTCCTAACTATTACACTTTTTACAATTATTTTTTCACAAAAACTCATCTACATTACCATGCTTCATTATTGAAAAAGCTAACTTACACATCCAGTTCTTGAATTTAAAATCAGTTGGGATCTGGGGCTTTCTCATCTGTGACCGGTGACCTCTTCCCCAGGGGCGGCGCCATTTGCCCGAGGTTCTGTGTGTTCAGGACAGAAAAACAGCTTAAGAAAATCCCACACATTTGAAGAGTGTTAAATCTTTTGATACTTACCACGCAGTTTCTGACTTCTTGCATCTGTATTGCCAGGGTGACCTGACGTACCTGAGAAAGCGACCCCGAAGCACCGTAACTGGCCTCTCCTCCTGGTGCAGACCCCCCTGCCCCGCTCCGTAGGCACTTCCCCGTAGCCGCCCCCTCCCCGAGTCGGTGCACCCCACGGGCCGGCGGGCCTCAGGCTGTCCGAGCCCTGCGGAGCCCGCCACGGCCCGCGCCCAGGCCAGAGCAAGGCAAGGGCGTCCCGGAGGCCCGCGCGGCCCGCGGCTGTGTCCCCTCCTCGGCAGGGGCCGTCTCTGCGCGCAGTCGGCGCCCAGCACACTGGAGAACCGGGTGAATGAGGGAGCCGTCTAGGGACAAAGGGATCTGTTCCCATTTCACGGGAACCAAGAACGGGCAGCTGGACGCGCTCGGAGGAGCCCCGGCCTGGTGAGCAGGCGCACCTCAGGCAGGCGCTCCGCAGGCGGACGGGCCGCGGGCGCGGCTGTGCCCCGCCCCTCTGCGCTTGGCGAGCTAGGCCCGGGGCTGAGAGCTCTCAGGTCCGGCGGCCCCCACGGACGGGACCAGCTCCCCCGACGGGCGGCCTGGCTGCTCCACGGGCCACGGGGACCCTTCCAGCCCTGGATCTGCGGGAAGCTGAAGCCGCCCCAGGGCGACTGCTGTTCCTGGGGACCGCCCGTCCTTGCCGCGAACTCTGCAGAGCCACGGTGTCCCTAGCAGAGGGGCCGAGTCCACATGGACGAGGGAAGAGCCCCCAGCTCCAGGAGGAGCGTGGGCCTGCACAGTCAGAACGTCCAAATGCGGCCCGAGAGCTGTGCGTCCCGAAGGGACAAGCAGGACTAGGTGGGACGCAGACCTGCCTGCAGCCTGAGCGCGGGAGGGGGGCGCCCCCCAGTGGCCGGTGGCAGACACTCGGGGCCAAGGAGGAGAGGCTGCGCCAGGCTTCCCAGTGGGAGGTGGGCAGTCACACCGCACACCCCCCGCCCCCGCTGACGGACGGCAGCTGGGAGGAGGAAGCGCGTGTCCCTCGAAACGGTCCCCTGTGGGCACCGAGACCCAAGCCCACACGCCCACACACGCTCACACGTGCACACCGCGCACACACGGACACGACGCAATCCACGCTGCGCATGCGCAGACATGCGCACTGGCCACGGGAGGCCCCCCGGCCTCAGGGGGCGGGGCGGCGGGCGCGGACGGGACTTCTGCGTAGTGAGGGCGAGACCCGGCGTCTGGGTGGCGACTCCCCGTGGGGCTTCTGGTCCCCCGGCCCGACCCCTGACGCAGGCGCCGCACGTCAGGGGCGGTGAGTTAGAGGGGCTGCCCGCGGTAAGGTGACAGGGCGGCGGCGCCCGGCAGGGGCCCGCGGGAGGCCCTGGGGCTCCGGGGCTGCCCGCCAGTAGGGGCAGGAGGTACGCAAACCACCCTGCGTGTTCACTTCAGAAAAACACCTGTCCAAGCAACGAAACCCCCCTTAGCGGCTGAAACGACCTCCCGCTGAGGCACTGGGCGCCCCCGCTGCGGGTCCGCCTGCGGCCAGGGAGAGGCCGGGGTGCCGAGGAAGGTGCCCGCAGGCCGCCCGTCCCGGGGCCAGTCTGACTCCCCGCAAGCCGAGCCCGCAGGGCGGCCATCAGCACCGCGGCCAGCGCCCCCCCAGGCCTGCGAGCCGCCCTGCCACGCGGCCCGCTCCATCCTCCTTCCTCTGCGGACGGAAGGGCAGCAGGACAGAAGGTCGGACGCAGCCGGGACAGGGGGCGGCAGGGCCAGGGCCAGCGGCCCGGGCTGGGCGGAGCCTTTTGAGGTGGGGGTGACGTAAGGGTACTGTGGTCACGCTGCGCAAGTCTGTGACTTTACAAAAAATCGCTGAACTGTGTTTTAAAACAGGCGAGCAGCACAGGGGAGCGCACCTCAAACAAGGCTGCTGCTCAGCGCGTCCGAGGGATGGGGCGCCCCAAAGGCTCCCTGTGCCGGGGCGGCAGGAAATGACACGGGGAGCTGTCGCCGCGCCAGCCCCACGGCGCACGCCCCACCCTTGCGGCCCGGGGGAGCCAAAGCCTCACAGCGGGCAGGGCTGGGCGCGAAAGGGCGGCTGGGCAGCCGCAGGGAGAGCTGGGGACGCTGGACCGGGGCCCGGGTCAGAGGTCCGGCCTGAGCCCCACCTTCGAGGCCCCCAGGGCACCAGGCCGGGGCAGCAGTCAGCCCCACCCACGCAGGACTCTCGTCTCACTGCCCCCCAGGGTCCCCCCAGGCCGGGTCTCACCTGCCTGCCCCCTCTCACAGCAACCCTGCGCGGCAACAGGCTGGGACGGGTGAGGCCTCGGGCTGCACGTACCAGCGCGGAACCCCAAGACCCGGCGCGGTCCCTGCGCGCCTCTCCCACATGGGCCGCGTGAGGCAGGGGCGGGCTGGGGTGGGGGGGGCGCGGAGACACACCCAAGTGGGCCGGGCACGGGACAGGGAGAGTCCCGCCCTGTCCGCAGCTGCGGCCGCGCCGCCCCCGCCCAGCGCCAGCGCACACTGCAGGAAGGCTGAGCCCCCAGCGTGCGGTGGCCCGCGCACGGCCAGCAGGAGCCCACAGAGCGCCCGGCTGTGGGCCCATGAGGCACGACCGGTCCCCACGGCGGCGCAGGGAGAGAAGACATGGTGTCTCTGGACCCCCTCCCCCTCGGGAAGGGCCCCCGCCTCTGGAGAAAGCACAGTCCAAGGCAAGAGGCCATCCATGAGCCTGTCCATCAGCTGGAGGCCGGGCTGGGACTCGCATGCCTCCGTTCACAGGCCAGTGACCCAGCGCCTGAACAAATCAGGTGGCAGAGCCGACGGCCACCAGCCGGGCAGCCCCTGAAGACAAAGGCCCAGAGGCACCAGCGGCATGGCCGGCGGCAGCCGCCGGAACAGGACGGCCTGACGCTGTTTCCCGGCCAGCTAGCTGCCAGTGTTCATGGGGGCGCCCTCCCAATTTGCAGTGATTGGGGCCACGCTGCAAACCACTTCCTCCGGCCCAGTCACTAGTCTTAATTCCGCTGTCCCTTGGCGTCTGGAGCCATCGCTCATCACTGTCAGCACCGGCAGATGGGAAACGACAGCGTCAGTGTCTCCGAGCAGGAGCCGCCGCCCCGTCCCCCCGCCGCCCCCTCCCGTGGAGCAGGCAAGGGCAGCCCCCCGGGCGTGGCGGCCCTGCTGGGCACGTCCAGACAGCTGCACCCGCTGACCGCCTGGTCCAAGCCTGAGATCATGCAGGTCAGCCTGGGCTTCGGGCTGGCGCGCTCCACCCTACGGGCCGCGGGCAGCACCGTCCATCGGGCCGTGCGGGCCTTCGCCCCGACGCCGCTAGTCTGCCACCTGCTCTCCGAAACGGCGCGGCTGTAGCGGGAAGCCCAGTCCTGGAGGGACTAGTGGCTCCTGAGCCTGGCAGACCTGGTGCCAGCTGGGGAGGGCTGAGCGAGCGCCCTGGCCCCCCACCCCCCGCCCTGCGGCCCCCCGGGCAGCTTCTCCTTGCCACGCGCAGGGAGCCGAGCCGAGGCCTGCCGGCTGGAAGCGCCACACGGGTGGCAAGGGGCCTCCAGGCAGTCGGGGCCGGGCGTGGGCTGCGCCATCCTGACTGAGGCGGGGTCCACACTCAGCCTGCCCGCTGGCTGGCACCTTTCCCTGCCCCGCCCTGTCCTGAGCGTCATCGCCGGTCAGCTTTCAGCTGCTGGAAGTCCGGGCCACGCGAAGCAGGCCGAGACCAAGGGCAGTCTATCCTGTTTCTGGCTGTCACAGTCCCGCAGTGTCGCCCCCAGGGTTACGGCAAGCGCACGCAGGCGGCATGGGTCCTGGGGCCGGCGCTCCTTGCACCGCACCCGGGCAGACCGCACCGCTCCCTCCAGGCGCCCCGCAGGTCAGCGCAAAGCCCTGCGTTCCGAAGTCCCTTGCTCTGCTGGGCAGCGTCTGCCGAAAGGTCAGGGACCTGCGAGACATGGAAACAGACGCGGCAACTGAAGCCCATTGTAAGTTCACACTCGTTCCTGCAGGGCCTATTCTGAGGTTTCCTCATTTGAACAGAGAAGAGAGGTGCCAAGAGCTGCTATGGCTCTTTGAGACCTATACCTGCAGAGCTTCCATTTAAGACCTTCAGAGCATTTTTGGGTTGACAATAAAATTCCCGGGCACATTAAGTGTCCCCACGCCTCCCCACCCTCGGCATCTCCACCTGACAGTGCATGCGCCACCACCCACGAGTGGCACATCACGTCGCTGTCCCCCGGAGTCCGGAGCGCACGTCAGAGCCACTCCTGCTGCGGCGCCTACACGGGCCCTGACAACGCACAGGGACACGCACCCACCATCCTCACGCCGCACGGGAGTCACGGCCCCGAACAGCCCGTGTTCCGCCTGTCCACGCTGCCCAGCCCGCGGTGCCCGCGGCCACGGTCCCCGCAGCCTCGCCTTTCCAGAGCGCCGCGGAGTGGGAGCCACGCAGCCCGCAGCCGGCCCAGCCCGGCCCTTCCCCTTCCCCACGCGCCCTGACGGCCCGGCCCCTCCGCGCCTTTCCATGGCTTGACAGGTCGTGTCTTTTTAGCCCTGAGTAGTACCCCCATTGTCTGGGTTGTCTCTTTGTCTATTTTAATGCACACTGCAACGTTAACCTGAACACCAAAGACAAAACCACCACCCGGTGCGCTCGCCCCTCCCACGCTGATGCGCCTGCGTGGCTTCTTCTCAGCGAGGGCTTGGGTCGCAGTCGTCTCAGCAGCTTCTGGAGCAGATCAATATATTCAATGCTTCCAAGGCTCCCCTTGCATTTCTCCTTCACTGACTCGCATAGTCATAAAACCTTCACCCTAAAACACGCGCACAAGCGAGGTCTGCTCTGCAGCCCACGCGGGCGGAGCAGGAAGAAGGGACAGAGCTGGAGTCCGGTGGTGAGGGCGGCCCCTCCCCCGGAAACGGCCCAGCACCAGGGCAGACGTGTGCGGGGCGCCTCTCGGCATGACACAGCCCCGCTCTGTCAGGGGCTGGACGCAGATGTTCCTCGTCGAGCGCTTGGACTTCGGAGCCTTCTCCTGAAGGCGCTGACGCTTCCTCGGGCAGTGCACGTGGGCCAGCGCCGTGTGTCTGAGCGCTGCGGTTAAGCCTTGATAACCACGTCTCCCTGTGCTGGGTCCCAGAGACGCCCCGCCGTGGGTCCGGCGGGCCTGGGGGGCGGGCCGCCCTCCCGCAAGCCCTGGGGCCACTCTGCTCACAGCTGGCCGTTCTCAGCTCGGCCTGCAGGGTCTTCATGCGGGGCAAACACGGGCTCAGCCCTGGACTCCGGGGGCTGTCCCAGGCCTCGGGCTCTTGCTCGAGGTGGCGCCCTCCTCTCCAGAGCTGTCCCTTAACGGGACGGTCACTCTGCTTCGGGGACAGGGCAGGCGGCACGGGGCTCCGGACTGCCTATCGCCCCAACATCTGAAAACCGTTGCCTCCTGTGTTCTATCTGATTTTTAAGGGTTATGGCAGGAGTGCAAGCTCCCTCCCGCGACTCAGGCACGGCCAGAAGGGAAAGGGCCTATTGATAAAAACACAGCAGAAGATGCCAGCAAGCCGCTAGTCTCAGAGCTAAAGGAGGTGCTTACAAGTTCGCATGCGCGCGGGGCTGCGTGGAAGTGGCTGATTCCAGGGTGGAAGCAGCCGACGGACCAGCTGAGCTGGGAGCACTGGATCCCAGGATTTCTAAGTATTCCAGCTAAAGGGGCAATTTTAGAAACCAGGCACAAGGAGACAAGTGGATGGCCCAGGACATTTCCTCTTTGGCAGCAGGGTCTTCCTTTAAACTGAGCCCCACAGGTGAGACAGAGGCCCTGCCAGCTAGAGCGGATGGATGGGTAGGGGACGTCGACGGTAACTCCGTCGCGGCTCCCAGGCCCCTGCCACCGGCCCTGCAGCGGCCCCTGCAGGCCCGGGGCTCCTGCCAGACACACCACAGGGCCCTGGTCCGGCCACCCCCAGCCTGTGGCAACAGGCACAGCCGGGAGCAGTAGCGTTTCCAGGACAGAGCCAGAAGAGGCTCTGGAGCCAACAGACAAGTAAGAAAACACGTAGGACGGGGCTTTTTAGCATGGGAGGCCCTTCAGCCCTGGAGACTGCCCACAAACGCCTGAGCTTTGAGGAGACAAATTAGAACTGACGGGGGCGGGGGGGAGGGCGGGGGGCGAGGCCATTCCCTGTGTCTCCCTGATGACGCAGCCTGGGGATCACAGAACCATAAGGTGGGGTCAGGACGAGGACGCTGCCTCCAGCATGACACTCGGGAACATCCGGCCCATAAACACGCCCTGGGAACCGGATGGTCCCTCCAGGGCAGGGCCTGCCGCGTGCCACCAAGAGTGCTCGCCCGGGGGACGGCGACAGACGTCCCTGAGCCCGGTCCTGCCCGTGCGTAGCAGTGCGGTGAGGCTGCAAGCCGCGCAGCCACCCAGTGCCCCGATGAGACAGCGGGGCCCGAGACCGGGTGGCCCAGTTCAGCCTATCCTAGGCCTCCAGCGCAACTCCGGGGAGCCGGCCACACGACCGCTGTCCCAAGGCGAACCCAGCGGCAAACGCCAAGGGGCCGCGGCCATGCCGGAGCAGCTGCTGGGCAGCGGCGGGACAATGCAGGGTGTGCTAGCAGCGAGCAGCTATTTTTGGGTGGCATGTTGGCTATTTCCAGGTTAGGGCTTCATTTTATTTACTTATTTAACTAAAGAGGAAGTCGAGCTTTCTCACGGCTCACTGCTGTCAAAATGGCGGCTCCGGCGCTGTCAGGGCCCGGGTCACCCCCGCGTGTGTCCGGTCACTCAGGAAGCTTAAGCTGCGAGGAGCCCCGAACGTCAGAGGCTGCGCACAGAATCCCTGCTGGAAACGCGTGTTTCCCGAGCTGCGCCTCGGAAGGACGCCAAGCTGCGTCCTGCAGCTCGCCTCCTGGCTCCTCTGAGGTCGACGCATGGAGCAGCCCCCTCTGGCAGCCCCGGGCCCCCAACAGCCGGGCTCTGGCCTGGACCGGCCCGTGTCCCTGGGAAGCACACACGCGGCGCTGGGTGTTGGTGCCGCAGCAACCGGCCTCATGCCTACTCAGTAACGAAAGGGTCGCTCAGAGTCCAACCCCAGTCTCAGCGCCCTGCAGAGGTGGAGGAAGGCTGCAAGGAGAGCGTGCGAGGCCCATCAGAAAGCAGCGTTTACGGGGCCGCGCGCCCGGCGCCAGCAGCCTGCGCAGGGGGGCCGCAGCCCCTGCAGCCGACAGCCACACGTGCCCGGGGACGTCTCGGGTCACGGCCCTCCCGGCCAGGCCGGGGTCAGGATGACGGCCCCAGTGGACGGGTGCCGGCCAGCGGGGACTGAGCTCACCCCGACCGCTCGGGCAGGCAGGGCGGCAGCCGCGGTGGGGAGGAGGCTTCGTAGGCCTGCCACCAAGGCCGCACGTGGGCAGCTTCAGGAGCAAAGGGGAGCGGAGGCGTGGCTGCCACGGAGAGCGGGAAAATGGCTCTAATTCCTAAGTTCCCTGCTGAGCTGCCTGCTATTCCTTGGGTTTAAATTTCGTTCTGCGAACATCTGTGAAATTCCCAGGTTAAAGTCTGTACATGAGTCACGTGCTACTCGCTAAACTGAGAGAACTTAGTGTTTAGGGTTTTGGTTTTTTTAAAGATTTTATTTATTTTTAGAGAGAAGGATAGGAGTGAGAAAGAGATGGAGAGAAACACCACCCACCTCGTGTACACGCCCCGACCGAGCACAAGCCTGCACCCCGGCCGGGCCCGACCAGGAACCGAACCGCGGGCGACTCGCTTTGCGGAACGATGCCCAGCCCACCGAGCCAGCCAGCCAGGGCTGGTGTTTAGTTGTAAGGCCGGTCTCACTTGTTCTAATAGTCTCCTCTTTAAATATTCTAGTTGAAGTTGCTAACCCAAGTGGAAATATTTAAAGTTTCAACAAACGATGATAGGTTGTTATCTAAAGGATAAATAAGATCTATTTACAATCCTTCAAACTTAAAACAAGGGTCTCAGTGGGTGAAGGAAGCAGTGAAGCTGGAAGCTTCCTTAACGACGCTCAGTGAGATGGAGCCCACTGCCACCGTGTGGGAGAACGCAGGCCGGCAGAGAAACAGTTAACGCTGGCCTCCCGGGGAGGCCACCCCGCCCTGTCCAGAGCACAGTGGGCGGCCCCCGGAGGCCTATAAAGCGGCTCCCAGCGCCCGTGCCGCGGCTGCTGCAGGGCAACCTGCCTGCTGTCGAGACAATGACTGGCAGGCCTCCACGGCCACGCGGGGCCGGCCTGCCGTGAGCGCGTTCCCGAGGCTGCCCCAGGAGACCTCAGAGGACGGGGCGGTCCGCTTGGACACAACAGCAGGCCGAGGCGCAGCGCAGGTGAGTCTGTCCTGGGTTCCGGGATCTGCCCTCGGGCCGGCGAGCAGCCCGCTGCGGGCAACAGCTGGACGCGAGCTAGGGCCGGGTGCGGAGCCTCCGACCTCCAGGCAGGGCTGTGGGCGTGCGGGAGACCCCAGTTTAGCCCCCGCATGCCGGCCTGACGGCATGCGGGGCCTGGCGTGCGGCCCCCTGTCGTGCGGGCTGGAAGCGCCGTCTCCAGACTGCCCCGTGGTGTCCCGGCAGGAGCTGGTGCCCCGCAGGGCAGCCAGGCTGCCCCAGCTCTGCCACCGCACGGCCCTTTGTCCTCTGCCAACAAAACTGTGTGCCGGCCCCAGAAAGTACAGACGATTAATATTCCCTCACAAAGATGCACACCTAGTGGGCCTGAGAGCAATGTGGCCTGCCTGCCTGCCTGCCTTCCTTCCTTCCTTCCTTCCTTCCTTCCTTCCTTCCTTCTGTCCTGCCTGCCTTCCTTCCCTCCCTCCCTCCCTCACTCGAGGACATGCTTATTGATTTTAGAAAGGGGGGAAGGCGGGGAGAAAGAGAGGGAGAGAAACATCGATCGGTTGCCTCAACAGGGGACTGAACCTGCAGCCCAGGCTCGCGCCCTGACCAGGAATCCAACCCGCAATCTGTCGGTTTGTGGGGCGACGCCCAACTGAGCCACCAGGCCAGGGCACGTGGGGTCCTAGTCCCTCAGATGTGCCCAAGCAGGGGGCGTTTAAAAGAAAATGGTACCAAACTGCCCAATACTGACCCTTATGTTTACATCCCCGTGGTGGGTGTTCGTGAGGACCCTGTGTGGGCAGCTCGGATCCTAAGCTCCTGTGCTTTCTCACTGGACCATTACCAGGTTGTGTCAGGGTCAGAGACTCCACTTGCACGGGAAAGCCAAGGGCTCAGTCAGCAGTTCTCCCTCGCAGCCTCTCGAGCCACCACACAGAGAGGCCAGTGGCGCAGTGGCCCCCGCGGCCCCCTGCCCTGTGGGCTCTGGCCACAGCCTGAGACGGGCCCAGATCTCCCCACTTAGCGAGCAAAGCAGAGCCTGAGCGGTGTTTACGAAGAAGCGGAACACGGAGGCTTTAGACAAAACACTGCTGACATCGGCCTTGTCAGCCCCAGCCAAGCACAGGGCATGGCGCATGTTAGAGTAATTACTGACACCGCAGGCATGATTAATCTTTTTCTTTTTCTTTTCCTTTAAGTAGTATTTCCAAGCAATAGTCGATAAATGTCTAGCCTGGTTTGGCAACACTTCAAAAATGGTTACTAATCGCCTCACAGAGTGAAATGAAAGTCTCAAGAAAACAGCTCAAACCCGTTTCGCCGTCAGCACTCTGGCCGCTGGGTTTCCGGGCGGGAGCCGGCCCCGGGGCGTCCTGTGGGACGCAGGGCACCCTCGCTGCTCAGGGCGGCCCAAACCCCAGACATTGCCGGTGCCCCTGGCGACACCAGAGAACGGGGCGGGGGGGCCCTCGGTGACACGCAGCCCGCGACCCGAAGCCCCGTTTTCCGGAGTGGCACAGTCCACAGACACCAACGGAGGGGACTTTTCCCTCCCCGCAGTCCAGGTTGCCAAGAGTCTAGGTTACAAACAGCATCACGAAAGTGTATTTGGTTCGACAGTAATATGTCAAAACATTGGTGGAATTTCAATAGTATTTCCTAAAACAATTACCACTTTTATTCCTGATTCTCTTTCATGCCATGTCATGACCAAAAGTCTTGTTTTTCGCATCTGGACTTAGGCCTTGGATTAGCAAAAAGCGAGGTTTCTTTGACCGTCTGCGTTGGAGGAAAGGTCCTGCTCCCGTCCCCACGGCCGCCCCCGGTCCGCCACCTCTCGGGGAAGCTGGGTTTTTCCCTTCCAGTTCGCCCCTTTCCGGCAGCTGCTGGAGTGGATCCTGTCTCCTCTCCTGACAGACAGTAGTTTTCCTAGGGCTCCCACACCCGCCTCTCCACTGCCGCCCGAGCCCGCCGCCCAGCTCTGGGAGAGCCGCGTCCAGGGCTGGGGACAACTCGCTGCCCATCCGCGGCTCCGGGAGTCCTTGCGGAGGAAACGGGCAGCTTCTACACTTAACTCCTGGGCCTCAGCTCAGTGACCGCTGTCCCTCCAAGAGGACAGAAGCCCCACTGTGGCCCTTCCCAGCACACGCAGGTGCCAGGCTCTGCGGCGCTCAGACCCCGCCCAGTGAAGGAAGCGAGGACTCACGTTCCCCTCTGCTTCCCCAGGTGCCGCGGGCAGCGGCCGGGCTGCCCAGCCAGACGCGCTCCCCTCGCCGCCCGCTCACCTGCCTGCAGCGCCGCCCCCGGGCTGCGCCAGGGCCCCGGCGACAGGCTCCGGTGGAAGATGTCTCGCTCACCGCACAGAGCGGAGCCTCCCCTTCTACAGACAGGCCTGCTGCTTCAAGGCCTCTCTGAGCCCTGTGGCGGGTCTGGAAGGCCACACGCGGCGGAGGCACACGTGTGATTTCCTGAGCGCCTGTCCTCGGCATGGAGACGAGCCCCGGCCCCCTCAACAGCACCCCCGCGACGCTCGGCCTGTCCCCCGCGCCGGCCAACGGGACGGGCGCGCTCGCGGCGCCCCCGCAGTACGCCGTCGGGCTCTTCCTCTCCTGCCTGTACACCGTCTTCCTCTTCCCCATCGGCTTCGTGGGCAACATCCTGATCCTGGTGGTGAACATCAGATTCCGAGACAGGATGACCATCCCCGACCTGTACTTCATCAACCTGGCGGCGGCAGACCTCGTCCTGGTGGCCGACTCCCTGATCGAGGTGTTCAACCTGGACGAGCAGTACTACGACATCGCCGTGCTGTGCACCTTCATGTCCCTCTTCCTGCAGATCAACATGTACAGCAGCATCTTCTTCCTCACCTGGATGAGCTTCGACCGCTACCTCGCCCTGGCCCGGGCCATGCGCTGTGGCCCGTTCCGCACCAAGCAGCACGCCCGGCTAAGCTGCGGCCTCATCTGGCTGGCCTCGGTCTCCGCCACCTTGCTGCCCTTCACCGCCGTGCACCTGCGGCACGCTGGCGACGCCTGCTTCTGCTTCGCAGACGTCGAGGAGGTCCAGTGGCTGGAGGTCACCCTGGGCTTCATCATCCCCTTCGCTGTCATCGGCCTCTGCTACTCGCTCATCGCTCGGGCGCTCCTCCAGGCCCACCGGCACCGGGGCCTGCGCCCCCGGAGGCAGAAGGCCCTGCGGATGATCCTGGCCGTGGTCCTCGTCTTCTTTGTCTGCTGGCTGCCCGAGAACGTCTTCATCAGCGTGCACCTCCTGCAGCGGACGCCGCCGGGGGCCGCGCCCTGCCAGTCTTTCCGCCACGCCTACCCCCTCACTGGTCACATCGTCAACCTGGCGGCTTTCTCCAACAGTTGCCTGAACCCCCTCATCTACAGCTTCCTGGGGGAGACCTTTAGGGACAAGCTGAGGCTGTACATCGAGCAGAAGACAAACATGTCGACCCTGAATCGCTTCTGTCACGCGGCCCTGAAGGCAGTCTTCCCGGACAGCCCCGAGCAGCCGGAGGTGAAGTTCAGCAGCGTGGCCTAGACAGCAGGCAGCTCCCGCCTACCCCAGCTGCCCGGGGCGAGGGGCACAGACGCGGACAGAGCACCACCACAACCCTGCAGGCCTGTGCTTGGGCTCTCGGGCCCCCCGCTAGCTGCCCAGTGCCGTTCCTGCACAGAGCTGTGCCTGCCTAGCCTGCTCCCGAGTGCAGGTCATGGGATGACAGAGGGACCTGGGGACGAGCGTGGCCCGTGTGTCCCCTCTGTCCCGTCTGCATCTTGCAGAAGACCCTGCTGATGTTGGCCACCAAGAACCAAAAAGAAGGGGCACTTTGGATGCATTGTCTTGGTGTCAAGGCAGGTCTGTGTAGACCCGCCACCTTGCGGAGAAATGAAACCTGGGGCCCGAGCTGGCCTGAACCTGGTGGCTGCCGCCACATCCACAGTCGCTAACTCGCCACGCGCTGAGCCTCCTGGTCTGCAGGCGGCCACCTCGCCCAGGCCCGTGAACAGCGCCGGGCGCTCTGGCTGCTGGGCCAGGAGGGCGCCCCTCCGGGCAGGCCCGCGCCCACCCCACCGCGTGGTGCCCAACTAGACGCGCTGTGACAGCCCATGACGGCGTCTCGGCCCCGTGCGCACAGAACCGACACCGCGGGGCCGCTCGGGCGGCACGCCGGGAGCCTAGCATGCGGGGGCGGGGCAGTGACAGCCGTGGAGACACAGGGCAGCTCACGGCTGCCAGCAGTGCCCAGCTTCAGTCACTAGACGCGTGTGCTGGTTCTTCTAGACTCTTGAAGTGGCTCCCGAATGGGGGGGCAGAACCGCCCCTAGCCCCCAGGCTTACTCGCATGAGAGCTCTCGGAGGCCAAGGCCACACGCAGCCCCCACGCACGGTGGCGCCCGGGGCCTGACAGCTGCTGCTGTGCCTTCGGGTACGACCGTCTGCGGCCCTCGCTCTTCTCGGAGGCCGCCCGCTGGCGTGAGCCGCGGGGTCCGGGCCGGCTCAAAGCACCCTCAGGGCAGTGGCCGGGGCTCCCGCCCCCATCGGAAAGCCGGGGAGGCCCCGGCCCACCCACACCGCTGGGGGCCGCCTGCCTGTGCTGTCCCCAGAATGACCCGGCTTCCCCGGGCGAGGCCCTCAAGGGTCTTCGCACAGGCAGGGCTGCCCCTCCTGGGAATGAGCCGTTTTCTGTTTTAACAGCTCTTTATGAGCAAAATCTCCAAGAAAGCAAGCATTTGTCCCGCGTGAGCATGTGCACTTACGGCGCCATCTCCGGGGGCTCACGCCCTCCCGAGGACCCACCTGCTGCACAAAGGACCGTCTCTCAGCCCCGGGTGGGCGCGCAGGCCCCTGCAACAGACCCCTCTGTGCAGGGGAGGACTTCCCAGGAGCCCCCGGCCCGCCTCTCCGGCCTCCCAGAGGGCTCTGCGGCCACGCGCCTTGCTCTCTGACAGAGCCCCCGCCCCGCGCCCTGCAGTGCCTGCCGCCAGCCCAGGCCTGTCAGAGCAGGCGGGGCCACTGCACAGGGCGTGTGCTGGGCACTGGTCCCCGTGGAGCATGGGCACAGACCGGGGCTCCGGCCTCATGCACCTAACTACACACAAGGGACTCACCAAGTGCCTGCGCCGCTCCTGCCCGGCTTGGACGGCAGTGGTGGAGACGCTCTGTGACTTCCAGCTCTGGCGGGGGGCCTGGGGCGGGGTGGGGAGACCGACCGTGAGCGGGAGGGCCAGGCCGCCTCGGATTCTGCTGAGAAGCAAGCCCAGAGGCCCATGTGGTCGGTCACTCAGACAGAGGAGCTGACGTCAGACCAGCCTGTGGCTGCTGGAAGCCTCAAGTGATGACGGCACGGCCACGAGTGGCTCCATCGCCAGTTCCGAAGCCCCAGGCCTGCCATCCACAGCCCCGCACCCCAGTCTCGCAGGGGAAGCCAGGCACAGCAGGGGCGGGGGCACCCGTCCGTCCTGGGCCCGGCCGTCCCCCGAGGCGCCTCGAACCTGCATGGGGGCAGACGCGGAGCCTCCCGGGGCCCGCAGGCGCCCCCTCCCCGTGCTGGCCGCCGCCTTCCTGCCCCCCTAGGCTGCAGCCAAGGACGCTTCCCACTGGGGTCCGGGGCCACCTCGCAGGCCACACAGGACAGACGCGTCCTCCTCGCCCTCATAAGCTGCCTACTGCTTCTAGACAGCCCGCCTTGCCACCGGGGGGTCAGCGGGCACTTGCCCCAGGCACAGGTCATACAGGCCAGACCCATCTCCTGCCTCTGACCCCTCGGAGCCCCCTTCCTGACCTGTAAACCCGGGGCAGGGCTGCTCCGAGGGCCCTTTAGACCGACGGCCGACGTGCAGGGTCGCGAGAAGGGCCAGTCAAGGCAAGGGGCCCCCGACGAGCCCGAGGCTAGGCCCGGCGGCCCTGAGCCTCATCTTCCCCAGCCTCCCAATAGCCCCCGTCCAGGAGGCAGGCGGCGGCTGGGCACTGGGTGCCGCCGGCCCGGCCTGGCCGCACACAGGCCCTGCTGAAAAGCGTAGAGGGCGGAGGCTGTGGGGCTTTGGCAGGAGCAGCACGAGACAAAGTCAAGGCTTTGACGGCTGCGCTGCTCCCAGTCGCCTGGCGGCGCCGCTTCCTCTGAGCTACGGGCTCCCTCCGACGGCGGCCCCGCCCCCGCCCAGAGGGTGCATCCCTGTCGTCCCTGTCGTCCTGGTCATCCTGTCTTTGGGAGGGCAGGCCTCCTGCCTAGAGGGAGGGCCGGGGCGAGCGAGGCCAACAGGCCTTTCAGTGGGTCCCTGGGGCCAGTGAGGCCCTTCCGCACCGCCCCATGCGCGTTAGGGGTCGGGGGCCGGTGAACACGCCGACGCTCAGGAAGCCAGAGCTCTCCGAGTGCGGATGGGAGACGCAGACCAGGGGGAGAGGGTGGCCCGGAGGAGCCATGGGCACGGGTGGGGCTGAGGTGCCAGTCTAGCTGCGCAATTTCCACAGCCAGACCACACACTGGAGTGTGGCGCGTGCATGCGTGTGCGTGCCCTGGTGTGACTGTGCATGTTTGCACACACAGTGAGCATGCAAGCACACAGCCACATGAGGGCACGTGCCCATGGCTCTTCTGCTCAGTGGGCAGAAAGCCCTGCGTGGCTGGGCCGCGGGGCCCAGGCTGTGGTCTCTCACACCTTGTCCTCGAAGAACAGCAGCTCCTGGGTGACACGGCCGGGCGGGCGGGGGTGGGGGCGCCTTGGAACACGGTGTCTGCCAGACAGAGCAGAGCTCAGCTCGACGAGGGCCACGTGGCAGAGGCACAGGGCCGCCTGCAGGCTGCCCCGGCCGGATCTGGGGCGATGAGAACATTGAGGAAACAGGGAGAGGAGAGGATGAGGGGCTGGTGGAAGGCAAGGGCCCAGGGGGCCGGTGCTGTGACGGCCAGGTGCAGCGCCCTCCTCACGGCAACGCACCAGCAGGTCCACGGGTGAGCGTCCGCGGGGTCCTGGCTCACAGTGCGGTGCTGACTGGCGACTGCCACGGTGAAGCCGGGGCGGGCAGGCAGGCCTCCAAACGCAGGCTCACCCGGGGCCGCGGCGAGGGACAGGACACCTGCAGGCCCGCGCCTGCCCCCTCACCCGCCACCTCCACGCAGGGGACGGCAGCCACGCTGCAGAGACGGCTCCGCGCCTCCCCGCAGCGGGGGCGCACCGGAGGGGAGACCAGACGCAGCCCCGGAGGGCACCACGCCTCCTCACCCTGGTCTGGGGCAGACCCTGAATCTAATCGGGGAAACCTGGAAATGCCTCAGTGGGGGCAGAGAGCTGAGTCAGCCACAATGCCGACGTCATAAAAGACAAGGAAAGGCACCGCGGTGCCCCAGGTTAGCAGGTGAGGAGATGCAGCAAACGCTGTGGCCCGGGGCCCCCACACACGTGGCTGTCTAAGCCACAGGAGCCCCGGTGGTCTCCCGAGCCAGACTGCCGCACCGCGGTGGCCCAGGGCCCACACCCAAAGACGGACGGGCATGCCCCGGGCGCACACGCCAACAGCAGAGTGCGCAGGACACAGCCTGGGCAAGGCCCATGCTGTGCCAGGCACAGACCCCAGACCAGGGACAGCCGCTCAGACAGGCACCCGCACACAAACGCTCGTGGCAGCGCCATTCCCAGCAGGTGACGGGGCGCCGACCCCCACAGCCCCAGCGGACGTGTGGTCTGCGCGCAGCACGGACCGCTCCTCAGCCGCGAAAGGGACTGGGCGCCACGGAGGCCCGGGGACATGGTGCGCAGTGAGAGCGGGGCACGGGGCGACCGCGCCCTGCGGGTTCCGTGTGTGCGGAAGGCCCAGAGGAGGCGGGTCACAGAGCCGGCCCGCCGGCAGCGGTCCCTAGGGGCCGGGGGTCGGGAGTGACTGCTCGTGGGTACCGGGTGTCTTCTGGGGGTAAGAAAACCCTCCAAAATTAGAAAGCAGTGATGGTTATATAACTGTGAATATACTAAAAACTACTGAAGCGCACATGTTAAAAGGATGACTCTATGGTAAATTACATCTCAATAAAGCTGTCGTTCAAAAACAAAACATCAGGCCCATTTCTCCTCCAGCAGCTGCCCTGTGGGGACAGGCTGGGGCCCTCTCCCCCGCCCCCGCCCCGGGCGGAGGCGCGGGGCTCACTGGCAGCCGCAGTCAGGGCGGGGAGACTGCGGATGCCTGCACCCCGGAAGCCGCCCGCTGACGCCGACGGCATGTCTCCTAACTGAAGTTCGCCCTCCTTAGTTACTGCCTAGGAATTTGAGCTTCCTTTGCTCCTCCACAGTCGGAACTAATCACCTGGGGTGCCTTCTGACACGCTTTTCAACTAAAAGTGGAAAGAAGAACTTCAGTGAGAGTCACAGCTGGATTCAGGAACCCGGCCCCAGGACCCCCACGAAGCCGGAGGGCCGGAGGACTCGCCCTCGCCCCCGCCCCCGCCCGCCCCGCGCCGCCCACGGCCCTGGGCCATCACCCACTGGGCCGCCGCGAGCAGAGCAACGCGGGGCATGGGGCGCGGGGCAGCTGACCCCTCGCTACTCCTGGGTCCTCTGTCCTGTCCGGGACCC
Organism: Pteronotus mesoamericanus; assembly: GCF_021234165.1. Classification (NCBI taxonomy): domain Eukaryota; kingdom Metazoa; phylum Chordata; class Mammalia; order Chiroptera; family Mormoopidae; genus Pteronotus; species Pteronotus mesoamericanus. The sequence goes on along the minus strand of NW_026554998.1, from coordinate 4,432,823 downwards.
ATTCACCAGGGCGCTCCGCTAGGGCTTCGGGAAGAAGGCTGCATTCGCACACAGATGCCCGGCTCAGGCCAGGCCAGGCGTCGGGACGGCAGAGGTTTTGCCGCACCTCCCAGCCCGTCTTCGGCTGAGACGGGGGAAGGAAGCTTTCGCTTCCGGCACCAACTGACCAGCTGAGAAGTATCTGCGGGGCACCTTGCCGGAGGCCGTCACCGGGCTGTCTGCAGACAGAGGGGCTCCTTACCGCCCCAGTTTTTCACGGCGGGGGAGTCACCCAGCGCAGCTACGGCAGAAGCAGCGGAAGAGCTGGAGGCTTGGGGGGAGGGGCCCCGTCAGACGCCCACCCGCCCCAGCCTCCTGCCCACAGCTGCCCTGAGTGGCCCCTCTTGCCACAGGCGCAGCCCACAGTGAGCCAGCGAGCGGGCCCAGGGCGCCCTGCCCATCAGAGCACAGCACGCCTGCCGCTCGCTGCCCCGGGCGCAGACAGGCCTCACCAGCCTCCAGGATCGCTGGGCCGGGAGAGCCCCATCAGAGGCCCAGGGCGCGCCCCAACAGGGACCGCCCGAACAGGCGGGCGTGGGAGTGGGCACACGCGCCTGCAGCCTCCGCTGACCCCCACCCAGAAAGGCGTCAGTCCTGCGGGCTGACCTGGCTCCCGCCGCGGTCTGGTGGGCGGCCTCTCATCTGGGAAACCAGCCCCGCCCGCACTCTCCGGGCTTTCTGCCGGGCAGCCTCGCTCTGCAGCTTACTGCGCGGAGTCCGCAGTGGGCGTCCTGGAGGGAGCCCACCCCTTACCAGGAAAGGCAGCCCTGTCCCTAGGCGGGGCTCTGCTGCCCGCGAGGGCCGCTGCTGGGGGGGCTCCTGCTGCAGGCCCTGTGCCCCTCCCACCCCCTCACCCACGCAGCTGGGAACGGGCTGCCCCACGGCCTCCCGGGCCCTTCTGCAGGGCCGTCTCCTGGCAAGAGCGGCTGCCCCGAGTCTGGCCTGACAGCAGGCTCTGCGGGGGCAGCTGGCTCTCCAGCCTGGGTCTCACGCTGAGCTGTCACCTGGAATACAGGTGAGGCGCCCATTCCCCCAGGGAAGTCGCTGCCACACCAATAAGACAGCCAGCATCGCTCCCCAGAGACATGGCCCTGCGCAGAACATTCCGTCCTCAGCAAACGACGCGGCGTTTTCCTTCGCTGACTCACAAGTGTAAATCACCAGGAATGAAGAAAACCCCAGCTGGCCGCGGGCTCAGGAAGGCACTGGTTTCATCCTCTTCCTTCCAGAAACGACAGCCAGCCCGGCTGCTCCCACTCCTTGGCAGAGTCACAGGGCAGACAGTGCTTCCCTCACAGGCACGGGACAGACAAGGTCTTCTCCCAGAGCACCCGCGTACCCCTTGAGCTGGGAGACCTGCTCCCAGGGCAGCCCCGGAACCCGTTCACAACAAAGCCCGCCGAGGCCTCTCAGGCTGCAGTCGGCGGCCCCGGTGCAGCGGACGGGGCTGCCGCAGGCAGCACGTGGGAACTCCAGCCCGCGACAGGCACACAGGCCGGACAGAACAGGCCCGCAAGGCCGATTGCTGGAAGAAAGCTCCACACAGGGAAGCAAGGGATCGAGCGCCAAAGCCACTAATGCCCTCAGGGCGCCTGCCCACACCAGGCTCCCTCCACTGAGCATGCCCACAGCTGCACCGGCCACACGGGTCACTCGAGCCGCAGTCCCCTTGGCCCCACCGAGTACACGTGTGCGCATACACACGCACACGTGCACACAGCAGATACACACATGTGCCCACAGCAGATGGCAGAACAGCCCCCTTGATGCTGAGGAACCAAAGGCTCCTTGTGACGGGGACAAAAAGGCACCATCTGTGGGGTGGGGAGGGGCACCCGCAAGCCAGGGGCAGCCCCCAAAGCCTCAGCCTGGGTTTGGGGGGGGGTCCTCATCAGCCAACGCCCGTCAGCAGCCTACATAGGCCTCCGGGAGAGGACATGCCGCCCCGGCCTCGGAAGCACATCGGTGACGGCCAAGAGCAGGCACTGGGCGCAGCGGGAGCGGCAGGCGCGGGGATGCAGAACTGGTGCCGCCTGCTCGTCACAGCGACAGCAACGGGTGTCAGAGACAGGGACACACGCGCGGGACGCACAGCTGTGCAGGAAACCTCACACCCTCTTAAGCGCACACCTCCCAGCCCGCAGTGCGGATGAAACCAGGGGTCTGAAGAGCCCCCGACTGTGAAGAAGTCAAACTCCTCGCGCGAGAGCCCCCGAAAATCCCATCTGCAGGCTGGGCGGCTCCCCGGCCGGTCCCCAACACTTAAGGAAGAGTTAACAGGCGGCGCCCGGGCCCCACACTGGCCTAAGGCAGCACAACGCGGGCCAGGCTGCAAGCCGGCCCCCACCCCCAGCCCAGACGCAGAAACCCCCAGCACCACCCCAGCGGACGGCACAGCGCGCCTGGGAGCAGGGGGGTGCCCACGGCCACACGGGGCTTCCTTGGTTCAGAGGCCAACACCTACCGACGTCACGCACCGTCATGGTGGAAAAGGAAGAAAACGCATGACCAGAACGACAGTCAACTCCCCTTCCTGGGACACACGTGCAGAACACCAGGAGGACACAGGAGTCACCGCCCAGGGCTGAGAGGACGTCCCCTGTGGGACAGGATGTGACTCTGTCCCCAGGTGCTGGCCGTCCGTGGTGCGGAGGACAAACTTGAGGGAGGCGGCAGCAGAGACCGGGGGAGGCGCTGGCGGGGACCGGGGGTAGGGGTGCTGGGCCGGGATCGCAGCACAGACGGGTGGCCTGCGGCGGGCCCTGGGGGCCGCCTGAATCCCAGAGGGCCCCTCACGGACCGGCCACGGGACGTGCGAGAACCGGCAGCCACGGGCCGGTGCACGGACAGGAGGACACGCCCGGCGCAACCCCGCTCCCGTGAGGCCCGGAGGAGCCACGTTCACAGAGACAGGAAGTGGAGGGTGGGGGCCGGGGCTGGGGAGGGGCGGGGTGTTCCTCGGGGACAGAGGTTCGGTGTGGACACCGAGCAAGGCCTGCAGAGGGCAGCGGTGACGGCCGTGCATCAGGGGCTTGTGCTCACGGCCCGGGCCCACACCTGAGAACGGCCGCGATGGCCGGTCGCACACCGGCGCATTCTACGTCGGCGAAGGAGGAGAGTAGCGACTGGCTGCTGCCGAGCCAGGGAGCCGGCAGGGGCGCTGTGGACGCGACGTTAGCTGCTGCGACGAGAGCTTGGGCTTGGACAGCAAAGTTCCAAGGCCTGGCCTGGGGCGCAGGGGGCGTGGGGCGCGGAGAGGGAGTGAGCGTCTGCGGGGGCTGACGCTGCAGGCGGGGAACACCTCCGCCCTCCTCGCGGGCTCCTGTGCCCTCTTCAGAGGGGCCAGCAGCCACCTCATCGTCACGGGGTAGGGAGGTAGTGGGGGGGCTCCGGTGGCTCGTGCGCCAGCCCCGGCAGACCCGGACTCAGCTTCCTGGCCTGGCCGGGGCTCAGCTCCGACGCAAGGGCATGGCGCAGGCGGGCACTGGGTCCGGGGCCACGCTCAGTGAGATGGGCGGGTCGCGGACTCGTGCCTGGGGACGCCGCCGAGGACCAGGCTGCTGGGGGCGGGGGACGGGAACACGCGCGTGTGCGTACCCACATGCTCACACGCACACAGCTTCGTACGCATTCACACATGCTCAATCACCCATGCACACACACGCTCACACGTGCTTGTACCCCTCTGGGTGCCACCCCAAGCGGGGCGGTGGGAGCGGCCAGCGGGCTCCCCCTGAGGCGTGGACGCCTGGCCCGTGGCCCGCAGGGCGGCGCTCCGCTAGCTCGCCCCCAGCCACCCACCGCCAGAGGCCACGTGGCCGACTCCGCGCACCCGACACCACCGGCCGTCAGGACGACGACGTTGCGGACTGTGAGGCAGAAACAAGTGTCCCCGTGGGGCTGTCCCCTGGGCCAAGGCTCTCACAGGCCAGCGGAGGGCGGAAGCAGAAGCGGCGCCTGGGAAAGCCACCCCCTGTGCGGCCTGGGAGCGATAGGCCTCAGCAGGTCGAGGGGACCCAGCCTTCGGGGGCAGTGAGCACAGACGAGGTGCCGGGAACCGTGTGGTTCCACGCCAGCGCCGACCTGCTTTGGACGCCTGCAGATCAGGCGGAGTGGAGGCCCGGCTCCTGGAGAGACACCCAGGACTGCAGCACGCGGGCCACGCCCTCACCTCGTCAGGCAGCGAGAGCCAAGCCCAGCGAGCGTCCGAGTGCCGTCCCACGCGGAGCGCCGCGCGGGCATCCCCCCATGGTCTCCACCAGGCGCCAGGACGGCCGGTGGGCACCTCACGTCACAGACACGGCGCCAGAGCCCCGAGGCGCCATCCGGCCTCAGTCACAGCGTGAGGGGGCAGGAGGCCTCTGCGGGTTCTGACTCCACAGCCAGAACACGACTAAGAGTCCACTGGTTTTTATAGTAACAATGTAAACAAAGACTAATGCATGAAATTGCTAGCGCTTAACAAACGTAGCAGTCCCTTCCCATCAGCTCCTATGCCGCCCCCACAAACCCCACAGCAGTAGCCCCGTCACGGCTACGGCAGCACATCACCTCGGGGCCTCCTGAGGCCGCCCTGTGTGATGAGTGCAAACGATCCCCACTGGTGGTCTCAGAGGGGAGCAAGCTGCCGAGGTCACCACGCCTCCAGCTGCCCTGTCTGCGTGCGATGGATCGCGCCCATGATGAAGCCCGCCCCCGGGCCTGCTCCCTCCTGCTCCTGGGGGCCAAGCGCCCGGCTGTTGACTGGCTCTTGGATGCCCAGGCCACGCCTGCAGCCTCCAGGTCACCTACTTCAAGACGGGGTGTCCGCCCTCACTTGGGCCATCCCCTGTCCCAGGACAGAAACGTGGGGGAGGGGGGAGCAGGGGGCTCCCTCTGACCATACCATGACCTCGAGCCGGGACCCCAGACAACCCAGGAACCCCAGCCCTGCCCCCGCTCTGGACTGTGAAACAATGTCCGCCCTCCTGAAGGCACTGGACATTGGGGGCCACCCACGCGCCACAGCCGCCGGCCTCGCCCCTGACTGGCGCGCGTCTGCAAACCTCCGTCTCAGGTCCCACTCTTTGGCTCGTTCCCAGAATAGCGGCCTAGTGCTTCTTGCACACGGAGCCCTGCCCCCAGGCACCTGCCTGGGCACCTGCCATACCCCTGGTCACGGCTAATGTCCCGCGGTCACACAGTGTACCCCCTGCCACGGCAGCACACCGGGTGGGGGCCTGTCCCAGCGACCCTGTGCTTTGTGACGCAGGCCCAGCGTGGCCGCTGCGCTGGGGGAAGGCAGCAGCAGCGCTCAGGCCGCACCTGGTGGTCAGCGGGGAGCCAGGGCCTCACCTCCACTGCAGGCTGGGCCTGGGTGGGCGCTGCGCGGGAACACAGACGGAGCCGGCCGCCCTGTGCAGGGTGCTTGGAGGGCGGCCGGCACCGCGGCTCAGGTGGGCGGGGCTCGTGCAGAGCGGTCCCTGAGGGGAGCGGGCAGCTGAGGAGGACCGCCCTGTGCCGCTGAGACTGACCAGGAGAACGGCGAGTTAAACCAGACGCTGTTTATGCTGCGAACAGCAGGAGACAAGCTCTGTGCCTGGGAAAACCGCTTCAAAGCAGCGACTGTTTGCTCAGCTGCGCAGGCCCCATCCTGGGAAATCTTTTCATGCCATTACAGAAATAACTCTGGGAGCCCAAACAGACACTCCGCCCACTCCGGCATCCGAGGTCCTGGGCTGGAGCCTTCCGTGGACCTGTCTGAGTGGACGGCAGCCACCGAACCCCCGGCCGCCAGTGGGCGTCAGAGAAGCATGTGCCCTGTGGGCAGCCGACCGCTGGGATGTGGCGGCAGCCGCGCAGCGCGCTCGCTCTGCGTGCCCTCGTGTGCGTCCTGACAGAGGCGGGGAACGCTCGGCAGCCACAGTGCAGGGCCGGCTGCACGGCAAGAGCCGAACTGCCCACGACGGGACATATCCCACTTCGGCTCTCTTCCCTTCCAGGGCGAAATCTCCCGCCAGCTTTGAAACGTCCACCCTGTAGCACAGCCAGCAACCCTGAGACACAGATGACCTCACCTCCCCCTTCGAAAGCCGAGAAAAGAAACACAGTCTCAGCCAGGAGACCAGCCCGGTTCCACCGCCAGCTGATGGAGGGAGGGGCTCGCCTCAGGGCTGAGGGGGGCAGTCCCAGCCCCTCGCCTCCCGGGGCTGTCGCGGGCCGCAGGGGTGCCAACCCTGGGTGTCTGGGGACGCCGCACGACGGGCTGCCCACACCCAGCTCAGCCTCAAAAATGGCAAGAGGGTGAAAGAAACAGTCAGTTTCACCGTTTGTTGCTTGAAAGTTAGGTGCGATGGCGCGCCACGTGAGAGCCGAAAGCCAGGCCGCTCTGGGAGCGTGTGCACAGCGCCGCCCGCAGCGAGCGCACCGCTGCACCACCGCCGCCTCTCTTGCTCGCCTCCCCACGGAGCCTGCGGCTCTCACCACGGGCCGCGTCGCTGTGAAGGAGGGGCTTGGTTTCCTAAGCTTAGATTGAACGCGCGATGTTGAACGCGCGCACTCAGACAGCGAGTCTTTACAGGAATGTGAGTGCACCTGTGTCGGAGACGCGTCCCCATGAAAGGACTGGGAAGGGGCGCAGAGGACGGGAGAGCCGGCGGGTGTCAAAAAGGCAGAACTGGTGCCCTTTCCCTTTTTATTATGTTGATGCTGTTTATTCAGCAAACAGGCAGAGCCTTCCCAGGATGCGCTGCGTGCGCTTTGAGATGGGTTGCTTTTCCACTACTCACTTTCGTTCTTGGACGCCGGCCACACGGCTGCCCTCACGCCAGCCCCAAGCCCCAGCCCCGAGCCCCAGCTCCGGGGGATGCCACTGGGGCTCCCTGAGCAAAGGCTGGCAAGGGGCTCCTCCCACAGACTCCGCGGTGCCCCCCGCCCCGGGAGCAAGCCACCCCCTCCAGGGCCCCGGCGGGGCTTTCTGTCCTTAAGGCTGTGGCAGGCTGGGACTGCCCTGCGGGCAGCACTTTTTAATTCACCTTTGGAGGCAAGTGACTCTTGGCATTTCAGGTACAGCCAGAAGCGGGCAGAGGGCCCCATGGCCTTGGGTGGATGCGGGGGAGCGTAGTTGTTTAGGGCAAAAGCCATAAACAAATATAACCCAACTGGGAAAATATTTGATTCATAAAGAAAAACAAAGTGCGTTTAGCATAAAGAGTGTGTATGCAAATCAACACAGAGAAGACGAATTCAGCAACAGAGCCAGTGAGGACACGCAGGACTCCACAGAGGAGGCGCACGCAGCCGACGCGCACACAGGAGCGGCCACTCAGCAGCGCCACGCTGTCAGCCTCACTGTCGCGCCGGAAGGCGTGAGGCCTGCCGTGCCCGGGGACCCGGTCCTCTCGGAGACGGGGACAGGGGAGGAGACACAGCTGGGGCCAAGCGCTGAGGCCGCCCCTCGGTTTCTCCTGCACCATCCCTGTGCTCGCTCTCTGACCACTGGTGTGTAACTCAGGAAAAGCCACAAGTGTCCCTTCTTAAAATTACATTTCACTGAGTTACCTCCTGCCAAACACACGGAAGCACCGCTCACAAATGCCTACAGCGGCAGCAGCCTCAGGGCGCCTGGAAGGGGGTCAGGCAGGGGCTCCCGTCCCCTTGGGCCCCGACTGCCCAGCCCCCGCGGCTGCAGGAAGGTCACGCGCCTCCCAGCCCCTTGGGCCTCATCGAGGAGCTGAGACGCCGTCTGGCGTCTGAGAGGCGCACATGCTCGCGGCCCGCCCCGGCCCCAGCCCCCGCCTTTGCTCCCCAGCGACGCCGGAAAAGCTCCTGGAGAAAGACGAGGGTGTCACACATCGCAGGGCAACAGAGACCATGGCACACATGCCCCCAGCAGGACAGCCCTGCCACGGAGCCCGGGAAATTCAGTCCTGGCAGGGTCCCTGTCTCTCCTTGGGGCTCCAAAAGGTAACTGGCGTCAAGAGACCGAGTGCAGGGGGACCCAGCCTCGCCGGCCACCCCTCTGAAAGGCACAGCCCCACCCCCTGCCCTCGGCCCCTTGGGCTGCGGGCCATCCCACACCGAGGTGCGTTCTTGACGGAAAACGTGCTCGGCAAACATGCGGGTTCCTGTGCCCGAGACCACCCCCGTGACCAAGGGCCCACCCCCACGGCCTGCTTCCGTCTCCAGGCAGCAGAAGGCGCAGCCGCAGTGGCAGAGAGCCCAGCTTGGCCGCACCCCTCCGCGGCCTGCGACCCCGGACGGCTTTGAGTGTGACGGTGGCATGCCGTGGTCCCCCGTGCGGCCCAGTGTCCCCGGTGGGGGGGGAGACCTGCAGGGCCCCCCGCACCTCGCCCTCCCACCCTCCGATGCACCAGGCCAGCTGCCCCGGGCACACACGGATTCCTCGGGCGCTAACTCCTCGCAACCTCCCCTCCAGTCATAGGCCCGGGCTGGAAGGGACGTGGAGCCAAGACAGGACCCAGTTCCGTCCAGGCCCTACGTGCAGGCTCCTGAGGAAGGTTCAGCAGGGCGCACTCTGAGACCCCTCAGGGAGGAAAGACCTGGAGCCCGCCCCCGGTGCCCTCTCTACCTCACCGGCATCCCTGTCCAAGAGCAGTTACCACGACAACACTGAGGACGCAGGACAGAGCACAGCACCCTCTTCTCCGCTGGCTCAGGCCCACAAGGGCCAGCGCAGGCTGACGGCTCGTGTGCTGGGCACACCGAGGCGAGAGGCGAGCCCGCGGCCCTGCTGGCCCCGGCGCAGCACCAAGCACCGCATCGGAGCTCGGCGGAGGCTGGACCAGGGAGCGGGGCAGACACAGCCTGGGGGCGCGGGGAGGGCTCTAACCCCAGAGTACCCTCGGACACCCCCGGGGGCTTCAGTGTCACCCCTCGGGGAGAGTTTAGCTCTGCTGGCACCAGTGCAGGGCGCCTGTGCTGTGGGGAGCGACCACAGGGAGACCCAGAGGCCTCCTCGGATGGCAGTTTCCAGGAGGACAACACAGCGGCCCCCGTGGGGACAGCAGCGTCTCCACTCTCCACTGGGTGCTGGAGGTGCTTCCTGGCCCGGGGGGAGGGGGGCAGCGCAACCCTTTTCCACAAGCTCCTGCTGATGGGGACCCTGGGCAACCTGGGTGCCGCGGCCCACACTCCGTCCTCGGAAGACGCTGCCCGTCTTCCCCGCAGCCCCCTGAGAACCGGAGAGCGAGCCGAGAAGCGCCGCCGCTGGCCGAGCGCAGGGAAGGGGCCGCCCCCACTTCCCTGGGAGACGGGGCCCTGCAGGACCGGGGGCCTCGAGGACACAAACCCCAGCCCCCGCCCAGCTCCCAGGCACACCCGGACCCCTTGCAAGTCCGGCCCTGCGGGGACACCAGGACCCCCGGCGCCCCCTGCCGGCCGGGCGGGGCGCGGCGCGGAGCAGAAGCGCGCTGCCCTCTCCCAGGCTCCCTGTCCGCTGCGCCCAAGGCCCAGCACACGCCTGGGCGCCACAGGAGGCTGGTGCTCTCCTCCTGTGTTTTCCAAATCTCTTTAAATCAAAATGAAAAACAATCACTTTTGACAGAAAGAACACCACCAGCGCCCTGGGCAGAGCTCCGTCCTCTGCCGTGCCCACCACAAGGCCGCACTGATCCGTGGGCCCTGTGGTGACCAGCGGCAGCAATCGCGGGTCATGAAGAAAGGGAGGCTGCCAGTCCCAGGACATAGTCACACATCACCAAGCGCATTGTGGGGAGCTCATTTTAAAGGAGCTGGAGGGGTCCGAACAGGAGGCAGGAACAGAAACGGTCAGAGAAAATCCTGCGGAACCGAGGCTCCGCAGGAACGGGGTGGGCGGGGCCCTGGGAGCCCAGGACACTGCGGCCCACACCCACCTGGAGTCCGGGAGCCCAGTGGAGCAGCGCAACTGGGCACAGGCGGTGGAGGAGGGAGGACAGCGAGGGACAGCAGGCATGGGGCCAGTGAGTGTCTGCGAGCACAGCACGGCGGGCGGCCCGAAAGCTGAGCCTCCTGATCTTGGGGCTGCGGCCGCGGGGCGGGGGGCGCCCCAGCTCTCATGCACCCCCAGGTCCTGCAGGCTGTCAGGGCTCCCAGGACACTGGGGGCCCTGGGTGCCAGCCTGTTCTTCCCCTGCAGCCCGGGCCGGGGTGGCTGAGACGGCGAGCCCCTCCTCTGCACACACCCTGTGCCCCTCCTCCGCTGCCCGGCCAGTCGGCTGAACCCACTCACGCCACCTCCCGGGAGCAGAGCTGCCCACTTGGGTGCAGCCCAGCAGCCATCGACCCTGCGGCGTCCCGACCCCGTCACGGAGTCCCCAGCATGGCGGCCTGGGGCCCCGCTCCAGGGCTCTGCTGTCGCGCGCCGGGGCTGATGTCAGTCCTAAGGGAGGCTGGGGGGGCCCGCTCTCCTGCCCCACATCCCCTGCACGGTAACCCCTCCCCCACGCTCGGGACCAGGCTCCCTGTCGCCCTGCGTCTTACCGGGCGCTCTGCCCCAGGGCCAAAGGCCACCGACCCCGGGCGCGGCCAGAAACACTGGAGCAAAGGAGAGCGCGTGCGCCGGCAGCAAGCCCTTGGCCCAGCCAGGCGGTCCCTCCTCTTGCCCCGAAGAGGCGTGAGGAAGGGCCCCGTCGAGCAGCTGAACGGCAGGTGTCCGGAAGTTAACCTTGGGGACGTGTGCCAACCACGACAGGGCGTCTCGGCGTTCAGGGGCCAAGCCCCACGGCCACCCCAGAACCTCTCACCGCTGCACGCAAGGAACAGCACACCGCCACGCGGACCCCGCCCGCCCCGCGTGAGGTGAGACGCGCCTGATCGGCTTCAGCTTCGCCGAACAGTTTGTGCGACCTGCTGTTTGATCACTGCACACCCGGAATCACAAAGACGACTTGATACCGAAGAAAAGCGTTAAGTCTCAGAACTTGTTAACAGACGACAAATTTAAATGTGTACGCATATTTTTGTGGCGAGTTTATGTCATGCCTGATATGACATTTTTAGATGTGAGTTCCTAAACTCAGGCCCCCGGACCGCGCTCCATGTCCCCAGGCCCCACGCTCCCTGGGGCGCAGCCCAGAGGCCCCGCTCCGGCCCTGGCGCCTCCGCGGAGCCATGGGAACCCCTGGGCAGGCAGCCGGGGTAGCTGAGGGAGGACGGCCATGGTGGCCGACCTGCAGGTGACTGAGGCTCCTACCCGACCCGGGTTGCGTGTGGAGGCCACTGCGCGTACCCACGCGTAACCTCCTCCGCCCTCTGCGCCGCCCAGAGGACCACCAGCACCAGGGCCCTGGCTGCCCCCTCGGGCAGGGTGCAAGGCGGGTCCCACGTGCGCACCGCACCGCGCCTACCTCAAGTGCCTCCTGGGAGCCCTGCGTGGCCTCGGGCGCCGGCAGTGTCTCCGCTCCCACCGCCTTCTTCAGCTTCTTCCTCCCCTTCTCTGGCGCTCCAGGGACTTCCCGCTTCTGCTTCGCCATCCTGCAGCGGGGAAAGCAAACTGGAAATAAAGGTCTTGGCCATGTGATATTTTCATATTCCCCCATTATGAAAGAAACGCGCATTTCAGGAAACATGGAGACTACACAGAAGCGAAAAGAGAGACGAACACCCTCATTGGTCACTTGGAACGACCAACGAAACAACCGTCTGGTGCTTCCCTTTCTCTTCATGAGTTTTAACGCACAGGGTGGGCAGATGCGGGCCGACAGTTGTTCGTGTGAGAATAACACAGCAGTTAGTACACAGTGACGCAGGGACAAACGCTAGGGTCTGACTCCGCTTCCTGGCCAAGGAGGGAGGCCGCCAGGGGCCGCGTGCGCCACCACCTGGGCCCTGGCCGCCACGTATGGAGCCCACGGGGCAGCTGGGACGGCCCCCTTGGATTGAGAAACAAGCAGCGGCTGGGCCGCCAGAGGGGCACACACACAACCGTAGGGGCCGGGCAGGAGCTGGTGTGCGGGCTTCCCAAGCACAGCAGGATCCAGAGTTCTAGCACCCGCCGCCTTCACGGGCGACGTGATGGGGACCCAGGGAAACGGCGGAGGGCAGGAGCCGGGAAGCACGTCGGAGGGGCCACGCCGGGAAGCCCCGCGCCTCAGAGTGGGGGGCTGAGGGGCACCCGCTGATTCTTGGAGGGAGAAGCAGGAACTGAAGCAACTCCGGCTGCCACAGGAAAGGCCCCAGCTGGGCCCTGGCGGGAGCGGCAAGGACCCCCAGCTCCATACACCCCACGGCTGCCAGCCCCACCGAAGGAGCCCAAAAAGGGGCTGAAAGTAAAGTCACTGTGCGCAGCCCAGAAGCTGCCAGGCGGGCACCACAGCGCAGGCGGGCACGGCACCCGGGAGCGGCGACGCCGGGATGACCCACGCGGGCACACGACACGCACCAGTGGGGGGTAAACACAGAAATCGGGGCAAGCCAACGCAGCGGGACCCCGTCCCATGATTACAGCAGATGGGATGCCGGGTGGAAGAGGCAAAAGCACTGTGTGCAGTGCGATCCTGGTTCGTTTCTAAGAAAGTAACGCGGGAAATAGCCATGGGGAAAGCGCCGCCTGCGCTACAGGTTCCCTTCCGGAGGAAGACGCCTTTAGACAAAGGCAACGCCTTCCCCGGAGGGGCTGGGTTACAAGGGACTGTTTCTCACAGCTCGGTTTTGTTTGTTTCTTTCGAGGCTTTAGACTTGGACACTGTAATTATCCGTGTGATGGGAACCTGGAGAGAGCGGCAGGCTGTCGGCACAGGGCTTTGGGAAGGCAAGCGGCTCCGGCAGCCAGTCACCTCGCTGGGGAAACAAGGACCGTTTAGCAAACGTGTGCTTAATGGTTACCGTAAAAGTTAGGTTGAATCTATGTTCATTCTGTAAGTTGTCATTAAAAAGTCTAATCACTAAGTCTATTTGATAAAAAGGGGAGGAAAAAAGCAGGGAGAAAGACTTTTCCATATGATAAAAAGGTCTTTTAATAGTTCCAAGAGATGGTGAATCATAACTTGGAGACCACGTTTGTATGGAAAACGACCTTCCCTTCCACCTGCAGCCAACTGCCTACCGACTGGGGCTGAGGCCGTCCTTCGGGGGCGCCAGGCCCTCCAGCCATGGAGCTGGGGCAGCAGGATGGCCACGTGCAGAAGGACGAAGCTGCCCCCGACCCCACACCACTCACAAAAAATTAACTCACAAAGGATAAAACACCTAAATGTAAGAGCTAAGCCACGAAAGTCTAAGAAGGAAACACAGGAGCGACCCTTTGTGGTCTTGTGGTGTTAGACGGCAATTTCTCAGATGTGATGCCAGAAACATAAGCAGCAAAAGAAATACACAGTAAACTTGTCAAAATTAAAAACGTCTGCTGCGAACGATGCCAGCCAGGAAGTAAAAAGGCAGCCCACACACGGAACTGCAGAAAACACCTGCAAGTCATCTGTCTGACAGGAGACTGCTCCCCAAATGTAGAACAACTCTTGCAACTCAACAAAAGAGACAAATAACCTTATTTAAAAATGGGCAAAGAGGTGTGAATGTTTATTTATCCAAACAAGATACACGAGGGGCCAAAAATCAGGGGCACGCTAGTCATCAGGGACTCGCCCATCAGAGGACTCGCCACTGGCCGCTGGCGGCTCGGTGCCGGGTCAGAGAAGCACAGCAAATGCAGGTGGAGGCGGGGGTGAGGGGCGAGCCCCCACGCACTGCGGGGCCGCCCGGGAAGCCCGCCGGAGGCCGCACACCATCACGCAACCATGCCGCACCGCTCCCGGCTATGTACTTGAGAAACCACATGCTGCTGCGTGGCACTTTGAACACTACTGTTCACAACAGCATTAGTCGTAATAGCCAAGAGGTGGAAGCGTGGAAACAACCTGCAAGTTGGTCAACCGGCGGTGGATGGACAGAGCGTGGTCCACCGGGCACCGAAACGTCCCTCAGCCGTAAGTGCTCAGGACACAGCGGAAGGGGAAGAGATGGGCTGTGTGAAGAAAGACCCTCATTTTGCAAGAGAAATCCTATACAAACATGCAGAGAGGAAAAAACTAGACGGAAATACATTACGGTGTTAACATTTTAGGGAGCAGATGTACAAGAATGTTTATTTTTCCCCTTATACTTCTCTGTAATTTCTCCAGCGAGAGACTTATTTTACGAGACCAGCTCAGCAAGCTCATTGAAGGAAAACAATTCCATCAGCCGAGCGCGGGCTGCCTGGGTCAGGCAGACACGAGAAGCTGCCAGTGTTTGGGCTGGGCTGCGACCCCCGATCGGCTCGGTCAGAGCCAACCGGCTGCGGCTGCCAGACAGCCACAGCTGAAAGGCCGCCGCCCAGGCCCCTGAAACAGTAAATCAGCCTCTAGGAAGAAGAATCTTTTTTTTAAACCCTGAAAACAATCCCTCGTGGTGCCCAGGTCCCCTCTCGCTTCGTGTGTCTCAGTCACTTCAGATGTCTTGGCAGGAAACAGGGGAGGGCCCTCCCAACTCGTTGGGCAGGGCCCCTGAGCGAGGCCTGGGTCCCCCACCCACAGCCCTCCAGCTCGGCCCCAGGCACCGGGGAGCTGGGGCCCCCTGCCCACGCCCGGGGCTGGGCTTTGCTGCTGCCCTGCTGGACACAGGGCTCTTCCAAGTCCTGACTCGCCCCTGCAGCTTCTGCTCTTCTGCTCCCTGACCCGACCCTCTCCCTCCCGCCCCCCAACGCCAAACTCTAACCCTGTTAGGACCACACCAACAAGCTCCCTGCCCGCCAAGCCCGCCACCTCCCATCCTCCTGGCTCTTTCCTGCTCGCCACCGGCCGGCACCGTGGGGTGCAAGAACCCTTCAACCCCACCGAGGCCTGCGATCCACGGACCCTCCGTGGCCCAGCGGCCCTCGCCCCTCTTCACTCCACTCCCACAACCTCACGTCCGAGGTCCACCATCGCAACCTCGCCTTCCAAGCACTCTCAGCTCCTCCCTGGCAAAGCCCCAGCTCCTGCGCCTGCTCCTGCCGGCCGGACCCCGGGGCCAGACGGACTGGTGTCACCAGCCCAAGGGGCTCTCTCGGGCTACCCAGTACGCCCACCACCCTTCCCGCAGGCAGCCCCGTGCCCAGGAGACCCCTCCGTCCCTTCACCTCTACTCTCTCCAGCCCAACATCACTCCCTTCCCGTTCTCGGGGGAAGGATTTGATTCCCGACACTGGGCTTCCTGCAGCTCCCACGTCTCCTTCTCTCCTGCTACAGTAGACCCGGCCCAGCTCCGGCCAAGGCCGGCGCTCCTCCCCTGGGCTGAGGCCGTCCCGCCTGCTCCAGCGGCGCTCTGAGCAGTGCCTGTCCCTTCCAGTGAATCAGCCACAAGGCCCCACATCTTACAAGCCCCCCATTCCAGGCGCTCTCCACCCGGCGCCTGCTTCCTTCTCGGGAAAATCCTCAGCGGGGCCCGCTTGCACTAACTCCCCGCCTGCCATTCTCCCGTGACCCCTCCCACCGGCACTTCGCCCCAGCCGAGCCGCCAAAGAATCACCGTGACATCACGGGTGTCGCCCGCGTGTCCACAGGAAAGACCCTCCCCTGGCCGAACTGCACCAGGCTCCTCGGAGCCGTCCCCGCACGAGCCCCCAGCCCCGGCCTGGAAAGACCTGAACGAAACGCTAACACGGCTTCCAACGGCTCAGGGTCGCATCCGTCTGACGACGACCCTAATCCCCACAAAAACTGCCGGCCTGAAAGACGCAAGGGAGCCAGGGCGATCCAGCCGGCGCCTAGACAGAGGCCCGTCCCCAGCCTCGTTCCACAGCAGCCCCGCCCTGGCCCCGGCCGGCCAGGCCATTGGCGACGCCGACGCGGCATCGGATGACGCCTGGCCTCGGCTGGAAAACCGCCCCGGGGGTCCCGCGTCGCGTGGAGAAAGCGGGTGTCCTCGCCCAGGCCTGCAGGCCCCGCGCTCTCCCCGCCTCCCGCCCCCAGCCCGCGCTCGCTTCGCGTGGCCGCACCGCGCTCCGGGCAGGGCCCCGCACGCGCGCTCCCTCGGCGGTGCTCTGACAGCGACCGACGCGGGGTGTTTCTCCCTCGTGCTCATCACCGTCACCTGACTTCTTCCTTCCCGCCCCCGATCCACGCAACTGCACCAGACCTGTCCGTGCCCGGCGCCTGGAGCGGCGAGAGCCACGCGACGCGCGGTGACAGAAAGTCTGAGGCGGCGGTGGCTCGGTCCTCGCGTGCCGCAGGACCGCCCGGAGGCGAAGGACACCGAGGCCCTCCACGTGTCCCTCCCGCCCCCCCGCAGGTGCTCCAGCCGGGCCCGCGCCCCCACACAGCGGCTGCTCAGCGACCCCGAGACTCCGCCGCGCTCGCCTACCTGCGCGTGGCCGCCGACGCGGGCTTCCGGCAGGCGCGGCGCTCAGGTAACGCGGTCCCGCCTTCCTGAGCGGCACCGCCCATTGGCTGAGGCCCGCCTCCGTCTCCCAGCTGTCCAATGGCAAGCAGCAGCCGTGAGGGGGCGGGGCCGGCGCAGACGGTTGCGTCATCTCAGGACGCCGCCGGTGGCCGAGAGCCCCCGGTTGCCAGGCAACCCCTCCACACGTGCGGCCCACAGGGCTGGGGCCCCACGCCGCGGATTCTGGCGTAGGGGACGGCAGTTGTGGGGCTGGTGTCTCCGAGTGCGGGGTTCCCTGGACGTAAATGAACGGAGGACGCCTGCGAACTTTCGACACTAAGGAGAATTCTCCAAACTTCCTAATACTAATGTTAACACGGGCACCTTGTATGAAAACTTACAATGCGGCTTCCCCACCCCTTGGCACGCCGCCACGTGGTGAGCCCTCAGCGCGGAGCGGACGCCCGCGGCAGAGCCCGGGAAGGCAGGGAGACCGGGGCCTCCGTGTTTGTAAGTGACGAGAACCCCCGGATGCGAACACTCAGAGCCGCGGAGCGTGACCAGAGCCAGGGACTTCTGCTTCCCTAACTCTGCGCCCCACTGGGACACCCGGACACCCGTGACGCGGCACACCGGGGAGCTGCGAGGGGCCTGGAGCGCCTCCAAAAGGTCGGCGTGGCGCGTCCAGTCCGACCCACCAGACCCAACTGAAGGCGGAAACGCGGGCAGACTCAGAAGCGCCAGTGCTTCCTGATAACCCGTGGATGTGTTTTGTCCTTGTTTTGAGGATCGGGAACAATGCTAACAAAATAGCATGCAAGCCACCTACTTATTCTTAAAATTTCTCGTTAGTAGTAGCCACTTTAAAAAAACAAAAACCAGTAAAAAAAAAAAAATTTATTCAATCATATACAAAATATTATCATTTCAACATAACTTTTTAACAGTGAGATATTTTAGTTTTCAAATTTCCGTTATTACCTACAAAGCCCAGTGTTTTATTCTCGATTTGGACAGATCTGAGTTTGGACAGTGATGTTCATTAGAAGGAACTGATCTGTATTTAGATTTCATAAAACTTACAGTTCAAAAAGTAGACCTACATACTGAAGCTCCTGACATGCTTTAGTTTCCTAGGAGCTGATGGAGTTAATAGCTTTAACCCGGACTATGTTTGAGTGCCGCGGTTGTGCTGGCTGCCTTCCGTGCGCTCAGGGACACACCCGCCATGGCCACACAGTGGGCGCTGGTGCAGGAGCGGTGGCGGTGGCACCAGCGGCAGCGGCAGCCTCAGCGGGGAGCGTTGGGAAGTGCCCCTTGTCAAGGTCCACACCAGCCCCTGGAACCACACTCTGGGGGTGGGGCCCGCATTTCCCAACAGGGCCTCTGGGTGACTCTAAGGCTGGAGAACCACCAATGAGAGCGCAGAAAGAGCTCGGACCAGCTGTTTGTGGAGTACAGGTCCCCCTCCATAGTATTTTAAGGCTATAAAGCCAGGAGAGAGTGTAACTGCTTAGGTCTGTCCATCCAGGTGCAAAGGCAGTGTGTGATGCAGCGTGGGGTGGCCAGTGCATTGGCACCAGAGCCCAGCTCGGGTGGCATCTTCTTCCCCCACTTCCTGACACCCAGGGCCCAGGAAGCAAGAGTTCTCACGCCACACTCTGAGGTTGCCAGTGTAAGTCTAACGCTCGGAGTCAGTGTGGTCAGGGGAACAGGTGCAGTGGGTGGGGCCACCTCTGGACTAGGACCCTTCATGAGGGGGGCAGAGGTCCTCCCCGTCTCCTGAGCTGACAGCCACGTCCCCGCAGAAGCTCCGTGATGAACCGGCTGCCTGCCGTTCAAATGATGCGGCTTCGGAAAACTGCATCCCTGACGGAGCCCAGGGCAGAGCTGCCCTCACATCCGACACTTGGCCCCTCGGCCCCTCGGCCCCTCGAGCCGCTTCATTCTATAGTATTTGGAGCAAGGGGAGGATGTCAGAGCCGCTTAACCCGCTTTAGAGCGCGCGCGCCTCCCACCGCTTCGCTTGCGGAAGGGTTTGCACACTTCACTGGAAGAGTTCAGAGCTTGAGCTTTGCCGTGAGAAGCGTGAAAGCGCTGGGGCACCGCAGTCACCCACAAAATTAACAGAATGTACAAAAATAGACAGTAAACTAATGCGCCAGCTTCAATGGACACAGGCATGTCATCGCTTTGCTTTTGACCTGAAAGAGAACAAATGAAGAGCTTCTTAGATTCATCTCAATTAAGCAGAAGTGGTGGATCACATAGGAATAGGCCAAAAAGGGCGCCTGAGAAGCCGCTCTGAAATGTCACTGTTTGAGTACCCCTGAGCTGGAATAAACGACGCCTGCACTCAGGGGTTTGAGAAAGCTCCAGTCCTAGACGCTCCCTGTGAGGCTGGGCACCACGGGGCCCTGCCGTTGCAATGGTCAGCCGGTGACCGCGCTACAGCGGCCCTTCCACAGTCACTGCGGGAACAAGGGGCTGCCACCCCAGCACAAAAGCAACATACCCACACGTGCCATCCCAACTCATACCTGAGCCGCTGGGCCAGCCAGCGGGAAGCCAGTGTGTTCCAAGCGCCCGACGGTTTGGATTCAGAGGCTCTCGCAGCTGAACGCCTACACGGAGAGGTCAGACCCACAGTCAGCCCATGCCTTTGCGGGGAGGCCAAGGCTTAGAGCAGCAGCGGGTCCGGAGCCCAGCGCGGCACAGGCCGCGGAGACAGCCCCATGGAAGGAGGAAGGAGCTCACTTCCGTTTCTACTCCACAGCAAGGTCCGTTTCTACCGGAGTTTCTACCGACTGGAGGAAGGCGCTTCTGGCCAACAACAGTAGTGAGTGGGCTCCAGTGTGTCCCTAAGAGGGTGGGTGGAAGCCCTAACCCCCGGAGCCTGAGAACGTGACCTCACTTGACAGTAGGGCCGTTGCAGTGGAATTAAGGTTAAGGTGAGGTCACAGCAGAGTGCGGTGGGACCCTAATTCGATCCAGCGTCCTTATGGGAAGCGGGCATTTGAACACGGGGAGGACACTGGGGGAACCCGGAGACAGACCGCGGAGATGCGTCCACAAGCCAAGGAGTCCCGAGGCCTGGCGCGCCCACCCGCAGCGAGGGGAGAGCCTGAGACAGACCCTCCCTCCAAACCTCCCAGGGGAACTGGCCTCGAGACACCTTCATCTCCGCTGCCACTGCCAGGCCCACGGATGAGGGCTTCCTGTGGTTTAGGCCGCCCAGAGCGGTTTGTTACAGCAGCCCCAGGAAACAAGACAGCTGGAGTCCAGCTTTACCTTCAAGTCCAACTTTAATGGAAATTATGGTCACGCAAACTCCTATGGCAAATCCCTAAATCCGCCCCCCGGCCAAGAACAACGCTCAAGGCTGCTCTCCCCGCTCCACGGCGCGGACGCTGGTTCGGCCCGTCTCACAGGAGGCGTGCGGCCAGTACATCGTGGCCACGACGGCTCCTCACCCGGCGACGCTGACCGGGCTGCTCCCGCACACGCAGCTGTGATCCAGGGGGTGTCTGTGCTTAATGCAGAAGTTGCCACGGCACTGGTCACAAGCCACTGGCAACATCTCTTTCTTCTTACATCCTTCTTTGGAGCACCGGTACGTAAAAATCTGAGAAAAACAAAGTTACTTCAGTATTTTGATTGTTTCAATACGCAATTATTTAACAAGTCCCCCAATAAGACTGTTAACATTTAACGAGAGATAGTTCTTAACTACGTGGAATGAAAAAAAATCAAGGTTTTTCTCAAACATTTTACTGTAAAGCAATGAATACTAAGTGAGGAGACAGAAAAGGTTTAACAGGCGATGACTACAAAAGCGGCTGCTCAGACGGGACTCTGTGTCCGGGGGTTCGAGGTGTGCTGGGCGGTGCGGGCTGGGGACGGGGCGGGGGGGTCGCGCGCATGGCATCACGCACAGTCCCACCGAGGGCAGCTGGCTCCAAGGGCTCCAGAGACACGGACTGGCCCCACCAGGGGCCCGGGAGCTGGAGTATCTGCCTCCAGCCTCTACAGCCGTTGCTGCCTCAGGTCTCTGTGTGTGGAGGGCCCGATATGAATTCCCAGGCACTTCCGTGTCTGTGGAGTGAGGACGTCCGCGAAGGGGGCTGTCCGGCCGCCTGCGGGAGCCCCCGGCAGGGACAGGCAGCTGTGGCTGCCTCCGGCGAGCCGAGCACGTGCGGACAGTGGAGGGGCCCGGTGCCGGGAGGACGCTGGGTGTCCCCCGCAGGCTGTGGGCCCCTCCCACGCCCGCGGGAGGCCTGTGCCCTGCAGAGGCCGAGCGAGCCTGCCGGCCTGGGCGAGGGCGGTGGGCGGGAGGCCACGAGAAAGGCGGGCCGGGCCCGGGACACCGAGGACAGGAGGGGTACGCCCCACAGCGAGACCTGCCTGCCTCTCCACGGGGCTCGGGAACCCGGAGGCCAGGGGTACACTCGCAGGCAGGGCACCTGCCTGGCTCAGGGGGGAGCCCGGGAGCCATAGACCCCCAGGCTTTCCTGAGGCGCGGACTGGGCGGCGAGCCACAGCAAAGGCCGAGCCCACGCTGCCCCCGCTGAGCAAACGAGCGGTCAGCCACCCAGGCAGGCAAGGGGGACTCATGGGACACACGACCTGGGCGCAGGTTATACGGAGAAAAAAGACCTAAGAGGAACGACAGGAGACCTGCCCAGAGGTCCCGCGCCCAACGGGGGTCTACGAGAAACGAGAGACACCAGGATGACGCTCCAGGGGAAAACACCGGTGTTTCAGATCTGGAAGGGGCCCCTGCGCGGGTGACCCACTCATCAGACAAAGGTGGGCCCACGCCAGGAGCATTCCGTGCCGCTTCCAGCCACTGGACAGAGGAGACCCTCCAAGCCTCCCAGAGGAAAACCCGTTCCCCTGAGGCCCACAGAAGGCGGCCTGGGAATCCTCTGGCACGAGCAAGGAAACGAAGCCGCCCCTGCAGGTACCCGAGGGAGGGCTTTGGAGCCAGGACGCTCTCCCAGGCAGCCACCGAGCAGAAGCAGAAAATAAAGACCCTGGAAACCCAGGTCCACTTATCTTCCATCCTCCTCCGCAGGGAGAAAGTGAGGGATGTGCCGCCGCCAAAATAAGGGAATAAACCAAGAAACACAGGCCAGAGACCAGGCGCCGACTGCAAGGGAGATGCAGGACACTGGGATCCCCCGAGAGAGAAATGCACAGGGAATCCCTCAGCTGCGCCCCCAGGGTGGCTGAGGCCTGGGACACCCACCCACAGCACACTCTGCACCTGCTGGGAGGGCGGGCGTGGGGGGAGACTGTGTGGGAGTCAGGGGGGGACAGGAGCCCAGCGCTCCACCCGCACGGCACGGACAGGGAACGCCCCAGTGCAGCGCGTGAGCCACGCCCGGGGCCTGGCGGTGCGTGCGCCCGGGGCAACGCAGATGCCCGAAGAGCCACGCTGGCTCAGGGCCAAGGAGCCACCCCGCTCCCCACGCACAGGCCAGGCGCCCGACTCCGATGAAGCCCCAAGGCCACCGAGCGAGAACAGGGCTCAGTTTCACTTCCTCTTACGCTCCCCCAGAAGGTGCTTCGGAAGCAAGGGCATGTGAACAGAACAGTGCTTGGAAGCCACGGAAACTCTCCATTTTGGGAGGAAAAGTGTGAAGTTCCCTTAAGGAAAGCGAATCCCTGCCGAGACCCAAACACTCAGAGAGTGTGTGCAACTGCACAAGCCGGTGCCGCTCGCAGCCCAGGACGGCAGGGACTGCCAGCGGAGCTGTCCTGTACACGCGCCATCAGGGCTGGTCTCCGGTAGGAAGCTGGCCGGCTCCCCAAGGAAACCCAGTGCGCGCAGAGCCGGCGCAGGGCCGTCCTCACCTTCTCTTCCCTCCCAGCGCGGAGTCGACAGTTTCTATCCATGTGCTCGCCAACCACGACGTCCGGTGCCTCCCCCTTCCTCACTGGGATGGGGCGGTCACAAAGCGGGCACACTGGGACCTGGACATCCTGAAAACAAGGAGCGCAGGTGACATTCCAGACTAGTCCAAACACACACAAGAAAAAGGCAGACGGTACAGTGCATTCAAAAGCAGACGGGGTCCAAGCCGACCACGCGTGAGCAAGAGGTGCTCGGGATCAACAGTAAGGCGCCCCAGAACTTAAGAAAGTTGCCTTAAATGGAATCTAGTGGCATCTGAACATAAGTGACCACTAACCGCCTGCAGAAATGATGCTGAGTCAGTCAGTAAAAGGTAGCCCAGGAGGGGAGCCGGTGAACTCGACCCAATGGTCTCAGGACAGAGGGCGGTTTGTCCGGCGCCATCCAGGCTGGAGGTGAACCTGCCCCGATGCTATCGGAGCGGTGGCGGTGGAGGCAGAAAACGCCACCCGCAAACCCTGTAGCTCCTTCCGCTGCCAACAGCTGCCCCGACCCCTCTGTGACTTCCACGTGCGGGGGGCGCTCTTCAGTCAGCAAGGGGCCACGGCCGGGCGCAGCTCTCGGGCACACTATGCCCGCCCAGCCCGAGCCGGGGGCGGGCTCTGCAGGGGCCACGCAGCAGCGCGCAGCTGCTGCCCGCCCAGCGCTGTCGAGACCCCCTCTGAGCCAGGGCCGGGGCAGAGGAGACTGAGCCCAATGAGAACCCTGAAGTGACGACTGACATCCGGGCAGGGGACAGGCGATCGCAGGCGCATGGGGCCTGTTGTCTGGGGCTGCGCTGGAAGGTCGCCCAGGCCTGCTCCTTCAGCCAGCGAGTCTGCCGAGCTCGGGGATAACGCGTTACTGCCTGATCGCCAGGCAGACTCTCCCTGCCTACAGACACGGGGAGCTCAAGCCAACAAGCACACAGGGCAGTCTGGCCTCGTCACCGGTGCGTCACCAGTGCCTGGTGACCATGAGTCACACATGAGTCACCCTGCCCCACCCCCGTGACCTGGGAGCACTGGCAGGTCGGACCCCGGCTAGTGCTGGTCAGAGCAGGGACCGCAAGCCGCTCCCACTTCTGACCACCACGGCCGTGAGGCAGCAGGCACCGACACAGCTCACCGAAACCGGCTCGACGGCACCCTGAACCCAGGCAAGGCTGGGAGCCACCTGCAAGGTCCAGAACAAGAGCCTCTAACCTTCGGACTCAGTGAGCTGGTGTTCTGAGTCACCTCCCAGGTTCGATCCTGTGCGGCCTGAGCCACTTAAACATGGCGTCAGGATGCAAAGTTACCCAGAGGAGGGGCCATTTCAATACCTTCCCGATTACAGTCCACACCAAACGTTAAACTCTTCTTGTGCCCCACGAAGACACGGCTTTCTTTTTTACCTTGAATCAAAGCAACTACATATTGTAACATGTAAAGTAAGCTTTGAATGTTTGGATACAAAAACAATTTGATTCCATAAGCCCCTGAAAGTAAAATCTGTTTTCTCCGTTAAGGGCTCTGCTGTTCGGAACTTCCTGCGATGCTGGAAAGGCGCCACGTCTTCACTGTCTGATGCAGGAGCTACTGTCATGCGTGGGCACTGAACACCTGAAAGGTGGCTAGTGTGACTGAGACGTTGGTATTTTTATTCTATTTTAATTAAGTTATTAGCTACACAAGGCTCGTGTCTATTTTGAACAGCACAGCTTTAGAGAGTGAGAATTAGAATCTTCTGAATAAAGATTAATTACCTTCTTGAATGCAAACGGACATTTATGCGCACCGTAGGCAAAATGATCCTTACAGAAATCTTGCTCACACATGTCACATTTTAATGGAAGAAAATCTGGGGAAAAAAACCAAAACACAAAAACATTAAGTGTTTTGAAAACTAGGACAAAAGAATTACAGATCACATTTAAATAGGCGTTCCCCTACACTAAGTTCTGCGTGAATATGAGAAACATCCTTGAGCTATCACGTGTGAGGAACCGGTTGGCGGTCATGAATCTCACGAGGCCGGCGACACTGAAGCACGTGCAAAGCTGTCTTTTCAAAGGAAACCCCCGTCTTGCGTGGTATCGGGAGCAGCTAAGCAGCAGACTTCCGTCCACTGGGTCCTGGCACTAACCTAACGGCCAGTTCTCCCCCACAAAACAGCCCGCAAAACACCCACTTCCCACTGGCACTCTCTGGAAAGTGCTCACCTAGCTGCTTGCAAGCTTTTTCGGAACAATGCTTCCCCAAATCCGGGAACTCCATTGTGGGACCGTGTCGGGAACACGGAGGGCACACGGCGGGGTCACCTGCGGGAATCAGAGCAGTGAGCCGGAGCGAGGGCGGCCTGGTCCCGCCCCCGGGTCTGTAACTGGCAGCTGACGGAAGTAGGAAGCCAACAAACTCCGCAGGGAACCCTAATCGTCCCCGGTCATCCCAGGGCCCGGGGAACCGGAAGCCTCACAAGTTCCGGTCTTTCAGCAAAGAGATGCATGGGGGAGGGGCAGCACAAGTCCCAGCTGATCTGGAGCCCACTCCACCGAGTCGCGCTGTTTTTCAACCCTTTCGACTCCTGGTTTACGAAGCTCACCCCGAATTCTCGGTTTCATGAATCCAAAGTGGGCCTATTGACAGAGGCTCCACTGTTCAACTGACACAGCTGCCAGCGAAAGCTGCTGCGGCCTGGGAGAACTTTGTCTCAGTTTCTTCTACGCTTGTGGGTGTAGACAAAACCGTTACCAGGCGCGAAATCCCGCTCGCTGCCCGCACTACCCCGAAGGCTTTCAACTGGGTCCCTCGCTGCTCTGACTCCCTCGTGCATTGAGTTTTACTCAGAACTTACTCCTTAATGACAACCTGGAGCTGATCACGTGGAGAACACTACTGCGCTTGAGAGAAAGCAGGCCCGGAGCGGCCTCACAAGGTCCGCTCCATCACCCGGTACTCACCAAACCTCTGAAAACTCTTGCCCCTCCCAGAAGTCAAGTCCCCAGGGCTGGGAGCGTCTCCTCTGCTGTCCCCCCAGTCCCAGCCAACACGTCCTCGTCCCCTCCTCTCGCTCCAGAGTCACCCTCTCGAAACGGTCTTTGCCACCATCCTCGCCACGCTGCACCTAGGCCACAGAGCCTCGCTACCCGTCAAGGATCCGGTAATTCTTTCCCGGCCCAGTTGATTTCCCACGACAGGTCCGTCCTTTACTATCAGCCCTGCGGAGCGTGGGTCCACGTCGGGTTTGCCCGTCGCTGTATGACAGCGCGCGACACCAGGCAGGTACTCCGATCCCTTGTAGAAGGAACTGACGGGAACTCGACCTCGGTCCTGACACCACAGCAGCGGCCTGAGAGCCCCCGACCTGGCGTCACTCTACTAAGGCATTACCACGCTCTCTGCCCCCACCAGCCGGGGCTCGTGCGGCTGGCGACGTTTACGACCGTGTGTGACCCCAGCGCCGCGCTACAAGACGCCTGCTGCCGCCCCTGCGCCCCGGCCCGGCCCGGCCCTGGACCCTAGCCCCGCTCCCCAAGCCCGGTCTCGTACCTGCCTCTAGTCCGGAGGCCCGGACAGACGGGGAGGCGAGCCCAAGGTGGCGCAGACGGGAAGCTGGGCCGCCCCTTCCGTCGTCAGCAGCGGAGTACAAGATCGAAAAGAAGGAAACGGGACCCGAACGGCTACCCCGGCTGGTCCGAGCCCGCGGAAATGCGCAGCATCGCGCCGCTTGTGGGTCCCTTCCATTTATTCGCAGCCGACCCCTCTGAGAGCCGCCTTCCCTGCGGCCTCCCCGCGCGCCCCGATGACGACACCTCCCGACAGGCCAATCCCGTCCCGCCGCGGCCCGGTGTTCCCGGCGTGCCCTCAAGGGTCATTAGCAGGCCGACCAATCCCGTCCCGCCGCGGCCGCGTCGGCTCGCCCCCTTTCTCTTCCTCCCGCCTCCCTTCTCCAACAATCCAGCGGCTTCTGGGAGCGCAGTCACGATGAGACAGTTCTGCGCAGGCGCAGAGCCCGTCGCGCGGCGCGGGGTAGCTGAGTCACGGTCGGGCTACGGCGCGCGCCGACGGCCTCGGAGCCGCGTCGGACAACGCCGAGGCACCGCCGTCACGAGCGGAGCTCCCAGTGCCGCGGCCGGCGTGCGTTGTCCCGGCGCCCGCAGAGTCAGCGGGGCTGTGGGCCGGGGCCCCAGGGGGCGCAGACGCCGCCAAGTCGGTCCGGGAGCGGGTCTGTCCCCGAGTGCGAAAAAACTGCGTGTTTCCGAAAGAAGGCGCAGTGGTTCTCCGCTTAGATAGACATTGTAGTGGTGCCGAAGACGTCGGCGCCGCCCTCCCGGAGCGTCATCCCGGGCGCAGGTCGCGGGCGGCGGGCCCAGCCTCAGGGTGTCGCCCCAGCGTCCGACGCTGCCCGCTGCTGGTCAAGTGCCGACCAGCACCCCGCGGAGGGGCAGGCTTGGCCTCGGACACCCTTTGGCCACCATAACCTGCGCTATGTGTTCCTGTTGCCAGGACACCTTATGTGATGAGCGTTGATTCGTTCACGCTGACGCAGTGACAGCGCTGTGACTCACTCGCTCTGAACTCAGTGCGCCCACCCGGCACGACTGCTGCCTCTGCGTGTCACCGCTCTGTCTTCTCGGGCCCAGGGAGTCGGACCCGGCTCGAGCGCTGGCCGGGGGCCTCTTGAAACAGCCAGTCACCGCCAAAGCGCACAGACGCGCGGACGCCCTGCTGTGAGCGCGCGCGCAGCGACGGCCATTCGCAGCACCGGAGCGGAAGGAAGAAGGCAGCTGTCTCCGGGTCAGGCTCGGCGTGAACCCTGGTCGCTGCTCGCGGGCGGCGTGCCGGGGGGCTTAAGCACCCTGCCCGTGTCTCAGTGACTGCGGACGTCGCGCGCGTGGATTTGGAATTACGGTTCTCAGCTAGTGGGCAGGCGCGCAGATGCGCAGTCCAGAGACAAGAGGATCGACGTGGCGTGTGCGCTTGGACACGCTCGTGCCCGTTCTCCCTAGCCTCGTCTGAGCCACTTGAGAGCATGCTCTGCACATGACATGATACCTCTGAGTACCCCCGGTGCGTTTCCCTAAAGCAGACCAATCTCCCAGCCGCCCACGTCAGGAGGTGTCGTTCAAAGGATGTCAGTTAAGGTGCGGTCTGCTCTAGACCCCCATTTGGATTTGGACAACTGGGTCAGGAATGCCCCTTTCTGCCCCAGGAGCCCGTCCAGGATTACACGTGCAGTCCCCTCCAGGTAGGACAGGTCCTCCACCATTCCTGTCCCTGACGCTTTGCCAGTTTATTATCAGTCACAGGCTTTTCAGACGCAGCAGAAGGCAGGCTTCTTTGGGAAAAGCAATTCTGGGAAACTAGAAAGAGGCAGGGAAAGGGAACGACCAAACAGGAGACGGATGGACTGGACAAGAGGAGCCGAAGGCTGAGCGTCCAGGCGCTGGGCAGGGCCGCTGAGGACAGCATAGGCACAGCGCCGCGGGGAGTGCGAGGGGACGCGCCTGCTCGTGGCCCACAGGGTGGCTCGCTCCGGGTCCACGGACGTTTCTTCGGGACAGGCCGCGCACCCTGGGTAGGAATGCCACAGAAACTGTGTGCTCGTCACCAGCCCAAGGCGACTGCCAGTCCCAGCAGTGTCGGCTTGGTTTCTCCATTTTCCCGCTTGTGAATTGATCAGCATTTTGCAGGGAGCTGTCCCGAGATTCCAGCGTCATCTCCTTCCTGAGCCTCCACCTGACTCCGTCGCCCTCGCCACTGACTTCTGTCTGAGTCGCCGTGGTCGCTGCCAAATGCTACTTGGTCAAGTTTCCATCACCTCCTCTACCTGTGTGTGTTGTCCTTCTAATATAAAGAAAACACTTCCCTTCTGTTCAGTGTTTAGTCATCTGTGTCTATCAGTAGATTCGTGGAAAAATATTTTATTCAGTGGGTAGTATTCCATTGCTCTCATTATTTTGATGTTAATATTGTCCAAGTTTGGTCCATGAGAGCCCCATCCAGCGGGATCCTGGGTTCTGTTGATGTGTCTCCATCATTCTTTGCACCCCCTCCTCCTGCACAAGATGTTCCAGCCTCCATTTGTGCTCTCCCTGCCCCAGCCCTGGAATCAGCATTTCTCCAGTAGCAGTTTCTTGGTAGCGGAGGACGGTATTTAGAAAGCAAGATTCGAGGGTAGTGTGTGTTTTCTAGGGTGTTCCTGCGTCTAGGCCCTCTCAGGGGACACAGACCGGGCAATATATTTCTGTGGGTGTATACACGCACATCTGTAACTATGTCTATCTGCGATGTATGTTTATATTTTTAAGGTCCGTATCCATACCTTCAATTCCAGTCCGACACCTCGGGGTTTTCTGGCCCTCTCCCTTCCTGTCTTTGTAAATGCTTCCTCCAGCTGAATAACACCTGGCTTTCATCATCCTCAGTGTCATTTCTCAGTCTCCTGGTTTATGTGCTTAATGTGACCAACCACTCTGGCCGCCTGCTCAGTGCCTGCGCCCTGAAGCGCTGGTAGGCACGCGGCCTCCACCGGATTCCTGCCCCCTCCGTCCGGGCGGGCAAGTTCCGGTGCCTGTCAAAGCCTTCGGTTCTCTTCTGCAAGGGCTTTTTGAAAAGAAGAGCATTTACCCAGTACAAATACAAATACAAGCTTTTGAGATTGTTGTCATTGCTCATGGATCAAAAATCATATACATGTTATCATTAACCTTAGGAACTCTCCTAGTATAGAACTTCAATTTCTCAGGCCTTTTGATAAATACAAATATCCATGACCTTAATGCTACGTGAACCCGCCGTTCGGAATTCAGCTAAGAACATTCAATAACCATAGCGTTAAAGAGCAGATTAGTCACGACTGCCAGGAGCCCGGGACAGGTGTGCCGCACCTCCTTGTCGCCCCCCCTCCCCGGCCCTGTCACTTCCGACGACTGCCCTGGGCGCCCCCCGCCCCGGCACCCCGGGGCCGTCCCCTCTCAGGACGCTCGACGTGATCGCAGCTGCGGCCCCGTTTCCCCGTGTACAGTCGCGGGGGCCCGGGGACGAAGACGACGTCTGTGGGGCGGGCGGCGACGTCCTGCCGGCCCCGGAGGCGGGTCACGCTGCCCGCCATAGTGGGAAATGAGATCACCTTCTTTAGGGTGTTCGAGAGTCTCCCTGTTGTCACGTCGTGCTTCCGCCCCCTTTTTGCCACGTAAAAAGCATCTCATGAGAAATGTCCAAATTGCTAACATTTTCAAGAAACAAGATCCATTCGTGAGTTCTTAACCAAAGAACCGCAGTTGGTGGGGCACCATCCCTCCCAGCCACGGGGGCACACGCATGCACGTCACACAGGCACAGGCACCTACGTGCCTTTGAAGAACGAGAGTTCACACGAGCACCACCTGGCACACAGACAAGCTCACGCAGGGGCTTTGCCGGGAGAGCACTTAGCCCTCTGGCGCACAGGTGACCGTGACCGTGGGGCGCAGAGGTCTCGCCTCCACGTCTTCCCGCGCAGGTGGGCGCAAGCATGGGGTCCAGTTTTCCAGGAGCAGAGAGGCTTCTGGGAACATGTCCCTCCGTCATAGAAAAGCGACACCTTGAGGACCGGGCCCTCGTCGGCAAGACATTTTTGCGGTGCCTGGAAAGAGCAGCCTTCTCGCTAAGGTGGCGCGCCCAGCTGGAGGTCCCAGCCCGCACGCTGCGATGGTGGAGCAGAGAGGGGAAGGGGCCGTCTCCGTGCCCCCGGCCTTCTCGGGACGGGAGGAAACGTACCTCCTTACTGGTCAAGGCATTTTTTTCAGTTACTTGCAGCCAAAAGCCTTCTTATTGATGTGGAAAATTTATTTCAATTTAGGACGTAAATTCAGCTATGACACGAGAGACAGGTTGGTGACTAAGCCACTGGAGACATGAGCCTGGGGCTCGGGGCAGACGTCTGGCCTAAAGGAGGAGGGCTGGAGGGCATAGGGTCCGAGCGTCGGTGGGACTGTCCAGGGAGAGGGCAGGAACGAGGGGAGGGGCCCGGCCTGCACCCGGGGAAAAGCCCGCGTTCAGGACCAGGCGGGGAACTGGGTGGGGGGCTCCCCTGAACCGAGGGGGAGCAGGATTTCAGGGGAGGCCTCCTGCTGCCGAGAGCACAGGAGGAGACAAAGGATCGGCGGGGAAGGGGGCTTGGTGACAGGAGCTCGCCGTTGTCTTAGAACCGTCCCGGGGTTGGGGGGGCGGAAGTGGAACCTGGGTGAAGGGGGCAAGGAGCTTTTTCACCTACAGAGAGGGGGCCGTGCTCCCTTGCCCCGCCCCCCTGGCCCGGCCTGGTTGAGCAGGCGACTGCCCGCTGCCCGCTTCCGCGGGACACTCACCCTCTCCCGCTCGGACCGCAGTGAACGTCACCTGTTCACTTATAACTCAGGTGCTCAACAAATGGGCACAGGGTGCCTGCTGTGTGCGCCACGCCCTTCTCCGGCCTCAGGAACCTATGAGAAAGGGTTAACCTGGGTCCCCGTCTCTTCCCGGTGTTGACCGTGGAGAAAGGCCCACGCCCGGACGGACACCGTGGGACGCAGAGTGTGAACGCGGCGTTTAGGGGCTTGCAGAGCACAGGCTGAAACACAGTTGGAACTCAGAGAATGCAAATTCCCCGAGCGAGCCTGACAGAGCCGGCCGCGCATCTGGGGAAGCCTGGGTGGGGGGCCCAGAGACCGAGGCTGGGGGAGGTGGCCGGGGCGGACGGCTGCTGGAGCCAAAGCTGTCTGTCAGCCAGGACCTTGATTGCAGGCGACAGAACTCACCTCCAAGTGGATTTGCCCCAAAGCGGAATTCGCCAGCTCCTCGACTTGAGACGAGCTGGGCCCAGGAACCCCAGTGGGGCCCTCAGCACCTTCGCCCCGAGGGCTGGCCTCCGTGCGGCTCCGGGAGGGACGTGAGCCTTCCCAGGGAGCCCCGGGGCCGCTGTCAGTGCCGTTTCACAGACTTCGTTCTTCCGAGGCCAGGAACCGCCCTGCCTTCTGCTGCTGACCGTGAAGCCGGGCAAGAGCTGCACCTGGCGGGTTGGCCGTTCTGAAAGCGCTGTGATTAGATGCACAGAGTCCCGCCTGAAGGGAAGGGAGAAGGGAAGGGAGGGGGTGGGCGAGGGGGCCAGGCGGCAGGTGTGAGCCTCCTAGGCAGCAGCCCTGCCAGGCCCCGCCCCCGGGCCCCAGCGCACCAGCGACACCCTGGATTCTTTGGAAAGGGCTCTGCGTCAGCTGCCAGCAGCTGAAACTAGGAAACAGCTGGCAATGGTAGCGATAAAGTACAGGCGCTTCCCCGCGGGCTTCTGCATCTGCCCAGCAGGAGGCAGCTGCGCTGAGCGCAGGGGGGCCGCCCCCACCCCACTGTCAGTCCGCCCAGCCAGAGGGCAGCCCCTGGCAGGGGTCCCCGCGGGTGGCTGCATTCCACTTCAGGGCAGAGGCGGGGTCGGCTGGGGGAGGCCTGAGCCACGTCCCCGGCACTTCAGGGTCTGTCCGCGGAGCCGCGCAGGAGGGGATGCCACTTCCTGGGTCCCGCGAGGCGGGCGGGGCACCCGTGGTCACTGCCGCTGGAAGTCGGCGCAGGACCAGTGGTTCCGTGTCCGCAGGGAGGGCTCGGCGCTGCCCCAGCACACCTGCTACGCCGACCGCCCGGCGCCTGGGCGGAGCCCCACGCGGGGTCCACGCCCACCCTCCCGGCTCCGCGTGGGCCAGGTTCTCCCCTCTCCAGCCCTCTTCCGGCCTTGGGGCCGCCCCCCGGGGCAGGAGAGGGCCTACTGGAGCCTCTGAGCCGCAGGAGGAGCGTGGGAAGCCGGGCAGCCTGCAAGCAGGGGCAGCGGCCACCCCCAGGGGCTCCCCTCAACCACCACCAAGTTCTTCCTGGGGAGCAGTGGCGCGCAGCCCCGACCGTGGGCACGAGTGGCTGGCGGAGGCAGATCCGGCCACTTGGGTGCGCCCGTCGCGACACGCCGCTGCTGTCCGCTGCCTGGCCAGCCTTCGCGCCGGACCTCTGTCCTGCCCCGGCTCTCGCGTGGGGACCTTAACGTCCTCTTTCCTGAGGACGCCTTGTGCTGCCGCCTGCTGCCAGCAGGTGTCACTGCCTCAGCCGCCCAGGGGCCCCGGGGCTCGGGGCTCGCCGAAGAGCTGCTGTCAGTGCAAGCGGGGCCGAGGACCGAAGGGCCAGGGCACAGAGGGCAGCCAGGCTTTTACGGGCCGTGCACAGACCCAGTGAGAGGACGGACGGGGCGCGGGGAAGAGGGCGCCACCCCAGGAGGCGAGTGGCCGTGCCACCACCGGCTTCCAGGGCAGGACCCCTGCGGCCATCTCCGTAACCCTGTTCTCTGGCGAGTGGGCGGAGGCGGCCGGGTGCCGTGGGCTGGACACCGCGTCATGCGGTGCTCGTAGGCCCCATCCCTCTCTTCTGCCTGATGTTCTCCTTCGGGGAAAAAGTCGAAGACACAGTTGAGCCCCTCTCCCCCCTGGCCTGTGACCTAACTCACCGCCCCGCCGCCCCCCCCCCCGGGCGCTGTGAACAGGGAGCGCCCCGGGAGACCGGGTCGCCGTCTGCAGGAAGCCCTGGCTTCGGCGGGGTGAGCTGGCGCCAACTAGGAGAGGCTGCGCAGGAGGCGGCCGCGTGCCCGGGGAGAGGTGGCCTCCCTGGGCGCCTGCGTCGCTGTCCCTCCTGACCAAGCCTGCGGCGTGGGTGCTGGCGTGCATGTGCTTGGAGCGGGGCCACGCATGCACCGGGGGTCCCATCTGCTGCCTGGACGAGGGCGCTGCTGTCCTGGGGCCTCTTCCGCGGCCTCGGATCCCGGGGCAGCTCAGGGTCAGGGACCTTCCGTCGCCCGGTGCGCCCTCCCACCCCACACGGGACGTCTGTGGGGCTGGCCGCCCCCCTGGACCCGACGGCCCCCTGGGCACGGGATTGAGGCTTCCGGTCCTGAGAAGCAGTGTCCACCTGGACACTCATGTGTCAGTTGGCGTGGGCCACCTCTTTGTCCAGACATCCGACAACCACCCTAGAGCAGCTCAGCGCTGCCTCCCGGGGGTCAAACCCCATGTCCGGGAAAGAGCGTCTGGGCGGAGAAGGCCCTCGTGCCGCCTGCATCCTGCCCCTGACCAGCAGCTCCCGGCGGGCACATCCCGGCTGCTGGCTGATCCCGCGGCCGCCTCAGGGTGCAGCCTCCGTGTCCCTCGGCGGTGCCAGCTCCTCCTTGCTGCGTCCTCTGGTGATGGGCCTACACCTTAGCCCGAAGGCCCGGGGCCGGGGGTGGGGGGTCGCCCGCCCCCTGACAGGGGAGTGGCCACTCCCGAGAGCCCGGGGCCTCTGAGCTGAGGGCCCAAAGCTCTGAGCGAGGCAGTCTGGCTGTTCCCCTTTGGGCTGGGCCCTGACCTTGGCGTGGGAGGCCCGCTGGGCTTGGGAGCGGCCTGGCCTTTTCTGTAACCCCGCCGCCCTTGTCATTCAGCGCCGGGCTCGACTCTCCTGTCGTTCTGCAGCGCACGGGGTCCGCGTCTGCACGGCCCGAGGCGCTCTGGGCGCCGGCCGCACCTCTGCCTTCCCCGCCTCCCTGCAGTGCGCCCCCGGCCGCCCAGCCCCCGGAGCGCGTCCTTGCGGCCCGCACACGCCCCACGCGCCTGGCCTGCGGCCCCGCACGCTCCTGCCACGGGTGGCCGACCCGCTCCGCCCCCGTTGCAGCTCCCGCTAACCAATAGGAGCGTTTTCTGCAACAACGTCAGGGTCACAGACAACGGGAGCGGGCGTTCCAGGGGCCCCACCCCCCTTCCCGGCACAGTGTCCCCAGGTATCTACCGCTTGCATTTTCGGGGTACCCTTGTTACGGGGGATGAGCCAACACCGATACGTACGATGAGCGGTAGCCTGCGGTTTATAGTAAAGCCCTCGGCGTTGCCCAGCTCCGTGGGTTTGGACGAGTGTGGAGCGTGGGAATGCTCTCGCTGCCCCCAGCCCCCGGCAACTGCTGCTCTGTCCGCGTCCCCACGGAGTCGCCTTTTCCAGAACGTCGCGTCCGTGGAATCCTGCAGCCTTGTCGCGCTGCCTCCGCCGCTGAGTCACGCGCATGCGAGGGCCCCCCCACCCCGTGTCCTGCCGTGGCTGCCGGCTCGTTTCTTCCCCGTGCTGCCGAATGACAGCGCCGGCCGGACCTCCGTTTGCTACCTGTCACCTGCTGAGGAGCGTCCGGGTGCTCCCCCGCTCGGGCGACCGTGAATGCGGTTCCTACAAACGTCTGCGTGTAGGGTCTTTGTGCACATGCGTGTTCAGTTCGGCTGGGTAAGTACGTAGGAAGACAACGGCTGGGTCGAGCGCGGTGTCACAGCGCCTTGCAGGGCTGCTGCGGGCGGCCCCGTGGGAAGCGCCGAGCCGTCCTCCACGGCTGCGAGGGGGCCCCGCCGCTCTGTGTCTGTGACCGCGGCGTCCACTTCGATCAAGTCTAACGTACCAGGATTTTCTTCCGCGTTTTTGGAGTCGTATTTAAAAATCATCCTCTGGGAGGAAGGGGGTCTAAGGGGACGAAATGGTGGTGAAAAAATACGGTAAAGATTGTATATTTAATAAAAATAAAGTAAAAGTCATCATCAAACCCACTTAGATTTTCTCCTGTTATCCTCTAAAAGGTTTATTGTTTTGCATTTTACAATGAGATGATTTTAAGGTATGACCTACTCGGTGTTAATTTTTGCACAAGATGTAATGCCTGTATCTATATTCATATAGGTATGTTCTTTGCATGTGGATGTCCACTGGTTCAGGCACCATTTGTTGAAAAACCTGTTCTCCCTCCACCAAGTTGCCTTTGCTCCTTTATCCAAGGTCAGTCGGTCACCCTGGTGCGGGCCCGTCCCCGGGCTCTCTGTTCTGCGCCATTGGTGGATTTGCCTATTTTTGCTAATACCACGCTCTCCGACTCCAGCAGTGTGCAGTCGGCCGCACAGCCAGAGCGCGCGCATCCGGGACGGTCAGGGCTCAGCTTCCAGCCTCCGGGGACAGGTCCTCGTTAGCTGCTGCGCTGCCCGCCGGTGGCGACCCAGCTTGCCGGCCCCGTCCGGGGGCTCGCTTCCTGGGCTCGCCCTGGAACCACACTCTGAGGTGGGGGTTCCGGTGACAGGTCCATTCCCAGCAGCGGCTGCAAGGACGGGGGGATGTTGGGGGCCATCGGGTGAGGCTGACGTGCTCCGCAGAGCTGCAGGTGCACCGGGGCTCCGGACCAGGGATGCCCCTCACAGGGGTCCAAGCGGCGGCAAAGGGGCCGGGCCACGAGACCCCTCGTCAGCCAGTCGCTCCACGTGGGCTTCCCCAAGAAGGAGCGTGGCCTTGAGTGAGGAGGCCCCTCTGGCCCAGGGCAGCTCCCTGGGAGGGGCGCAGCGGGGGCCCGGCCAGAGCCCCAGAGCCCCACCGCAGGGCCCTGCAACATCCCGTCCCCGCGGATAGGCCGAGGCCACCTCGCTGCTAGAAAACCTTTCCAGCTCATAACAAAATCGGGAGGCCTCTCTCTGTACCACGCAGAGGGCTGACAGCGGAGAATTTTAAATTAATCTGCATTTAAAAATATTGGGCCAGCACTCGGGATAGGAATTGGGGTTTCTTGTTCAAAGAGAGAACGGGGGGGGGGTATAAAAGAGTGGTGGGCGGGGCTCCCTGGCACTGCGCTGTCCCCAGAGCGCCGCACGCGAGAACACCGCGTCCCAGCCGTCCCGGTCAGGCCTGGTCATGCCGTCAGCAATCAGACCGTCGGGGACAGATTAGGGCCGCTTAGCCGGGCAAGGACAAATGCTGTGGGACACCCTGCCCATCGGCCAGTATTAATAGACGCAAGGATTAGAAACTAGTTGGTGGCTTACCTGATATTTTTAGAATTCCACTTAAAGGGGATAAGGATTCTAAAACCGGGCAAGTGGTCAACGCCCTGTAAGTCAGGAGCGCAGCCGAGTTGGCTTCGTGCTCCCTGTGAAGAAACTATTACAGCTCACGTGGGAGGGCTTAGCCCTCCCATCGCCAGAGAAGTGGACTTGGCGGGAGGCGCGCAGCCCGGCGTGCGAGGTGCACGCCCCCCCCGCCCCCCCCGCCGTGGCCTCGGAGGCTCTGGAAGCTGCTCCGTTCGGGACGGACAGTTAGAATGCCCTGCACAGCCTGCGTCTGAGGAACGGGGCCGTGCCCGGGGCATAGGGGCTTTCGGAAGGGCGGGGGTGGGAAGAGGTCAGAAGCAGCCCTGTCCCCGCGCCCCACCCGGAGCCCCGCCCAGGAGTGGCCGGGCAGGGTGGGTAACCTGGCCTGCTCGACCGGAGGCCTGGCAGCGAGCAGCAGCCCCTACACGTTGCTGCCAGGACTCTCCCTACCCTTCCCTGCAGCTGGAAAGAGCCCCGCGCAGGGCAACCAGCTTCGCAGAGTCCTTGGCACAGCCCTCGCCCACGGCTGGGTCCTTCGGAGGGGCAGCTGGTGAATGTCCCTGGGGCAGACAGAGCCGCTGTGGGCAGTGGAAGTGTCATCCAGGAGCGAGTGAAGATCCCCGGAAACTGGGGTGCAGTGGGAGGAGGCAGGACTGTGGTCCCAGGGGCCCCCAGGGAGCAGGGTTTTCCGGAGGTGGGATGCCAGGGCAGCCGGGCGAGCGGGAGGCGCTGGGACGCGCGAGTCCAGCGCTCTGGCTCCGTTAGGGGCTCTGGTCAGGGCCCGCGGCGCACCCAGGACTCCAGGCGAGCGCGGCCCCACGGCCCAGCCCTCAGGCGTGCAGAGCGACTGGGGAATGGCACCGCCGGGCGGCCCCGGTCGGAAACGGGAGGGCACTCTCCCGCTTCACGCTGCGCGTTCGTGCTGCCGCCCCAGCTGGGATGAGCCACCCGAGGTGCACAGCTGGAAGAGCTGCTGTTTGCAGATGACGTGACGATGGAAAATCCCAAAGAATCAACAGAAAAACCTCTGGAACTAACGAGCAATTAGAGTGAAGGAGCAGGGTGCAGGGTCAACAGGCACAAGCTAATTGCTCTCCTGCAAACCAGCCGTGAGTCATCAGAGTCCGAGCTGAAAACAGGGTGCCATGCACGAAGCGAGCCACACAGCTGAGCCTGCGACCCTGCCTCGGGCCGCTGCGTCCCCGGCGGCCTCTGCCTCGAAGCCTTTCCTCCCGGCTCTCCGCCCCGCACCCCTTCGCGATCTTCAGATCCGCCCTCGCAAAGCTAGAAGGGGGTGGTGGGGGGCGGGGGGGGCCTCGCACACATGGACATCAGTGTCGCTCAGTGTCGGCTCCGGGTGCCGCGGAAGCTGCCCGTTGCCCCCTCCCTGGGGTGTGCTCGCGCCCGGACGCCGGCCACGCCGCCCACAGGAGCCGGTGGCTGAATCTGTCCTCCGGGTGCTCGCTGAGGCTTCTGATCACAGAGGTGCCACGAGGGGGTGGCCACTGTCCTCGCAGGCCCCACCCTGTCGCTGAAGTGACTTCCCGGGAGCTAAAGGGCCCCTCTCGATCTGTTATCTCTGTCCCCTCTTGGGAGCCAGCCATTAGAGACGAGGACATGTCACCGGAGAAGGGGAACATGGCTGTGGGAGCCCAGGGGGGGGCTCAGGCTCGGAAAAGCCCCGTGGGGACCTTACGTCTGTGCGCCGGGCCCGTCCTCGGCACAGCGTGGGCTGCAGCCTTCTTTAAAAATGAACAAAAACATGAACAAAAACAGCAAACCGTGGGGAAGGGGAAGACTCTAACTCCCGGAGTCACCACATTATTAGATTCTAATGTCCAGTTTTCAACAAAAAATTCACAAAGCATGTAAAGTAATAGAAAGTATGGCCTTTTCTGAGGAAAAAAATCAACAGTAACTGCTCCTAAAAAAAAGACCTGATGAAACCTGTGCAGACAAAGACTTTGCAACCAGGGTCTTAAAGATGCTCAAAGAACTGAAGGAAGGTGTTGAGCAAGTCAAGAATATGCAGTATGAACAAAACGGAAACATCAATAAGTTGAAAGGGAACCTAAAACGTAACCCAACGGAAATGCTGGACTTGCACAGCCCCGCAGCTGAAAGGGAAAATTCATCAGAGGGACTCAAGCGGGTCCGACCGGGCAGAAGAAAGAATCAGCAAACAGGGAGGCAGGACCATGGCAATTATTGAGCCTGAGGAACAGAAAGTAAACAGATGGAAGAGAAGCAGGCGGAGCCTAAGGGCCAGGGACGGGCGGACAGACCGACAGACTCGCCGGGAGCCCGGCGGCGGGGGCGCGGGGGGCGGGGGAGGCGCACAGAGAGGGGTCTGACGAGGCTTCTCTCCCTCTCTTTCTCCTTCCCTTCCCCTCCCTCTAAATAGATAAATACATTTTCTAAAAAAAGAAATAGTGGCTGAAGACTTCTCAGATTTGAGGAAGCGCATGTATATAAACATCCAAGAAGCTCAGTGCACCCAGGTCACATGAACTCAAAGAGACTTGTGCCAAGACACACTATCATGCAACTTTTCTTTCTTTTTTAAAGATTTTATTTATTTATTTCCAGACAGAGGGGAAGGGAGAGAGAAAGAGAGGGAGAGAAACGTCCATGTGTGGCTGCCTCCCGGGCGCCCCCCACTGGGGACCCGGCCCGCAGCCCGGGCCTGCGCCCCGACTGGGCATCAAACCGGGGACCCCCGGGTTCGCGAGCCGGCGCTCAGTCCGCGGCGCCGCACCGGCCAGGGCCTCCTCCAACTTTTCAAAAGCCCAAGACGAAGAGCCGCGGAGGCAGCGCGAGCGAAGCGACTGGTCCCCTTCGAGGATCCTCCAGAAGGTGGAAAGCAGATTCCCCATCAGGGGCTTAGGAGACCGAAGGCGCTGGGCTGACATAGTGAAAGGAGTGAACGGGAAACGCCGCACTGCTCCCGAGCGCGACCACACAGAGGCAACACAAGTGCCCACGGACAGAGGAACGGACACACGCGACGTGGGCCGCGCGCTCGTGGAAGGGGGCTGGGGGCGGGAGGGGGTCGGCCCAGGGGACAGGGCCCCCGGAGGAGGACGGGGGAGGGGCCGCCGGCCGTCAGGAATGCAGCCCCACCCCGGACCGCCCGCTGGAAAAGGGCAGGGTGGGAAGTTTTGCCTCACGTGCACTTCACCGCAAGTGTAAACACCTGTCTTCCCAGGGAGGCCGACCCGCCTGGCCCCCCCACCCCCGCCCGCGTGGCCCCACCTCACGGGGCCCCTGCACCCTGCCCGCTCGCTCCAGCCCCTCTCGCTGGCCCCGCGCCCTCGCGTTCACCTGCCGCCTGGCGCTGGGCGTGGGTCTCACGGGAACGTGGGGCAAGGGTCGTCGTGGTTTTGCCCGGGGCGACCCCCAGCCCGTTCACCCCGCGGGCGCACGGGCCCGCTCAGGAAGGACTTGTTTGTGGCAGTGGCTTTGTGGAGCTACGCCACGCACCGTGCAACCTGCCCACGCAGAGAGCAAATGCAGCGGCGCTATGTTCACGAGGCCGCGCAGCCGTCGCCGCTGTCCAGCCCCAGGACCGCGTCGTGCTCTCGGGAGGCGGCCCCCAGCCCAGCAGCAGCGGCCGCCCTTCCCGCCCTCCTCCGCCCCACCCCCGCCCGGGCGCCCTCGCGACCGCTTTGTGTCTCTGGCTTCCTATCGGTGGGATCACACCGGCGGCAGCCTTTTGCCACTGGCTTCTTTCCCTCGGCAGGGACGCTTCAGGGTCACCCACGGGCACCTCTCCTTTAAACCCCTTTCCCACCTTAGCCCTGGGGTCCGCGCAGCGGGCCTGGAAGTCCGCGCGGCCCGGTTCGCTCCTGCCGCCAAGTGGCGGAGGCGGGCATGACACCCGCTCCCACCCTGCGCGGTGCCGCCGGCGCGGCCTCTTTCTCCCGCCCGACCCCCCCCCCCGCCCCGCCCCGGCCCCGGGGCTCGGCGCGCCTGCCTTCACCGAGGATGTCCCCACGCCCGGAGCCCGCCTCTTTAGGGACCTGGCGAGAGGCTGGTCCTCAGGATTGTCCGTGGGCGTTTAAAACCGCCCTGTCCGGTCCGGGTCACCGCCGGCCCGCCGCGTCGGAATCCCAGGCCTTGGGCTTTAACAACCCGGGCGGCTGAGAGCCCCCGCGCGGGCTGTGAGCGCCTGGCCTGGGGTCGCTGTCTTCGCGGCCCCTGCCCCTCACTCAGCGCGCACGCGTGTCGGCGGATGAATGAAGCGACGGCGGCTCCTGGGCCCCGGGGAGGCCAGCCCGCAGGTGCCCACGCGGGGCCCGCTCAGCCCCGCTTCCCCTGGATCTGCTGCGGCGCATCCTGCTCATCCCAGGCTCTCTGGTTGCACCTGCCACGGCTTTCCGTGTGACAGGAAGGAGCGTGGTGGCCCAGCGTGCTGCGTGGGGACACCTGGAAGCCCGCCTTGGAGAGGTGGCTCCTGAGGGAGGCCTCGCCCCCTCTTTCCGAAAGCTCTGTTTGTGGGAAGCTTTTCCAGCTGCCTTGATTTTGGCCCCCGGAACCGCCGCTCTTGCCCAGGGTGCCCCCCGAGAGGGCTGAGCACCGCCTGCCCCGCAGGCGTCGCCCCTGGGCACTCACGCCACCTCCCGGCCCCTGAGTCCACTGCGCCCCGGCCAGGCCGTGAGCTGTGGATCGAGTCTCCTGGGCGGGCCCCAGGGGCTGTTCCTGGCCGTGTGCCTCTCTCCTGCCTGCGTCTCCCCACGGCCGCGGAACGCTGCCCGCGCCTTTCTCTGTGGGGACCTTCACCCAGGTGACGCTGTCCTGGCCTTGCGGCCGGCCGGGACGCGCACCACGCTGGCCACGGGGCACTTGCTGAGGGCGGAGCCTCG
Organism: Pteronotus mesoamericanus; assembly: GCF_021234165.1. Lineage (NCBI taxonomy): Eukaryota > Metazoa > Chordata > Mammalia > Chiroptera > Mormoopidae > Pteronotus > Pteronotus mesoamericanus. The sequence continues at coordinate 4,391,828 of NW_026554998.1, read as the reverse complement.
GAGCCGTGACCTCCCACCTGCCCGCAGCCAGCAGCCGCCCCTCCCCGGAGCTCCGGGGACCATCCCGTTCCTCCTGGAGGCGATGCCCTCAGGTGTCTGGGGCCTGCAGGGGAAGAGCGGGCCACGGGGCCCCCTCCCCTGGCAGGGTGCGGTTTCTTTCTTGTGAATCAGCCTCCCAGAAGCAAGGCACCCAAATTTCCAAGAAAGCTGAAAAGCCATTTTTCTTGCAAACCTTTTATGAATGCAATTTAATACAAGGATAAACTAGTAAACTAAAGACCATATATTATGGTGATAGCACAGTAAACACAAACCAACAGAAGAGACAAACGAACAGTATTTTAACCAGGGGAACGGAAAATAAAATAGAAGAAAGATACAAGTTACATTCGGTGTGTAAATAACTTTAAAGAGAAATAATAAAGATGACTTCCATGACTTTTAATATATGTGGGGGGAGATTATTTAATTGCAGTAAAATAAGAGGTGATAACTTTAGCTGAAGTTCTGCATGATCAGGACTAAGTTAGCCTCTTAAGAAAGACAGGTAGCCTTGACCGTGTGGCTCGGTGGCTTGGGCGTCGCCCCGCAAAGCGCAAGGTCCCTGGGTCGATTCCCGGTCAGGGCACACACGGGAGGCCACCGACGGATGTTTCTTACTTCAAGGTTTCTCTCGCTCTCTTTCTCCCTCCCTTCCCCTCTCTCTAAAAGTAAATAAATAAATAAGAAAAAAGACACAACAAACAAGTTCCATTTTATAGGATTTTAAGATTCTGGAGAGACACAAAATTTTTCTTTTCATTCACGTGCCATAGATTTCAAGTGGGCAAATCTCCCGTCCCTGAAAAGTCGCAGGTGACCTTTAACATTCACAAAATTTTAAAATCTTAGCAAACAAAATACTATTTAGCAATAAAAAATAACAAGCTATTAATACATGTGACAACTTGGATGAATCTGCAGAGAGTGATATACTAAGTGGGGAGGGAAAGGCCTGTCTCCAAGGCTTGCTCAGTGTGTGGTTCCGGTCCCACGACCCCCTTGAAGTGCAGGCTCGAGGGGCTGCGGGTGAGGAGCGGGGGGAGCGGGTGCGCAGAGGGGCCTCGAGCCAGGGTCTGCTTGTCCTGACACACGTGCCAAATCCAGACTGCGACGCACGCTCACACGCTTGGAAACAAGCAGACGCGGCCCCAGGAGACGGCAGGCTCGTCCCTGTCCCTGTACCCGCATCCCAGCTCCGATTCTGCCCTTAAAGTGGCGAGACCCTCCCCGGGGCACCAAGAAAATGGTACACGGAGTCTCTAGGTGTCACTTCTTAGACTTGAACATGTGTGCAATGGTCTCACGATACAAGGTTTAATTTAAAAAAACCACAACAGGAAGAGAGGTCTCCCCCGGCCTGCGGGCCCCCGCGCTGACGGGCCACCCCAGGCGAGAAGAGAGGCTGACCGCGCGCCCTTAGGGCCCGCGCCCGGAGCCCCCACGGGGAAGCCCGCACGCCCCGGCCGCGCTCCGTGTGCACGCAGACTCCCGGCGCCACCCGACGGCTGACGGCAGACCCAGGTGCCCCCGCCCCCTGGGCTGTGGGCGACCCTGCCGGCCCCAGGCCGTGCCACTGCCCTCTGCTGCTGAGGCTTCCGTCCCCTCAAACGCTGAGCTTCGCACGTGAGCATTAACAAGGGGAGGGGCCGGTTGGGGGTCCGGGCGTGTGCGCGCTGGTGGAGGGGGCTGAGGGCAGCGGGAGCCTCCGCGAAGCTCGCGCTGTGTCACCGTGGAGCTCCCGGGGGCGGGGGGTCCTCCGCCTCTCCCGCAAGACCGAGACGTGGCTCCACAGGGCACAGTGTGTCGGTCTCGTTCGGTGCCCTCTGTGTCCCCGGCCGTTTGGAAAGGACTGATTGTCCCAGCCGCTCGCCGTGCCTTGAGGAGGGGTCTGCTCAGCCCCAGGCAAACCGGGGAAGGCGGCCTCCCGTGCCCGGCCCCCCGCAGGCTGGAGCGGGGTTGCTCGGCGCCCCCCACCCCCGCTGCCTGGACCGAGCGCTGACATTGGGATCCCTGCTGCCCCTCCCGGCTGCCGCCTCCCCATCGGGCTCAGGACGCCCCGCCAACGCCCACGGATGCGGGACCCCTCCCTGCAACCGCCCAGTTCCACCCACCGACCTGTTGCTGCTCTCCCCCCGCCACCCCCCGACACCGTCGGGCACCGTCCTGCCCCCAAGCCTCCTCACTGCGCTTCCTGCGTCTCCTCTAACCCCTGCAAAGTCCCTCCATGGCAGCCGCCCCAGCCGGGAGTAAGAGCGCGTCACCAGCAGCTTTACGCCGGCCAGGGCCTAATGTCACGCGTGTGAAACACGGGAGTCGAGGCAGGGAGCTGCTCACGCAGCCGGGAGGCCGTCTGGGGGCGGCCCACCGAAGCGCCCCAGCAGGGACCCACTGTCCCCTCTGCGGCGGGAAGGACGGGTGGTGGACGGACGCATGGGTGGTGGACGGACGAACCCGCTTTCCCGCGGCGCATCCCGTCCCGCGGCCCGTGTGCATTCGGCCGGGCTGGCAGTGGCACCGGGGCCGCGCGTGCTTGCCCGGGGCGGCGCGCAGGGACCGCGCGGCCTCGATGGCGGGGCACCGCCTCCTGTGTCACACGCGCTCGAATAGGGCCCTGACCCTGCCACCGCCCGGCTGTACGAGCCTGGTCTGCTCGGGGTCCTCATCGGTGAAGGGGGAATGGTAGCCACGAGGGCATGCGCCACGGGCTGGGGCGAGGGCTCCCCGAGCTGCCCGTGCCCCGTCTCAGGGTCACCTGTGGGTCTGGAAGAGCCAGCCGGACGCTGGGCAGAGAGTCCGCGTGTGCCTGGGACGGGCTGTCTCCGAGGGGCACAGCTGCGGGCTGGGCAACGCTGGCTGAACCGCGGCGCCCGGGAGTGTTCTCTCCTCCGCGCGCTCCCGGCCCCTGCCTTTGCAGGGCGACGTGTGTGCGTGCGGGGCGGGTGCCAGGGGGTGGCGCTGTTCGCCAGCCATTGGCCTCGGCCTCCGCGCCCGGCCTGCCTGCCGGCCCTCGCCGTGCGCTGGACAGCACAGGTTTTTAAATGTAAAAACCAACCTGTTATGGGTGACCGCATAATTCAGAATTTCTTCCAGGACAGGCTTGGATGGCGGGAGAGAGTGCAGAAGTCCTGTCCTGTCAGTCAGTTTCGTTGACCTGTATTTTCGAAATGCACAGGCCGACTGACCAGAGCAGGTGGGGTTCCAGGGCCTGTGCTCAGGCAGGTCAGGCTCCCGGGGAAGCGCAGCCGCAGCCGCTCTGTCCGGAGGCCCCGGGGCGCACGCCTCTCCCCCCGCTGCGCCGGCAGCCCCTCCCCTGAGGCCTCACTTGGGCCTCACAGACCCGGGTCAGGGCGTGCGGCTCAGAGTTCAGAGTTCAGAGTTCGTGGCGTGGGGTACTCAGCCTAGATCAGAGTTTTACTTTACATGAATTTTGGGGAAGAAACCTGAGATTTCCGAGTCATTAAACATTCAGTCACTACCTAGACTCCCGGGCCTCAGGAGAACCGCCTGCCAGGCCGACCGGTCGGTGAGGGAGCCCAGCAAGGCGTCTGGCCCAGGGAGGGGCGGGGCCCACGTCGCACCTGGGCTGCGGGCCCAGCACCTGCCAGGTGGGTGTGCCCCGACCGAGCAGAAGGCCCCGTCTGCCGCATCGCACACACCTTCCCCGAGCTCAGAGCTGGGTCCGGGGCCAGCCTCGCGCCTCGTGACTGTGCTGCGCGGGCTCCCAGGGGATTTGGACAGTGCTTGACCTTTCCTGGCCCCCCTTTCCCCGAGGCCGCCCATCCTGGGCTGCGGGTGGGGGCGCAGGCGGCGGCGGCGCGGCGGCGGAAGCCTGCCGGACACCGTGGGAGGCAGCCCTCGCCTCTGCGCCCCCTGCGTGCGAGGGACTGAACCCTTCCCACCCCGGGCCCCCCTTGCCTCCTCCTGTGCCCCGCCCCACCCCGCGGCCAGGCTCTGCCCAGGGCGGCTTCCTGGGCAGCCTCTCAGTTTTCAGCCAGAGCGCCCGGGTTCAATTTTCTTCACATTTGTACTGTTTGTTATTTTCCTTTTATTTACGTGACCATCTTTACCTTCTGTCCCTCCCCTACGAACAGCAGCTCCGTGGGATAAGGCACTTGGTCCTAGTCCTGTAGCCAAAGGGGAGCTGTTAAACTCACGCTTACGTGGGCCATTCTCAACTCAGTCAATGAAAACTCACAGAGACAAGAGCGGGCGCCGGTCCCGGGGGAGCGACGGAGGTGGGAGCTCGGGGGCCCCCAGAGCACCGGATTCCCCCCAGGCCCCGCCCTGCGGCCGATTCCGGTGGAGTCAGAAGCCCCAAACGTCCCTATAAAGGCCTCACCGGCAAAGCAGGACCACCGGGCACCTTTGGGTGGGGCGCCAGGCCAACACGGTGGTGCCGGGCAGCGTGGCGGCGCTGCCGGGCCGGCCGGCTTGCTGTTTCCGAGGCTCCGCCGTTGCCCCACGCCACGCGGCCCCGCCCGTTGTTGGAGGAGGGGGCAGGTTTCCTGTGTTAGGAACCTGCTTGGGTAATGCAACCTTCGACCCAAGTTCGAGCCCCAGAGAGGGTATTAAATGAGCCCAGCAGTCCTGGCCGCGTGGGGGGATCGTGGGTGCCCGTGCGTGCGTACGGGGAACAGCGGCTTCTTGGGCCCCACACGGGACACCTGCCAAGGCGGAACTGCGGAGACGCCAGTGAGATGCCAGTGACGTGTTCAGTTTTTACAAAGAAAGGTGCCGTGTTTAAAGCGAAGTTTGGGTCAAGGGGCTTATTTTCTTCCCAATTTCACACCTACCAAACTGCTTTGAAGATCTCGTTGCTCCCGGCCAGCTGAATTCTAACACCTTGTTGTCAGGCCAGCAGCCCCGGCGCCAGCCTGGCCGGAGGCACGGTGCCGGCAGAGCCGTCAACCGCGGTTCTGGCTGCGGTTTGGCCCCGGGCCCCAGAAGGCTGGGCGCCGGTCGCCTCTCGCTGGCGGCTTTCCCACTCGCTGCAGAGCTCCCGTAAAAAGGTGTGGTCCTCCCTCCTGTTGTTTGGGGCTGTTGTTTAATCAGTGCTCCCAATACATATGGCGCGTGGAAGCAATTACGGTACCGGTGCAGAGGGGCTCGTCCCACAGGGACCCCCGCCTGCCAGCCTCCCGTCCCAGGGAGGCCCCGCTCCGCTGGCCGGTGACAGGAGGCACACATGGCGCGGGCACGGAGAGAACGCCCTCTTCAGTGCCGCTCCGGGGCCTTGGTTTTAAGATCAGTTTCTGATGTCAGCCCACAAGAGCCAGGAGCCGTTCTGTGCAAAGATGAGGCAGAAACTGCTACTGGCAGAAACCAGGCGCAGCTCTGCGGCCTCGCCGCGCAGGGGGACACGGGCGCCTCCCGTGCGGGAGCCCCCAGCCAGCGCCCTGTGCACCCGGGAGGCGGGGCTCGCGGCGCCAAGCCCGGCAGGACCCACACGGCGGCTGCTCCTCCTCGCTGTTGGTCACTGGCCGAGTTGCCCCCCTGGAGGCGGCCGCGCACGCGACGCGGGGCTTCCACGCACTCTCCCGGCAACGGGGACTGGCCCCTACGCCCCATCAAGCCTGCGGGCCTCACACCTCACAGCCGCGCGCAGGGGTGGCGTGTGAGCGCGCTCCAAGTCACGTGCGGCTGTCCTGGCCGCGCGGCCACCACGGCCGGCACTGTGCAGCAGCGTTGGAGTGGAGGCCTCTCCTGCCCACGTTCTTAGGGCGACGCAAAAAGGCCAGAGCTGCTGCGGGGGACGGGGCGGGGGGCAGCGGGACGGGAGCGCCCACACCGCGCGTCTGCAGGCCGCGCAGCCTCCGCTCCGGGAGCGCCGCTTCTGTGGCACTGACGCGTGGGCGTGTGAATCCTGCGTGTTTGTGCGGAAAGCGCGGATATCTCTGACCCGCCCAGCGGCAGCGCCCGCTCTGCACGTGCGGTGGGCAGCCTGCAGTCCCCAGGTGCCGCGCATGTGGCAGCGGCCACAGAAGGCCGGTCACTGGAGCAACTGCGCGTGTGGCCGCAATGCCACCGCGCTCTCCTCCGGCCGCGCAGAGCAGGCCGAGCGGCAGGTAAAGCCCGGCAGCGGCCGAGGCCGACTGCGAGCCTGCGAGCGCGCTCTCCCTGCAGCCTGGGCATCCATGCGAAGAAAACGGCGCCAGGCGGGCAGGGGCCGGGGCGGGGCTGTGCCGGCCGCGAGGGGGACCCCCCGCCTCGGCTCCAGGGACGCCGGACACGCGGCTGCAAGAGGCTCGGGTGCGCTTCCACCCCAAGGCGGCCTGGGGCTTCGCCGGAGCTGTGCGTGCATGTGTGTGTGTGCGTGTGTGCCCATGAGTGTGCGTGTGTGCCCGTGGGTGAGTGTGTGAGTGTGTGAGTGCGTGCGCGTGAGGTGTATGAGTGTGTGTGTGCCGGACAGGTCAGGGTGTCAGGAGGCAGTGCGCCCCTCGAGCTCCGACGCCCGGGACGGGAGGCGCCGGCCCTGCAGGCCACGAGCAGGTTTTTCTGGGCTGCGTGGTGAGCGCGGCACTTGTTTTGGGAGGTCCAGGCAGCAGGGTCCTCGGCGTCCCTGGGTGTTGGGGGCTCGGCGGGGCCGGTGTGCGCGGGCCGAGCCCGTCCGCGGCCTCAGTGCGGGGCAGCAGACGCCCGCGCTGTGCGTTTGGTCTCCAGGGAGGGGCAGGCACGCCACGCGGCAGCCTCCCCGTAGAGGCTGCCCACGGGCCGGCACAATTGGAACAGGTGTTCGAAAGAGAACGGGGGTGCCCGCAGCCACAGTGGGCCTAGGAGTCAGGGTCGCATAGAAAAACCCCAAGCCCTCGAGCACAGGCCTTCCCAGCGCTCCCTGCAGCGAGCAGGCCTGGTGCCGAGCCCCAGCTGCGCATCCCCTCGCGGCCACCGCCCCTCCCGCGGGCCACTGGCGCCGTCCCCTCTCTGCCCCAGGGGACTGCCCGCGGCCTGCCGAAAGCGACGCTGCGGAGCACCGCTGAGAGGGACGCTTGCCCCTTGGGGGTCCTTCTCATTCTTGGCGCACGGGCTCGGCTCTGAAGTCGGAGCGCAATCCCAGCCGACCCTCCGCCTCCCTGGAGGAGGAGGACACGCGGCTGCTCCCCCGCAGTGGCCACCGCCTGGCCCACCTCCCTGTCACCAGCATCTCGCTCCCTTCTTGGCTTTGGCCCCCAACCCAGGGCCAACCCCACGGGGGCCCTGCCGTGGGTGAACGCGGCAGGGCTGGCGCTCGCTGCGGCTCGAGCTGGTTTTCTTTTTTCTTTTTTCCCCTTCCTTCCTTCCTTCCCTCCTTCCTTCCTTCCTTGGAAGGGAGGGAGCGAGAGGGAGAGAAACACTCATGCGTGGCTGCCTCTCACGCGTCCCCAACTCGGGGCCTGGCCTGCAACCCAGGCCTGTGCCCGGACTGGCCATCAAACCAGCGACCTTTCAGTTCGGTGCCCTGTCCACTGAGCCACACCAGCCAGGGCGCGTTTGCCTTCTTTTTAATTGCACGTCCCTTCACGTCCCGGTCTCCTTGGTGAACCTCTGCGACGGCCGGGCCGCAGCCGATGCTGCTGGGGCCCGTCTCTGTCTCCCGTCGCCCGAGGCCGCTCTGACGGACAGGCGCTCCTCCCTCCGGGCATCTTCCCATCGTGTCTCTGACCCGGCCTTGCCGCCGAGAGGTCGGCCGTCTCCGTCGCGTGTCTATAGGTCGCTGGGCTCTTCTCGCCACTGCGCGCGAGGCGGCTCCTTAGTTGCCGGTGATCTGTGGTTTTCGCCACAGTGTGTCAGGCGCGGGCTTCTCCCTGCGTAGCCTGCTCACGCTTACGCTGCCCACTGGGCCCTGGGCCCGGACGCCTGCCCGGCGGGCGCCGGCCACCCACAGCCTCCACGACGCCCCTCTTTTCCCATTACCCTGTCGTCCGCCCCCCCACCCCCCGCCTCACCTTGGTTCCACGCCCAGGAATCACTGCAACCTTCTCTCTCCTCCGTGTTCTCTCTGTCTTTACTGCTCCCAAATCCCAGCGCCCGAGGCAACAGCTTCCTGTTTGTGGGCTGCACCTGATGCCTGCTGGCTGGGTTTTGTCTTGAGAAACATCAGGGAGACACCCCCAAAATCCCCCACACGGCGTTTCCCTCGAGGCCCTCGCAGAAGCAAATGGCCCCGTCCGCAGGCCGCTCGGCGGGCCCCCTGCCGGCCGCGGGCCTGCTCCCCCAGACCCGCCCTGTTGGCTTGCGGTCGCGGCCTGGGAGCCGGTGCCTGTTTGGGTAACTGCATTCACGCTGCCAACTCTGACAGACAAATCACCGCCCTGGGCTCCCCGCGGTCAGCAGCCCCGCCGGCCCGCCCCACGCAGGGGCCACCCCCGCGGCCCGGCCTGCTGTCTGTCGTCAGCGACCCGCTGCTGGGCCTCAGGGCGGCGGCGCGTCCAGGAAGGGGCCGCACACGCTGTGTGAGTACAGCCTGTCCGGGCGCAGCGAGTCCACGTGGACGGCCGGGCGAGGCAGCGCCACCCGGGAGAGGTGGAAGGGGAGCCGAGTGGCCGCCAAGGCATTTTCCAGCCGCGGCTCGCCAGCGGCGCCCCCCTGCCGCGTCCTGGCCTGTGGGCCGGGGGCTCATCCCCGACACGGGGGTGCTCCGGGGCCGGCAGAGAGCTCCCTGCGCCGCCGAGCACTGGGTTCAGACACCTCTCACTTCCAGATGCTCCCATCAGCCAGTGGCCTCGCTGTCAAAGGACGGGAGACGCCGCCTCCGGCTCCCAGCTCTCTTTCCTGGACATTCCCGGGTGCCCGGCGGTCCGGCTGAGCGGCGAGGGCTGAGCGCCCGGTCTCAGCGTTCGCACAGGACTGTGGGCACCACCTTGTTCCTCGGGCAACACCGAGGCTGGGGAGGTCAGACTAAGGGGAGCGAGGGGACCCCCGGCCGCGAGCCGGCTGCCCGGTCGCACTCCGAACAGCTGGACGCCAGATGTGCCGCGTGAGGGAGGCCCACGGCTGACCCAGCGCTGCACTTCCCCAGGCGGCTGCTCAGCTCGGCTGCGGACGGGGCTGCACGGCTGCACTGGGGGCAAGACAGGCGGCGGGACCCAGCCTCCTTTCAGCCACCCCCGCCCCCGCCCCCGCCCCGGACCCGCGGCACCGCCCTGCCCAACAGCCGGGAGCCGCTCCGCAGACGCGCAGCCAGGCCCAGGCCAGGGCACGGACGCGGCGGCTCCACGCCTGGCTGCCTTGGGGAACACCCCCAGAGGAAGACTAAGCGGGGCACGCTCAGGTGACGGCCTGAGACCGTCGTGCCACCAGCGTGTGGAAGTAAAGCCAGAAGCCCAAGGCGGCGGCCACGTTCGGGAAAAGCCAGCGGCGTGGTGGCAGCACTCTCGGTGGGGGTCCCGGCCGACCGGGGGGCGCAGGGCGAGAAGGGCCTCAGGCCGCTGCTTCAGACCGACCTGCGGGCCCCCTCCCGGGAGGCCGCCTCCCGCCCGCTGGGGCTGTGCTTGGCAGGGGTTTTCTCCCAGTCGGAGCATCAGAAGATTTTTAACATATTTCAGTTCAGAATGGAAGGAGGTTAGAAGAGAGCGCGGTGTGGCTGATGGCGATGCCCACGCTCTGCCAGGAGACGCCCTGCCCCGCCGCCCCGCCGCCCCGCCCTCGGCGAGCAGTTCCAGCCGGGACAGGCGCCGGCCGCCACCCCCGCCCTGCCTGTCCCCGGCGCCGCCCCTCGCCGAGATGAGCGGGAGGAAAGGGACGAGTAAAAGCTAAAAAACGAGAAGCGTGGAGAATAGTGTGATGGCTACTTGAAAAGTTAGACGTAGAATCCCATGAAAGACTTGAAAAGGGTCCAAGCACACGGCTGTGCACACGTGTTCACAGCAGCTCCGCTCACAGTGGTCGGAGGAGGTCGGCGTCCGCCGGCCGCGGGGCCGAGGGGGGCGTGCGCCTGGCCACGGCGGGGGGCGGGGGGGGGTGCACTGCCGCGGCATCTGGATGCAGGAGGCACGTGGCTTGTGCACCAAGTGTCCAGAGACAGGGCGGGCCCTGGGGGTGACGCCCGTTCCCACGGCGGCTTTCACGGCCTGGGAGCTTCCCCCCAGGGGAAACCTCAGAGAACTGTGCGCTCCTCAAAAAACAAACAAGCAGGCAACTAAGCAACAAAACCCTGAAAGAGTCAAACCCGTGTGTGTCTCCGGCTGAGAACCGACGTGCCCGGGACCCGCCTGCGCCCGGTGAAGGGGCTCCCCCGCCTGCCGCGTCCCCGCCCCGCCCGGGTGGGTGCCCTCGGCGTGGCTGTCCCCGGCCTGGTGGGCCCGGGGCACCCGCTGCTGAACTGCTCTTTTCCTGGTGTGGCCTGTTTCACACGTGAACCAATTTGGGATCAGCTCTAATATTTTTTGCTTTAGAAAAGTAGTAAAAATTAATTAATCTACAACGGCACTGATAGCAAAAGTTAATAGAAATTTTAATAAAAATACAACCTCAATAAGCTTCCCTATTGTTCTAATAAATGAAATAGTAGTTTAGAATTGTAGATAAAAAAATTAATAAGGCAGCCGAGGCTGGGGACAGGCCGCTCCGCCTCTGCAGCCAGCGCAGCGAGGGGCGACCTCGGAGAGCCGCTCTCGTATCACGCGTCGCCCGGGGGTCTCCTGCGCGGCTAATTAATACTCCTGATTTGGTGGCTTATTTTTAATTATTCAGATATTTTTATGCACTGCAAGAACGTTCGCAGACCACCAAAGCGAGCGTCAGAAGTGCAGGGAGGTTTTCCCAGAGGCAACAGGTGGGGACGGCGTTTCAGGAAGACGGGGCGGACTCCCCGCACCCCAGCTGTCGGCGGGCGGCTCGCGGGCCCGGACCGGACGCTGCTTGTCTGATCAGCGTCTTCCACACCGACAGCCGAGTGCGGGGGAGCCCTGACCCTGGGCAAGGCAAAGCCCGCCTCCTCCCCGGGGGCCGCCCCCCATGTCCCCTCCCAGGGCCCCTCCGGCCTTCCCGACAGCTGCTCCTCAAGATGAGGAAGGAAATTCCCGGTGCACCCTGACTGGTGCAGCCCTGGGGGCTGGGCGTCGTCCCACGAAGCGAAGGCCGGGGCGACCGGGTCAGGGCGCAGGCCTGGGTGCGGGTTCAGTCCCCGGTCGGGGCACATGCAAGAGGCAACCGGTCGGTGCTTCTCTCTCCCATTGGTGTTTCTCTCCTTCTCTTTCTCGCTCCCTTCCCCTCTCTCTAAAAGTAAAAAAAATACAATTTTAAAAAAATAAAAGAGACTCGGGTGTGATGGGTGAGGCAGCAACAGGCACCCCCTGGGACGCAGCCCCGCGGCTGCGCGGCGCAAAGGGTTACCCGCGCCTCCTGCCCGCCCCGCTCCGGGCGGAAATCCGCGGAAGAGTTTTCAAAAGGCAAGGGAAGCATGGAGACCAAAGTGGACCCGAGAAAAACATCTGAATGGTTTTCAGTTGAGCAGCTTTCGCTCAAGGCCAGAACTAGAACGGAGCCCCGGCCGGCTGTCTGGGGACCGCGGGGGAGGCGGACAGAGACGTGCACAGGGCCGGGCGCCCGGAGGGGCTCAAGCAGTCCCCTGGGAGCCTCCGGAGGGGGCCCCCCCCCCGCCGTGAAGCACAGCACGGGCAGCGGCGGCGAGGCCCCCACGGGCGAGGGCGGGCGACGCCGGCTTCTTGGGAGCGCTGGGCGGGAGGCCGGCAGTTCACGGGGGGCCCGCGGGCCCACACGCTCTGACCCGGGCGCCGGAGCGGGAGCTCCAGTGCTGGTCGGCGCCACGTGTCCTTGAATCCGGCCACGCAGGCCCCCTTCCAGGGCCGTTCCTGACGCCTGCACCTGTGGCTCCGCGGCCCCTCGCGGCTGTGAGCCTGTCCTCAGCAGAGCCCCTGCCCACGGCCCCCTCGGGGCGGCAGAGCCTGTCCGAGGTCGGAGGTCGGGGTCCCCATTCCCGCCGTATCCTCTGGCTCGAAGCCAGTCCCTCGCCCACCAGAGAGCCCTGCTCCCCCAGGAGGGCGCTCTCAGGGAGCCTGGGGACAACTGGTGGTGAGGACCGGGTGCGGGCAGGGGGGCGGCAGCTGCCCGGCCTGCAGCCCCGGGCTGTCAACAAGCCCGCCCCCACCCTCCGCCCTCCTTCCCGCCTCCCGTGTGGCTGTGCTGATGAAAGCCCAGGAAGGCCCTTCAGTCAAGGGCAGCCGGCCTGGGGACGCAGGGGCCCTGACGCCTGAGGACACTCGGGACCCACCCGCACCCTGGCCCGTGTGGCTGGCTCTGCACCCACGGTCCCTGCACCTTGCCTCGTCCCACTTCCCCAGGGTCCCAAGAATCAAACAGGTCAGGACGGAGGGACGGGGCCCTGCCCGCCTGCCTCTGGAGGCGCCTGCCTGGAGCGCGGGACACCCTCACTGGCGTGCTGGGCCGTGGGGCGTCCTTGCAGAGCCCGGGGAGGGTTCTGACCGCACCTGAAAGCAGGTGGGGGAGGGCGCGGGGCTGGCCGCAGGCCGGGGGCGGGCCCAGCCGGCGGGCACTGTGGGACGGGGTCTCCGGGGCACCCGCCCCTCGCCCACTGCTCTGTGCGTCTCTGCGGACGCACAGACAGATGGACGGATGGATGGGAGCCCTCCTTCTCACGGGGGCAACAGCGAGCCCCAGTGGGGGCGGGATCGCCCCTGGCGTGGGGCGCCGAACGGGGAGCCTGGGGTGACAGACGCGCAGCCGTGCACAGCTGCCGCCCCCCAGCTGCCGCCCCCCAGCTGCCGCCCCCAATGACGTTGCTGAGGGCCAGCTCGCGCTAGTGACACACCCCGGGGGCCCCTTCTCGTTGTGCGCCTGCTGCCCCCCTCCCCACCCCGCCGCAGGCGGCACCGCAACTTGCAGCCACTGTGCTTGTCCCCGCAGCTAGTTCGGACTCTCGAGTGTGCGCGTCTTCCTCCTGGGCTTGGAGTGGAGCTGACTCAAGGGCAGTCGAGGCGGCAGGACCAGCGCGATGGCGGCAGCAGCCACGACCTTCGTTCCAGAGCCTCAGAGCACGGGAGCCCCGCCCCCGCCCCACCCCCACCCGGACTCCCAGGCGGGAAAGAGCAGGGAGCCAGGCTTCCCGGGGCCCGCTCTCACCCCTGCCTCAGTTTCTCTGTGTAAAAGCAGCTGGACAGGCTCCGCTGAGAATTAAGTAACAAAGGTCCGCAAGTGCTGGCTGGGCGGGCGCTCTGTGCGAAGTGGTATTAAACCGTCACAGCCCTCGGCGCGGAGCCGTCCTGCCGCGGCTCCGAGGCAGGAAATGTCGTCCTGTGTCTTTTCACAATGGCTGTGCTTAACAAGAGCTGATCTTGGCAACTGGGTTTCCTTTCTCTCTGCCTTTTAATTTTAGACTCAGGGGTTATTAGCAGATAACTGCTCATTTCTGCTGTAAATCAAGAAAATACTCATTAGAAACCCTTGGCTGGGATTGCTAGGAGTTCGGCTTGGGAAGGACGGAGAATGGCAAGACTGTGCATTAAAAATAGGCTAAAGCTAAACACAATATTTTGTTCGGGGAAAACGAAATGGCATTTTTCAAAGCCGAGCAATGCATGACAATCCAAATCATATATGGCAAGGCCTACCTCTAAACTCTTAAACATCAAACAGACAGTCCTGGCTCAGTGGACCGAGCGCCGGCCTGCAAACCAAAGGGTCGCCGGTTCGATTCCCAGTGAGGTCACAGGCCTGGGTTGGGGCCAGGCCCCCAGTAGGGGGCGCGCGAGAGGCAACCACGCACCAATGTTTCCCTCTCTTTCTCCTTCCCCCGTCTAAAAATAAATTAATTAATTTAAGAAAATAAGTAAAAATCAAACAAACAAAAAGAAAGTGCTGACGAAGAAAAGACGTCCTGGGCTCAGAACAAGCGGCCACAGCGCTCCTAGGCCCGGCCCCGCCCCGGCCCCAGGTGACCCCTTCTCCCAGACGCACGCACGCACGCACGCACGCACGCACGCTGACGTTGACCCTAGAGCCTGGGTTCTGGCCTCCCTCCCACTGCCCTCTCCTGTGCGTGCGTTCCGGGCCCGGGGGAACTCGGTTTTCCCCCATCGTCCCCGTGTAACCCACAGAGACGGAAGCGGATGGGCGGTCGCCAGGGGCCGAGGGCGCGGGGCCCAAGGATGGGGGGCGACTGCTCAGGGGCGGGCCCCTTTGGGAGGTGGAGGATGTTCTGGAATTAGACGGCGGCCATGACAGCACCGCTCGGTGACCACCCTAAAAATACTGCCGCCCCCTCCAGAAGGGGAATCTGGTGGCGTCTCCGGGGAACCTCAGCAAAGCGGTTATTTTAAAATTATCCTCGGCCCTCGTGCGGGCGTGGGCACCGCCCCTGAGACGCGAGCCCCGCTTCAGCCCTGCTGAAGCCCGCGGTCGGGCTGACGCTGCTCGGGGCGTCTCCGCGGCGGGGACCGGCCTGGGCGGGGAGGGAGGGGGCAGCAGGGAGAATACAGACGGCCGTCCTTTGATGAGTGGCCCCTACGTCTCAGACGCCTGCGTCCTCCTTCGTCGCTTTCACGCGGACGGCATTCCCCTCATTTTGGACGCCTTCGCCCGAAGTCCGACAGCTTGCTTGGTGGGGCCCGGATCGGACCCCGGTCTGCGTGACCCCGAAGCTCACGCTCTCTCGGAGTCCCTCCAAAGAAAACATTTGCGTGGGGCCCCAAAAGGACGTCAATAATTGCTCTTCAAGTAACATGATTTTAAATTACAGAAGCGATGAACACTCTACACGGTTTCAGGGCATAAAGTGTCAAAACCACATAACAATGTTCTGTGTACTGAGAAAGCAAATTATTTCAAAAGGGTTATGATTCTCCCCCCCCCCCCCCCCCCGCCCAAAAAAACCCTTTAAGTCCACATGGATATAATTTGGCAGAAACGAGGCGAACCAATGACTCTTTTTTATAAAGTGTCATCCACAAAAAAGCAAAGGAAGCCGCCCTCTGAGAGCTGAACGGGTGTTTAATGGATGGCACTTCATGGAAAAGTAAAAATAGAATAAAATAAACCCCTATTCCCTTAGAATCCCCTGAACCTCGGAACAGGCAGCCATGGGGCCAGACCAGATGGCGAGAGGCGGCGACGTGGCTGGGTTATGTTGCGACAGGAGCCGCTGCCACGACAGGTAGCACCTGGCAACACGGCAGCCAGCGGTCTCTGTGGCCGGAGGCGCCTTCCCGCCCGGCCCTGTCGGGAGAAGCAGCTACCGCAGCGAGAGGCGGCCGCAGGGCGCCGCGTGCGCCTCCGCCGGCCCTTCACGCAGCAGCAACAACGAGGGGCCACAGTGTGGTGTGGAACGCAAAGGGCCTGATTGGCTTTTGCTTCTTGGCCGCCGGGGGCCGTGCGGAGCCGTCTTTCCCTGGAGCTGTCGGGCCGCCCAGGCCGGCGATGTGATGGCCTTCCTTTCTCCCGGCCGCGTGGGGGGTCCGCTGTGTAAACGTGCCCCCCCGGGTTTCCAACCCAGTGTGTGTATCTATGTCACGTTTACACACGGTGGAAAGTCGGGAAGAGGGCGCGAGAAACAGGCGCCCCGGCACCTGGAGGAGTCGAGGCCGCGGCCCTGCAGGCAGGAGGGCCTCCGGTGGAGGCCAAGCGTCATTCCTGCAGCTACGGCCTTCGGGCCGTGCTCTGCCTGAGCGTGTGCACGTCCAACCCGGCACGTGTGCGCTCAGCCGGTCCCCATCGGCCCAGAATCAGCCCCGGAGAGGCCCGGAAAGCGGGTCGGGCGATTTCCACGCTAAGCGCTGGAATGAGGACGCTACTTAGTCACAGGGAGACCGGGGGGGGGGGGGGCAGGGTGGTGAGGGGGAGCACGGGCGTCAGGCAGCCCGGGAGGGTCTCCTCCAGGACAGCGCGGGCACAGGGGTCCCCCTCCCGCTGGGCGCAGGCCTGCCCTGTCTAGGCAGCTGCCGGCGAGTCCCAGCGAAAGCCCGTCAGCTCCCGTGGGCCGTGGAGTGTCTGCGGCCTGTGCTCACGCCGCAGGCTCGGCTGCCCCAAAGCTGGCGGGCGGGGAGCGGGGGCCGGAGGGGACGCCGACGGTGGGGCTGTGCTTCCCGCCTGGCCGGCCGGGGCCCAGGCTGCGACTGTGCAGGGCGCTGGGGCCTGCTCCCCATGCCTGCGCCAGCCTCGCGCGGAGGTGTCTCCTCTTCTGTCAAGAATGGGGTTGGGAGGAGAGGCGGCCCCTGCCTGAGGGACGTGTATTGGTCTTCCCCTACCAGGCCCCAAGGCAGACCTGCCTCTTTCCTCGCCGCCGGCTCTCCGCGGCCAGATTCGCATCCGGGGAGGGACAAAGGCGGGCCCCCCGCAGGGCGCAGGGCGAGCAGAGCAGGCGCACGCGGTTCCGAGGCCGCAGCTGCAGGGCCGGCGCCTGCCAAGCGCAGCGCGGAGGCTGCCCGCGTTCTCTGAGGCCGCCGCTCGGCCGGCACAGGGTGGCTTCCTCTGTTTGCGTCCAAGGCCACCTCCGTCCCGCCCGTCGGGCAGCGGGGTCAGGGAGGACGGAGGAGAGGCGCAGGCCTTTGTGGCGGGAGCCTCGTGCCGATGGGTTAATGGGGCAGAAGAGATCGTGAAGGGCGACAGAAGTGGGCTTTGAAAGAGGGTGTCGGTACAGGGCGGCGAGACAAAGGCCAAAACACCCGGGCGGAGAGGGACAGATGGTGACCCGCAAGGGGAAACAATTAGGCCGCAGGGCGGGGCGGGGCGGGCGCGCGCCCTCGTTTCCCGGTGAACCAGGCCGGGCCGCTGGCTCCCCGCCTCGCTGCGCGGGCCTGCGCTGCGGATCGGGGTGGGGTGCGGGGAGCGATTGCAC